>NC_136262.1:249605862-249750862 GCF_964187855.1 Myxine glutinosa
ACATTTAGCACTCTCCCCCTCCCCCAACAGAATAAAGCAATATTTAGCACCCTCCCCCTCCCCCTCCCCCCAACATAATGGTAAGGCAATATTTAGCACCCTCCCCCTCCCCCCAACAGAATGGTAAGGCAACATTTAGCACTCTCCCCCTCCCCCAACAGACTAAAGCAATATTTAGCACCCTCCCCCTCCCCCAACAGAATGGTAAGGCAACATTTAGCACTCTCCCCCTCCCCCAACAGAATAAAGCAATATTTAGCACCCTCCCTCTCCCCCTCCCCCAACAGAATGGTAAGGCAACATTTAGCACCCTCCCCCTCCCCCAACAGAATAAAGCAATATTTAGCAACCTCCCCCTCCCCCAACAGATTGGTAAGGCAACATTTAGCACTCTCCCCCTCCCCCAACAGACTAAAGCAATATTTAGCACCCTCCCCCTCCCCCAACAGAATGGTAAGGCAACATTTAGCACTCTCCCCCTCCCCCAACAGAATAAAGCAATATTTAGCACCCTCCCCCTCCCCCAACAGAATGGTAAGGCAACATTTAGCACCCTCCCCCTCCCCCAACAGAATGGTAAGGCAACATTTAGCACCCTCCCCCTCCCCCAACAGAATAAAGCAATATTTAGCACCCTCCCCCTCCCCCAACAGAATGGTAAGGCAACATTTAGCACCCTCCCCCTCCCCCTCCCCCAACAGAATAAAGCAATATTTAGCACTCTCCCCCTCCCCCAACAGAATAAAGCAATATTTAGCACCCTCCCCCTCCCCCTCGCCCCAACATAATGGTAAGGCAATATTTAGCACTCTCCCCCTCCCCCAACAGAATAAAGCAATATTTAGCACCCTCCCCCTCCCCCCAACAGAATGGTAAGGCAACATTTAGCACTCTCCCCCTCCCCCAACAGAATAAAGCAATATTTAGCACCCTCCCCCTCCCCCAACAGAATGGTAAGGCAACATTTAGCACTCTCCCCTCCCCCAACAGAATAAAGCAATATTTAGCACCCTCCCCCTCCCCCCAACATAATGGTAAGGCAATATTTAGCACCCTCCCCCTCCCCAACAGAATGGTAAGGCAACATTTAGCACCCTCCCCCTCTCCCTCTCCCCCAACAGAATAAAGCAATATTTAGCACCCTCCCCCTCCCCCCAACATAATGGTAAGGCAATATTTAGCACCCTCCCCCTCCCCCAACAGAATGGTAAGGCAACATTTAGCACTCTCCCCCTCCCCCAACAGAATAAAGCAATATTTAGCACCCTCCCCCTCCCCCAACAGAATAAAGCAATATTTCGCACCCTCCCCCTCCCCCAAACATAATGGTAAGGCAATATTTAGCACCCTCCCCCTCCCCCTCCCCCAACAGAATGGTAAGGCAACATTTAGCACTCTCCCCCTCCCCCAACAGAATAAAGCAATATTTAGCACCCTCCCCCTCCCCCAACAGAATAAAGCAATATTTCGCACCCTCCCCCTCCCCCTCCCCCCAACATAATGGTAAGGCAATATTTAGCACCCTCCCCCTCCCCTTCCCCCAACAGAATGGTAAGACAACATTTAGCACTCTCCCCCTCCCCCAACAGAATAAAGCAATATTTAGCACCCTCCCCCTCCCCCTCCCCCCAACATAATGGTAAGGCAATATTTAGCACCCTCCTCTCCCCCAACAGAAAGGTAAGGCAATATTTAGCACTCTCCCCTCCCCCTCCCCCAACATAATGGTAAGGCAATATTTAGCACCCTCCCCCTCCCCCAACAGAATGGTAAGGCAATATTTAACACCCTCCCCCTCCCCCAACAGAATGGTAAGGCAATATTTAGCACCCTCCCCTTCCCCCTCCCCCAACAGAATGGTAAGGCAATATTTGGCACCCTCCCCCTCCCCCCAACAGAAGGGTAAAGCGATATTTGGCACCCTGACATCCTACCTCCCCCCCCCCCCCACCAACAGGAGGGTAAGGCCATATTTACACACACACACACACACACACACACACACACACACACACACACACACACACACACACACACACACACACACACACACACACACACAATTATATTTTGTATGCAGCCTGTAGCTGCTGTTTACATCGTTGCTGATGCAGTGCCCCCTGTTTACATCGTTGCTGATGCAGTGCCCCCTGTTTACATCGTTGCTGATGCAGTGCCCCCTGTTTACACTACACGCTGGTTCTCATTTTGCCGTCCTCGGAAGGATGCCATGCTGAATCAACCCAGCTGACATTATTTAACAGCCCGACTACAGGCTCGAACTCAAGACCCTGAGAACTTAAACCAGTCACCTTAACCTTGAATCCAACACCAGGCTTTCGTCACACACTTTACCTTAACAAATGTGATCTTTAAAAACAACTACACCTGCAATATCAATAAAATCGAGCAAATTGCTTCTTGCTTTATTTGAATTAAATGCATGAAGGAACACTCTTGTATATTTTCAAACTATTCAGCCTTAAAAAGTCGAGATAAAACCGAAATTACGTTAAAAAACCTTAGTTTGTTAAACAATTTGCTCCCCCATTATTTGGGCGGTGTATAATGCCACAGATGGCTGCTGCGAATGTTTCTGAAAATAATTTAAAAAATAACCCGGTGTACATACATGAAGCAAAACATACAACTGCTTATTTTCATACACTACCGGTAAAAAGTTTTAGAACACCTCAATTTTTCCAGTTTTTATTGAGATTTAAGCAATTTAAGTCCAGTGAATAACCTGAAATGGTACAAAGGTAAGTAGTAAACTGCTCGAGGTTTAAAAAAAAAGTTTAGGTTAGCAACAATGAGAAAACAAGAAAACGTCATGCGTAGCACGATACTTGCAAAATACGCCCTCCCCCAAAAGTTTACCATTGATACAGAAAATTGGCCATTTCATGAAGATTTAAATTTACAATCTTGATCAAAGCTCGGGTCAACAGGATGAAAAGTGACGATTTTAGAAATTTGGCCCATGTTGACCTTTTGGCCTATGTTGACCTCAAGAACACTTGGTGGTTGAAGTCAGTGACCAGATATGCAAGTCCTCTTCAAATTTCAAGTCAATTGGATGAAAATTGAGGATTTTAGAAATTTGGCCTATGTTGACCATTTGGCCTATGTTGACCTCAAAAATACTTGGTGGTTGAATTCAGTGACCAGATATGCAAGTGGTCTTCAAATTTCAAGTCAATTGGATGAAAATTGAGGATTTTAGAAATTTGTTCTATGTTGACCTTTTGGCCAAAGTTGACTTCAAGAATACTTGGTGGTTGAATTCAGTGACCAGATATGCAAGTCCTCTTCAAATTTCAAGTCAATTGGATGAAAATTGAGGATTTTAGAAATTTGGCCTATGTTGACCTTTTGGCCGATGTTCACCTAAAATATAATTTGTGGTTGAATTCAGTGACGAGATATGCAAGTCCTTTTCAAATTTCAAGTCAATTGGATGAAATTTGAGGATTTTAGAAATTTGGCCTATGTTGACCATTTGGCCTATGTTGACCTCAAGAATACTTGGTGGTTGAATTCAGTGACCAGATGTGCAAGTCCTCTTCAAATTTCAAGTCAATTGGATGAAAATTGAGGATTTTAGAAATTTGGCCTATGTTGACCATTTGGCCTATGTTGACCTCAAAAATTATTGGTGGTTGAATTCAATGACCAGATATGCAAGTGGTCTTCAAATTTCAAGTCAATCGGATGAAAATTGAGGATTTTAGAAATTTAGCAAAGTTGGTGACCTTTGGCCTATGTTGACCTTTTGACCTATTGACCCCAAAACAATAGGCTTCTGGCATTTGACCAACTCTACCACTTGGTGAAGTTTGGTGAAGATCGGTTGAAAATTGTGACCTGTAGGCCGGTGACAAACTAACAAACAGTCACAAACACAACCGACCAATATACTTGAAAAATCTTCGATTTTGCAAGTAATAATGTAAATTGCACAGTTATATTGTAAAAAAAGGCCTGCTTCAGGGAACAAGTAATGGGTGAACAACTTACAGCTGTTGTTTGTTTGTTTTTCTTTTTTTTTTTCTTTTTTTTTGTTGTTGTATACAAGATCGAGGCTCGTGAAAGAGCGAACATTAATCACACAGAAAGACAAACAGACACACAAAACAAATAACATCAGGAGCGGTAGACAAGATGGGGAGAGAGGGGGAAGGACACAAACACAACATTTGAGAGCAGGGACCGAGAGGCATGGAGACATTGAGAGAACTGTGGGAGGGAGAGGGCTTTGGGGGTGAGGCATGGGAAGGGGGGGGGGGGGTGGGAGAGGTATAAAACATATGGACACTGCCAGGACTTCCAGGAAAGAAGTTGGGATTTCAAACAAGGTGGATCTGGGGTGAATTAGTGGGGGTAGAAAAGATCAAGGTTTTGGATGGGGGAAGATAAGAGATGGTGGTGAACAGCTGTTTTGAAGATCTGGAGGGAGGAGTGTGATTGAAGTGAGTGTGGGAGTTTGTTCCAGAGGCGGGAGAAAAGAGGAATGAAAGAGTGAAGGTGAGCAGAGAGCCGAGATTTCGGCAGTTTAACCATCAGAGGGTGGCTGGCAGATCTTGTGCGACCTGTAGGAATATTTGGGGGACAGAGCACAGAGAGAGCTGGGGGAGCAAGGCCGGAGAGGAGTCGGTAGAAGACGGAAAGACCACCAACCTGCCTGCGGTGAGTGAGTGAGAGGCCCTTGGAGTTAGCTTCATTGCGGGAGATTCCAATGATTCTGAATGCTTTGGTTTCAACAGCGTGAAGGCGAGCTAGGTGTGAGGCAGGAGCACCAGCCCAGAGGTGAGAGCAGTATTCCATTGAGCTGCGGATGAAAGCCTTGTATGTGGTGAGGAGCTCAGGTGTGCCAAGGAAGGACTTCGCACGACGGAGGATGCGCAGTTGGCGACTGGCTTTGGAGGCCAGATTTGAAATGTGGTTTTCCCAGGAAAGATCATGGCAGATAGTGAGACCCAAAGGCTTGAGTGACAGAACTTCTTGGAGAGGATTATTCAGAAAGTGGATGGGAGGGTTGTCCAGTCGGTCTTTTCGGAGAGACATCGTAAGAGTGTGAGATTTGTCAGGATTGAAAGACATGTTCCACTTGTTTGCCCAGTCTGTGATTTTGTCAAGGTCTGCAGAGAGTGAGGAGGCTGCAGACTGCCGATCTGAGGGATGAAGAATGGAGCAACAGAGAGTAGAGTCGTCAGCAAAGAGATAGAGAGGATTTTCAAGAGAGTCAGAGAGATCATTGATGAAGACCAGAAAAAGCACAGGGCCCAGAACACTGTCTTGGGGAACTCCAGCCTGAACAGGAAGAGGAGATGAGAGAAACCCATTCAGGGCCACACGTTGACTACGACTAGAGAGGAAGTCCGCCAGCCATGCGTGGAGATTTCCATGGATACCAAAAGAGGAGAGTTTGGTGAGCAGAGCGGGGTGCCAGACCATATCGAAGGCACGTGATATGTCAAGGGAGACTGCTCTAATTTCCTGTTTGGCATGGAGGACCTCCATCCATTTTTGAGAAAGCAGAAGCAGCATGTCCAGAGTGGAGTTTCCAGGTCTGAAACCAAATTGATGATCAGAGATCGAGCCATTGGAGAAGTGGAAAGATTTCATATCTGAAGCAATGATGGATTCCATGACTTTGCTGATAATTGGGAGAAGGCTGATTGGTCTGTAGTTGCTGGGATCTGTTTTTGCACCTTTTTTGTGCAAAGCGGTGATGTTGGCAGATTTCCAAGCAGATGGAAGATGACCTTGAGCAAAAGAGAGGGTGAAGAGAACAGAGAGAGGGAGTGAAAGAGCGGAAGAACATGATTTTAGGACCCGTGGGCTGATGCCGTCAGGTCCAGTTGCAGAATCAGAGTCGAGGGTTGACAGAAACTTTTCCACCTTGTCAGGAGGAAAGGACACAGAGTCCAGGAGCAGCTGGGTACGACTGGGTATGGTGGGTACCGAGAGGGATGGGTTTGGGACACAAGATTTAGAGGCAAACACAGAGTTGAGGCATTCAGCTTTTTCACGTGCGGAGTCAGCCGTGTGGCCATTTGAGGTGAGGGAGGGGATGGAGGGGGAACAAACACCAGAAACAGATTTGACCAGACGCCACCAGGATTTGGAAGAGGGAGACAGATAAGAGAGTTCGGTCCTGAGAACGGAGAGATATTGTTTCCTGGCTCTCCTGAGGGTGGACACACACTTGCTTTGGGCTTTGTGAAAGGAAATGAGATTTCCTTCCATTGGATTTGCTTTCCAGGAGACGAAAGCAAGTTGTTTCTGGGCAATAGCCTCACCACAAGATTCCGTGTACCATGGACGGGAGAAAGGGTATGACAACTGAAGACGAGATGGGATAAATCTGTGCAGGAGAGAGAGCAATTTACTTTGGAAGAATTCCCAGGATGAGTTGATGTCAGAGGCAGTAGAGATGGGAGACCAGTCCAGATGATTGATGGCTGCTTGAAGACCGTGCCAGTTGGCCTGAGTGAAATGCCAGACTCGTCGACGCTGAGGAGGCTCTCTGAGAATGGTCAGAGAGATGTCCACTTTAACAAGCACATGATCAGAAGAGCCGATTGGAGCAGAAGAAGAGCAGCAGACATTTTCAGGGAAGTTAGTCATAACCAAGTCCAGAAGAGAAGATGCTCCGTTGACTGAGATCCGGGTTGGGAAATTGACAGATTGTGTCAGTCCCAGTGAGTCACAGAAGTCCTTTGCTGAAGAGCCATGGCTGGTGAGAGAGGTACCCACCCCCAGCCAACTGGCATGGTGACAGTTGAAATCACCACATATGAGGAAGAGAGAGTTGGGATGGGTAGATAGAAGTTGGTCCATATTATCAGACAGCGAGATGTAGATGGAGTCATCACTGTTTGGTGGACGGTACAACACACATATGAACAAAAGGTGGGAGCGAAGGGGAAGCCGTAGCCAAAGGTATTCCTGGGGGTGAGGTGGAGAGAGTTTTTTTATAAAGATAGCAACCCCACCTCCAGGACGAGGCTCAGGTCTATCATACCGGAGGAGGGAGTAACCTGGGAGAGATACCAAGGAATCAGAGACATCATGAAGGAGGAAAGTTTCTGTAAAGCAGATCACGTCTGGTTTGTCAGAAGCAACCTGTATGGAGAGATCAGTTAAGTTTGAGCGAAGGCCCCGGATGTTTGAGGTCCATACTGTTAAGGAAGAGGAAGGGGGAGCATCGGATACAGAACAGGGGGGGGGGGGGGGGGAGCGGTAGGGTAAGATGTGGAAGAGGAGGAAGAGGTAGGGAGAGAGCTGTTGAAGGTGTGTCAGAGATTACAGAATAGCTTGGAGAAAGGGAAGAATGGGGCGGACAAGAGGTTTGATGGTGATTGGGTGAGGCGCAGTGAGGTGTTATTTGAGGAGGGGGAAGAGTGAGGCAGAAGGTTGCGGGAGAAGAAGGTGAAAGTTGGAAGGGGGAAGAAGCGGGGAGAACGCTTTGAGGAGGAGGGGCGAGAGGGGAGTCTAGGAGGGGAGGAGTGAGGGAGAGTCTCGGAGGGGAGGGGTGTGGGGGGAGTTTAGGAGGGAAGGGGCAGGGGGGGAGATTTGAAAGGGATGGGTGATGGGGAAGATTTGAAAGAGATGGGTGATGGGGAAGATTTGGAGGGAAGGGGTGAGATTAGATTTTGAAAAGTGTACGATTAATGGGAAACGAACATTTATTGCAAAATGAGTTTCTTGAGACATTCGAGTCAAAAATACATTTGAGGACGCTGAAGGATGGGTGGAGTGCTGGAGAGTTTAGGGAATGAATGAAAGATGCACTGTAAGAGATGGAATTTTTTTTTGGAATGAATAGATTTGGTGAGCAAGTCGAAAGCATTCTTTTATAGAAGAAGAAGAAAAAGGTGTTATAGAATATGACAAAATAAAGTTCTTCAGGGGACAGATGAAACATTTTTTTAACAACGTGATCACGAACAACGTGGTCGAAGAACGAACGAACAAATAAGAACGAACAAGCGGATAAGAACAGGGAAGGAAAATATTTTTTTGGGTTTTTTTTTGAGATTTTAAAACAAGGAAGTATGGGGTGAAAAGACCGTGAAAAACAGAGACCGAAAGTAATTGCAGCGCGATCGAAAACCGCTGAGACAAAAACAAAAGCCTCAAGCCAAGGGCTGACACGGTAGCCTACTAGTACGACACTAGGCCTCAGAATACACGATACGAAAAAACCGACGATTCTGTACACAGGTATGAAAAACCAACACCGAGAAACCTATTAAAGTCACCCCAATAGGTACATACACCGAAAGAAAGATACAGATTCGACAAAAACACAATTGTGAAAAATTACTTAACTTCGAAAGCGTGCACGCGGGGACAGCTTTGAAGAGACGTGACGACCAATCTTGCGCATGCGCAGCATTTTCGATGTTTCGATGCGCAGCATCTTGTTTTTACTCGTGTGATTAAGTTGGTCTGGGATGGTCTGGACTAGAGGTATGCCACCTGGGAAAAAGGATTGTCTAAACACGAACCCCTAAATCTGCCCTTTATGAGAAATTGATTTATAAGAAGCTGGGGTATCTTCAAACCGTTGGTATGGTTACATGTCTTTTAACAGAGTTGATGATGAAAACATTTGTCATAATAGTACAGATAAAATGAGGATGAACAATTGATGATTATAAATTTAAATGTATCAAAACCTCCATTGAGCTAAAAAAAAAAAAGAAGAAAAAAAAAAAGCTAAGTTGCCATCTTTACATTGCACAACTTAAAAATAAATAAATAAAGCAAGCTTTATCACAGAAATAAATTAAAGCCTCAAACAAAACAAAAGCAATACCTTTCTCTATATCCATTTCAATTTCAGTGTTCAACGACGTCTCAGCAACAGTTATCCAGAAATGCACAGATGTGTTCTGTTGAATGATAGGCTTTGCAAATCATAAAGGGATTTTGTGCTCAGGGCCACCAGCTGACATTTTAGTTTTCCTGCCAGTGTGTGTGTGATGGCATGAAACAATTTAACCATAATGCCTGCAAAAAACAAATTTTAAAAAACCTACTGATGCAACACAGCAGAATGTCATTTAACAGAGTATGAACAAATGAGCCGCTGGGGATACTTTCACCTTCCTTACCTGTGGGGCTTCTTTCTGAGGTGCTACCTGGTATGCCACTCAAGACTCCTCCACATTTCCTCCAGTTCTAAAAAGCCAGACCCAGAACACTCTGAAAAGATCTCTTCCCTCGTTTGCTTGTAGAGAGGATATTGGTGAAACACATCCTTGTACAATCGGATTGGTTAATTACCTCCGTCACCAAAGGTGGATGGAGGTTACGTTTTCACACCTGTCTGTCTGTTTGTGAACAAAATATCTCAAAAAGTTGTGGACGGATTCGGCCGAAATTTGGCAGAGATGTAGCGTATGTCACAAGGACGAAATGATTCGATTTTGGTGAAGATCCAGATCCGGCTAATATAATTATTTAAGTGATTCTTCACCATTGGGAGATAGGGCCAAAAACGATACATAGCAGGATGTCTCAAAAAGTTGTGGACGGATTTGGACGAAACTTGGTGGATCGGTTAGGTGTCTGACAAGGACGATTCGATTCGATTTTGGTGAAGATCTGAATATGGATTTGGATATGAGAATTATTTAATTTTTAAAGTGCTTCTTCACCATTGAGAGATACGGCCAAAAACGATACGTAGCAGGATATCTCAAAAAGTTGTGGACGGATTTGGACCAAACCTGGTGGATCGGTTAGGTGTCTGACAAGGACGATACGATTCGATTTTAGTAAAGATCTGAATATGGATTCGGATGTGAGAATTATTGAAATTTTTAAGTGATTCTTCACCATTGGGAGATAAGGAGATATGGCCAAAACGATACATAGCAGGATATCTCAAAAGTTTATGGATGGATTTGGACGAAACTTTGTGGAAAGGTTGGGTGTCTGACAAGGAAGAATCGATTCAATTTTGGTGAAGATCCGGATCCGGCTAGTATAATTTTTTAAGTGATTCTTCACCATTGGGAGATCGGGCCAAAAACGATAGATATCGCAAGTAACAAATGCAGGATATCTCAATAAGTTGTGGACAGATGATTTTGATTAAATGCGATTCTGTATTGTGATTTTCTGGTCTACCCTGGGATACAAAAGGTAAACTGTCCACTAGGGTGGTCCACAATTTTTTTATTTTTTTTTGAAATGTCATGTTCTCACCCTCCAGAACTTTTCCGATACCGAAAAAAAAACACTGCTGGTTAAACAATAATGAAATTGAATAATATTGTTGCGGATATGAGGACTGTATTTTTTTGATTGTGTTGTATTGTGGTAAATTGGTGATGAATATTGCTCGAGTCTGCGCCTCCTGCCTCCGGAGCTGTGTAAAGGTCAAAAGGGCGTCCCATAATTAGTCCACAAGCATACACGTCAGCCAATCATAGAATACCCCTGTTCGATAGTTATATCTTATTCTGTGTTTTAGGGTAAGGCTGTGTCTCCCATTAATAGAAGTACTCCATTGCACCAAGTGAAAGAGATAGATTCCCTTCATTCCCATTCCCAAAACCTCCATTCCCCCTTTTCGTCAATTGCCAACTGCATTTTGGGCGGTTTTCCCTTCATCCGCCATTGACCACGAGGCAGGGTTGGGGAAGAAAGGCGGGTCCCCACCTCGTCATAGAGGGGCGGAGTGAACCAGCCCTTGCCGACCAACCCAGAACGAGGGGTTGGCTTTAGAGGGCGGAGAGAGAACGTTTTGGGGAGGTTCGCAAAGGGTCAAGGGTGGGGCTTATATAACCCGAGGCAGAGGCCCCCGGAGAGAGTCGAGGAGGGAGGAGATCAGAAGACAGGAAGGCCTTGAGTTGGACTAAGCAAGAGAGGAAGTTGTTGGACTGGGTGGGACTAAGAAAGAGAGAGAAAGAGTCCTGAAGCTTGTGAGGGAAGGAGAGAGAACCCGTCACACCAACCCCCCACCAGCCGCGTTGGCTCCACCAAGCGTTCACCTCCACCAAGGCTCCACCAAGCTCTGCGTTGGCTCCACCAAGCGTTCACCTCCACCAAGCTCCGCGTTGGCTCCACCAAGCGTTCACCTCCACCAAGGCTCCACCAAGCTCCGCGTTGGCTCCACCAAGCGTTCACCTCCAGCCATCCACCTCCTGCGATTCCTGTCATCATTCCCCGCGTGAGTCTGTCTTTTGTTTGTTCTGTCCTGGGTTAATTAAGACTGTAGGTAAGCTAGTATTTTCACTGTGTCATCTTATGTGCTGTAAATAAACGTGACTGCTTTCTTTTTGCTTATGTGTGTAAATAGTAAATAAATTTAGTAGTATTTCCAAACCTTTCTTTGCCTTCGTCTTCCTCTTTGCATTCGTCGTTTTAGTCTTTTCCCTCATTGAGCAGCCGCGGTGCGATCCGGCCAACGTTTGGGTGGAATCGGGTTCTAATCGGGGAATAACTGTTCGGTCGCAGTAATACCAACCGCTCGGTAAAATAACATCTTTAACCGCGTCCGCAACAATTGGTAGTCAGGAGTTGGGATTCGAACCTGGGACTAAATTTATTTAGCCCAAATTTTGGACACCAATTGTGTTATTACCGCAACAATATTTATGGGTAGCTGATGGTCATCAAATTTCCCCATATGGTCTTACACTAACGTCTTACATTACCATGGACACTGAAACAGTTTCTGATTGACGCATACTTTTGCAGGAATTTTAAGTTGAGTTATGAATACCCTGCATTGCAGTGCATTGCATTGGCCAATTGCGTTGCAGTTATGCCATTCTCCCTGCATTGCATTGCAGTTATGAATACCATGAGCTACCCATAAATATTATTCATTTCATCTATATTTCACCAGCAGTGTTTGTTTAGGTATTGGAACAGTTCTGGAGGGTGGGAACATGACATTTCAAAAAAGAAAATAATTGTGGACCACCCTACTGTCCACCTGGCGGCGGAGGTATGCTCTCTACTGAGTGCCGTTCTAGTTAAAGGTTCTGTGTTGATCAACAACCACACATAATGATTTGTAATGCAATAAATGTTTGCTGCAGGATGTTCCTGTTAATCTCAAACTTGTCAGGATGTATTCTCTAATTAAAGTTAGTGTCGAGAGATGTGCAAAAGTCCTTCAAGATCTGCATGTGGATCCTGAGCCACAGGTTGTCTACCTGTTCTTGGCCATTCTGACTGCCCCTGCCGTATTTCCTTTTCTTTGTTTTTTTTGATCGACTGAGAAACCACCATGGATTCGGCAAGCAGGAGGCCATTTGGCCAATCAAAACCTGTGTAATGGTTGCTGACATATGGTTGTTGGTCCGTGCTCTCTTTCCTTTTTAAATGCAGAGCATCAAACAAAGAAACAGCACATCCCATTTTTTAAGGTTAGAACCGCCGACTTGCCGGACTCAGAGCATACAACTATCAGGGACGTCTCTTCGTGGTGGTTGTACCCGCGATGCAAGTCGGGGACCAAATCTTTCCCATTATTCCCTGCTGCCCAGATTTGTCAGGGCAGAGCGGTCATAGTCAGAGTGCCGATTGGTCCCATGGAAAGACCCTTTCCCTCTTTCTTTCTTTTTTTCCTCTTTCTTTTTCTTTCTTTCTCTTTCTCTTTCTCTTTCTCTTTCTCTCTCTCTCTCTCTCTCTCTCTCTCTCTCTCTCTCTCTCTCTCTCTCTCTCTCTCCTGTTGCGATTTGGGTGTGGCGTCATGGCCGCCCTATGCAGCTGCTCTGTTTTGTGGTGACCCCTCTGTGTGTTGTTCGCCTCTCCTGCCCTCCCCTGCCCCCCTCCCTCTCCTTTTCCATCCTGTGTGCTTTGGCATTTTGTTTTCATCCGTTCTACACCTTTGTCTGAGAGAGAGAGAGAGAGAGAGAGAGAGAGAGAGAGAGAGAGAGAGAGAAGGGGGGGAGGAGGAGGGAGAGGGAGAGAGAGAGAGGGAGAGAGAGGGAGAGAGGGAGAAGGGGGGGAGGAGGAGGGAGAGGGAGAGAGAGAGAGAGGGAGAGGATTGAGAGCGGGCCAATTTTGGGTGCGGCCTACTGGCTTTGACGGCGCTTTGTCTAGGCCTTTTTGTACTTATAATGCATATTTGTTATTTATTTTAGTTCGATTTATTTAGGTTTGGTACCTTCTTGTCCGGTTCGGACAAGTGTGGGTGTTAATTCGCTGGTATGGCGAATACACGCTCTCGGTTAGAGGCGTTCGACAGTCTAACAAGGAAGCATGCATTTGTGTGTGTTCCACCAGAAGGAGTCCTTACTGAGGATGTGGTACTCACAGTGGGGAAAATAATCAGGTGCGAACATGTCCTAGCTGCCTCACGAATGAATCAAAAAGATGTTATTTTCGTGTACGAAGAAAATTTTGTTCACGACGTTGTGAGTGCAGGTTTAACCACAGAGAGTGGTGTTTTTATGTTAGCGTCCCCCGTGGATACGCCAGCGATGAAAATCGTCGTATCAAATGTACCACCGTTTATATCAAACGACAAACTGATGTCAGTCCTTTCTCGGTATGGAACAGTTGTGTCGAGAATGTCCATGATCCCCCTGAAGAGCCGCGACGAGAGGATAAAACATGTTATGAGTTTCCCTCGCCATGTTTACATGGTACTTCCCGATTCGGGGCGACGACACAGGGTTAAATATTGACTGACTTCCACTTCCGGTCCGGTCTGGAGAGGACGCTGGCATTACTTGTTCGCCGCTTCTCAGACTGGGCCATTGTACATAGTTTGCTTTTCTGGTGGTCGTGGCGGATTTTTGACCGTTGGGTCTGCCCTCTGCTCGGTCCCGGCTCTGCTCCTGGCTTCGCCTGCCCGGCTCCTCCACTGTTTCCTCAGGCCTGCTCCCGTTGTTTGTGGCCGTTGTTTGCGGCGGTGGCTGTTTGCCGCTGTGGTCTTGATTAGCGGCTGCGGTCATTTGCTGCTGCGTTTGCCGCTTTGCCTCCTCGACCTTGGCCTCGTACTCGTACCTTCGGTCCTGCCTGGCATGGCTCTGAGGTACTCCGCCGCAAGGCTTCTTCTGCTCAATACTCACTCCACCCCATTATGCATCTCTGCAATCAAGTACCACGCACTCCTGCGACGACCCAGATACATTCATAGAGGCTCCGGTCGTAAGTTTGTTTACTTACAAACAGGTCACTCCATTCCCCTACTCTGGTCGGCTCAGCGCACCTGGTCACAGCAACGCACATGATCGCACCTCCTGTCTGCAAACCCTGGCTAAATCACCTGAGTTCATCCCCACCGTACAAAACAACATCAAGCTCACCCTGTTCAATACCCGGTCCCTCAACAACAAAAGCCTCATCCTGAACGACTACATTCTGGATAATAAACTGGACTTTCTCTGTCTCACTGAAACCTGGCAACAACCTCTGGACTACTTCTCACTCAACCTCACTACACCCAATGGATATTCTTACATCAATAAACCATGCTCGGAGGGCCGAGGTGGTGGAATTGCCATAATTCACCGACAAGACATCAAGACCAGCCTCATCTCCATCTCATCTGCTCCATCATTTGAACACCTGGCTTTTAAACTCTCTGGTCACACACAGTCAGTCATGGCTGTCGTCTACCACCCTCCCAAACCACACCCATCATTCCTGTCTGACTTCTCCTACTTTCTGACCCAGCTCTGTTCCTTCTCCCCCTCAATCCTCCTCCTCGGTAATTTCAATATCCACATGGACTCCACTGACTCCACAATAACCACTGACTTCACTGATTTACTCACCTGATTTAACCTCACTCAACATGTCAACTTTCCTACCCATAACCGTGGTCACATTCTGGACCTTGTCTGCTCTACTGGATTAATTTTGCACCATCTCTCTGGCTCCGACCTCAACCTCTCTGACCACTTAGCCATCACTATGACCATCAACATCCCCACCCCAGCACCAAGGCATCATCGCACTATCAATTTCCGTAAGCTAAACGCTCTTTCACCTACCTCATTCTCATCCACCCTCTCTGAAAAAATGTCCACTTCTCCCTTCGTTGACCTCCACACCCCTTCTGACCTCACTGACTACTACAACCACACTCTCTCCTCCTGCCTTGACCAGCTTGCGCCTATAAAAACCAAAACGGTTTCTTTCACCCATTCTGCTCCCTGGTTTACCCCTGAACTCCGCCTGATGAAAACTCGTGCTCGCCAACTTGAAAGACTCCGCAATAAAACAGGTCTCACAATTCACTCCCAAGCCTAAAAGGACCAGCTACAACACTACAAAGATGCCCTCTCCAGCGCCCGCTCCGCCTACTACTCTCAAATTATCCACTCTGGCTCCAGAAACCCAAAAGTACTCTTCTCTACAATAAACAAACTCCTCAGCCCCCTGAACACCACCACCCATTCATTCACAGTAGACAACTGCATCTCCTTCCTTTCATCTATCTATAATTCCAGTAATCTCTGTTTGTACGTTTGTACGTTTGTCTGTGACCGCTGTTTCTCGACAACCACGGGTCCGATATACTTTAAACTTGCCAGGTATATTGCTGGGGACCCGAGGATGTGCCTTTTCAAGGTTTCATATTAATCGGACAAGTACTTACCGAGCTATGTCCAAAAAACGATTCAACCAATCAGAGAGCAGCGAACTATCGCGTGTGCCGAACGTGGCGGACACACTCTGCCTCGGATGGCACATTTGAGAGCGTATTCATTTATTTCACGTTGGAAAACTATGTTGCCGTTAAACTATGTTTTAAAACGAATTCAAACTGCGATTAAATTAAAACGATTCATCCTAACTGCGATTTGCGACCTTCCGGACAGTGAAGACTTCACTTCCGGCAGCCAATCACAGAACGCTTTGTTGCGTAGGCGTGGCCGATGTGAGAGCGAGCGGAGCTGAGCGCGTTACGAGCTGACCGCCATTACGGTTCGTAATTCGATTTCTTATGCGCATTATTTCTCCCAATTCAGTCAGAGCGAAGGGCGGAAGCGAAGAGCGTTGTTTTTTTTGTTTACGGGCATACGGGCGGGGTAGAGCGTACGGGTAGCGTTTTTTTTTTTTTTTTGGCAAGGAACGGGCACCCACGTACGGGCAATGCCCTAGTCTATCTATAATTCCACTAATCTCTGTGTGTATGTTTGTATGTTTGTATGTTTGTCTGTGACCGCTGTTTCTCGACAACCACGGGTCCGATATACTTTAAACTTGCCAGGTATATTGCTGGGGACCCGAGGATGTGCCTTTTCAAGGTTTCATATTAATCGGGCAAGTAGTTACCGAGCTATGTCCAAAAAACGATTCAACCAATCAGAGAGCAGCGAGCTATCACGTGTGCCGAACGTGCCGAACAGACTCTGCCTCGGACGGCACATTTGAGAGCGTATTCATTTATTTCACGTTGGCAAACTATGTTGGCGTTAAACTATGTTTTAAAACTAATTAAAACTAATTTGCGATTCTTTCGCTTTCCTGCGCGTTTGTGCACGCTATGGCGATTTCTTTACCAAACTCCGCAAGCCGTTCGCTTTGGACCAAACCATTTCATGTAAATAGAGGGGGGGGGGATTGTCACCGTACTCGCAAGCCGTTCGCTTTGGACCAAACCATTTCATGTAAATAGAGGGGGGGGGATTGTCACCGTACTCGCAAGCCGTTCGCTTTGGACCAAACCATTTCATGTAAATAGAGGGGGGGGATATAATTTTAGATATATATATCGTACGGGCATGCCCTAGTTCTTCCAATGCAAAATTGACAACATCTACAACAGCTTAACCACCACCGCACCCGCTCCCCCTCAAACCACCTGCCCCCCCCTTATCCTGCTAACCCCTACCTCAGTTCTCCCCAGTCTTCCCTACTGACCTCTCTGAACTCCTCATAGGAATGAAAACTGCCACCTGCACTCTTGACCCCATCCCCTCCAGCTTTGTCAAGGCCTCCATTCCTGCTCTCTCTCCACTTATCACTGCAACAATAAACTCCTCCCTGTCTACAGGCATCGTACCACCATCCCTCAAAATTGCTGCTGTTACCCCCATTCTGAAAAAACCTGGACTCAACCCTGACACCCTAAATAACTTCAGACCCATCTCCAACCTACCCTTTCTGTCAAAAGTTTTGAAACGCGCTGTAGCCACTCAACTCAAACATCACCTCTCTGCCAATAACCTGTATGAAACATTCCAATCCGGATTCCGCTCCAACCACAGTACTGAAACTGCTCTCCTCAAAATCACCACCGACCTTCTCCTCTGATGCTGGCAACCTCAACATTCTCATCCTCCTCGACCTCAGCGCCGCCTTTGACACTATCAATGACACCATCCTCCTCACCCGACTTGAAACCACCTTTAACATTACCGGCACTGCCCTCTCTTGGATCAAATCATACCTCTCTGACAGATGCCAGTTCATCTCCATCAATAACTGCAAATCCCCCACTGCTCCCCTCCCCCAAGGTATCCCCAAGGTTCAGTTCTTGGCCCCCTCCTCTTCATCCTGTACCTGTCCCCCCTTGGTCACTTAATCTGCCGTCATGGTCTCCAATTCCACTGCTTCGCCGATGACATCCAGCTTTTCATCTCCACCAAGTCCATCTCCACCGCCACCCACTCTATCCTGACAAACTGCATCACTGAAATAAAATCCTGGCTTCAAATCAACTTCCTCAAACTTAACTATGATAAATCTGAAATAATCATCATTGGCCCAAAAACGCTCACCAAATCCACCCATAACTTTGCCCTCAACATCGACGGTTTCCCAGTATCCACCTCCCCTCACATCCGGAATCTTGGCATCATCTTTGACCAAACCCTCTCCTTCGACAAATACACTAAACACATCACAAAGACAGCCTTCTTTCACCTGAAAAACATCGCCCGTCTCCGTCCATCCCTCTCCTCCACGGCTGCAGAAGCCCTCATCCACGCCTTCATCACCTCCCGTCTGGACGACTGCAACAGCCTCCTCTATGGTTCACCCTCAATAATCACCAATAAACTCCAATACATTCAGAACTCCGCTGCCCGTCTACTCACCCATTCCCCGACCCGTGACCACATCAACCCCGTCCTTTACAAGCTTCACTGGCTCCCCAGAGAATCCAGTACAAAATCCTCCTCTTGACCTACAAAGCCCTGCATAACCTGGCCCCATCCTACCTGGCTGACCTCCTCTCCAGACACACTCCCACCCACAACCTCCGCTCTGCTGGTACCAACCTCCTGCCCCCCCCCCCCTCCCCCCCATCCGGACCAAATTCAGATCCTGGGGGGACAGGGCCTTCTCCATCGCTGCTCCCACCCTCTGGAACTCACTACCTCACACCATCAGAGACTCCTCCTCACTCACCGCATTCAAAGCATCACTCAAGACCCACCTGTTCAACACTGCATTCAACATTTAACCCACAGCATTTAACCCCTGACTATCTCTTCTCCTTCTCCTTCCTTTTGCTTTGATTATTTACCTATTGATTTTTGTCTTTTTGCACTTGTTTTTTGTACTCTGTCAAAGCGTCTTTGGGCTTCTTGAAAAGCGCTATATAAAATAAATGTATTATTATTATTATTATTATTGAAAGTAAAATCCGACGATCGGGAGTATCAAATGTACGCCTCGTCAGCCTCACTAACGTGCTTTCACTGTGGAGCCTTTGGTCACGTTAAACGTTTCTGTCCCAAGGTTTCGTGTTCAAAGTGTGGGGAAAATGGGCACGTCGACACCGATTGTAAAAATGATAAGAATACTCGTGCTCCTATTAAACCGACTGGAGTTAATCCTGTGAGTTTACCTGTTCCTGCTGTTCGCTCCTGCAGTGAGACGAATGATCGCCGAATCCATGTGCATGTCCTGTCCCTGAGTCTTGAAAGCGATCATACTTCACTTCCTGTTACAGAAACAGAAGTGACCCCAACTTGTACAACTTTTGCTGCCATTCCCTCATGTAGTGAAGGAATGGAGGATGATCCTATTATTAGTTCTAAAAAACGAAGGGCGTCGGTTGGTAATTTTTCTACCAGTAATTCAAAAAAGGTGGTATTGGAGAAGGCCAGTGTAGCTGAACACGCACCTCAATGTGTTCCTCATGCTTCCAGTTCCATTGGGTTTGGAAAAAAGGATAGTGGCTCGGGTCCTGCAATTGAGGATAATATGTCTGAAAGTTTGTGTACGAACTCTGTGGATACAGATTGCTATATGGGTGAAATAAGTGGCAACGCTGAATACATTGATAAACCCTCGTACAAACCGTTACGATCATTAGCCACTGTGAACGAGCAGACAGTGACTGACTCATCCCTCCATGGTGCTGCTCTACCGATGCAGATTCAAAAGTCAAAACTGTGTTACCGGGTCTCCTATTGATTCGGTAGATTGTGCTCCACAAGAGGATGAAACCGAGGTTTCAACTTCTGATGAGTACAAAGATCACCATGGCAACGTGGATTTGCACAGAGGAGATCTCCAGCGAATCCCCAGAGATACTGACAATTCCCATAGTGACCACGGAAGCCGACATCCTCGATCCTGGAGGGACCTTGTCAGACTTGTCGGAATCTGATGAGGATGACGAGGTGCCCGAGTTGTCTCAGTCACAGTTGAGTCAGCCAATGATATCTCCTCAACTTGTACTCTCTTTTTTATAATGAAACCTATAGCCAGTGAAATGTAGCTATTGTAGCGGCTACCGCTGGGTTTACACAATCGCCTTGCACCTACCAAGGACGCGGAGCGATCACCATGCCGGGCTCGTCCAGGACGCCCGGGCAGGCCCGCGCTCAACTTGCCAGGCCTCGGCCGGGACGCCCGGGCATGCCCGGGCACGCCCGGCCACGCCCGCCCTCGACTTGCCAGGCCGCGTCCGGGACGCCCGGGCATGCCTGGGCATGCCCACCCTCGACTTGCCAGGCCGCGGCCAGGACGCCAGGCCACGCCCCCTCTCGCCTTTCCTGGGCAAACGCTCCGGGATAATGTGTGTATATATATATTGCCGCCCGATAAACGGGCTTTTCAGAGTACCAGAGTTGTTTTGTGACAATAAAGAAACTCGGACGAATTCCAGCTTTTTGTCGCGTCCATTCTTCCGATTGACGTGGGAGCACAGCTCCTACATTGGTGACCTACTGACATGGACACGGCAGTTGCCCTTAAACTGCCTACCTTCTGGGAGGCTCACGCGGCGGTTTGGTTCGCCCAGGCGGACTCCCTGTTTGCCCTGCGAGGCATCACGGCCGACGACACCCGCTTCCACCATGTGGTAGCAGCGCTCGGTTCAGCCACCGCGGCCCGCGCCCTGAGCCTCCTCGAGAGCCCGCCAGCCGCTGACAAATACGGCACGATTAAAAAGCTCCTCCTCGACGCTTTCACCCTCTCATCGGCGGAACGCGCACGGCGCCTGCTCGACCTGCCCGAGCTCGGCGACACGCGCCCGTCCGAGCGAATGGACTACATGCTTTCGCTGCTCGGCGAGCACTCTCCGGCATTCCTGTTCCAGGAGCTGTTCTTCCGTCAGCTGCCTAGCCCGGTACGCTTCGCCCTGGCAAGCACGACGATCACGGATCCCCTCGCCCTCGCCAGGGAAGCCGACAAGATCTCCGCGGCAGGCCAACGCATTGCAGCAGCGACCTGGGGCCCACCGCCGTCCGACGCAACGCCCATGGCGCCCGAGCATCCGGCACGGTCGACGACTGAACTGCCGATGCAATTGGCAGCCGCTACGCTGAGCCGACCACCTCCAGCACGACGACCGGAGCCTCCACCTGACCAAGCGTGGTGTTATTATCATACCAGGTTCGGACAGAAGGCCCGGACATGCCGACCCCCGTGCACCTTCGGCAGGCCGGGAAACGGCCGGGCCGGTGTTCATTACCAGCCATGAGCGCCGGCCACACGGGCAACTTACTTTTCATCACGGACAAAGCATCCGTACGGCGCTTCCTGTGCGACACCGGCGCCCAACTGAACATCATACCCGCCTCCAATCAGGACAGGCAGTCCGCGGTTTGCGGCCCCTCCTTGGTTGCGGCCAACGGATCGGCCATCCGCACCTTCGGCCCGCGGAACATCACCCTCTGCTTCGGCGGCCAACGCTTTACGTGGACGTTTGTAACCGCAAACGTGCCCATGGCTCTGCTTGGCGCCGACTTCCTCTGCGCACACGGACTGCTGGTGGACGTCCAACGGCGTCGCCTCATCAACGCCGAGACCTTCAGCTCCCTGGTATGCACATTGAGCAGCTCCACTCCGACCGAGCTGGCATGCGCCCTCCCGGCAGCGAACGAGTTTGCTCGCCTGCTCACGGAGTTCCCGGCCCTCACGCGGCCGACGTTTTCGGCCGTCGCAGTACGACATGGGATCGAGCACCACATACCAACCACGGGCCCGCCGGTCTACGCCAGAGCCCGCCGCCTCGACCCAGCCAAGCTCGCCGTGGCCAAAGCCGAGTTCGACGCTTTGGAACACCTCGGCATCGTGCGGCGCTCCGATAGCGCGTGGGCTTCGCCACTACACATCGTCCCAAAGCCAGGGGGTGGCTGGCGCCCATGTGGCGACTACCGCAGCCTTAACGACGCTACCACCCCCGACAGGTATCCGATCCCGCACATCCAAGACTTCTCCTCCCGTCTGGCAGGACGGGTCATTTTTTCAAAAATCGATCTCATACGGGGATATCACCAGGTACCTGTCAGGGCGGCCGACGTCCCTAAAACGGCCGTCATCACGCCGTTCGGCTTATTCGAATTCCTATGGATGCCGTTTGGCCTCAAGAACGCGGCTCAGGCGTTCCAGCACTTGATGGACGGCGTGCTGCATGACCTGCCGTTCCTCTTCGTTTACCTGGACGACATCCTCGTCACCAGCACGCCCCGGGCCGAGCACCTCCTCCACCTCCGAACACTGTTCGGGCGCCTCAGCGAGCACGGCCTCATCGTCAACCCGGCCAAATGCCACTTCGGCACGACGGCCGTTGATTTTTTGGGCCACCACATCACCAAGAACGGGGCCGTGCCGCTGCCAACCAAGGTCGAGGCCATCACCACGCTTCTGCGTCCCCGCTCCATAAAGGCCCTGCAGGAATTCCTGGGAATGGTGAATTTCTATCACCGCTTCATGCCCCACGCTGCTCAACTCATGCGGCCCCTCTACGAAGCCATCCGGGGCAAGCCGGCCAAGCACGACATCGTCTGGTCCGCAGCAATGGACGCGGCCTTCCAAAGCTCAAAGCGGGCCATCGCCGACGCAACACTGCTTGCTCACCCGGTGCTCAACGCTCCCATCGCCCTCACCACGGATGCCTCCGACTACGCGGTGGGCCCCGTACATGAGCAATGGGTGAACGGGGTTTGGCAGCCACTCGCTTTTTCAGCCGGCAGCTCCGGCCGAACGAGCTCAAATACAGCACGTTTGACCATGAGCTCCTCGGTCTACACCTGGCCGTTCACCATTTCCGCCACCTCCTGGAGGGCCGACCCTTCACGGCGTTCGTCGACCACAAGCCGTTGGTTTACGCAATGGCCAAGGTCATGGAGCCGTGGTCGGCCCGCCAACAGCGCCACCTCTCCGCCGTGTCGGAGTTTAACACGGACATCCGGCACGTCGCCGGCAAAAACAACGCCGTGGCCGACTGTCTTTCTCGGGCCAGCGCGAACACGGTCCACCTCGGCGTGGACTTCGCGCTTATGGCGGCGGACCAAACCACCGCCACCACGGTGCAAGCCCTCCGGGCGGCGGACACGGGCCTCCGCCTGGCCGACATCCCCTTCGCGGACACTGTCCTGCTCTGCGACATCTCCTAAGGCCAGCCTCGCCCCATCGTGCCCGTTACCTGGCAACGCCGCATCTTCGCCTCCCTCCACGGCCTTTCCCACCCGGGCCGGAAAGCTTCCCAGAAGCTGGTGTCGGCGCGATTCGTCTGGCACGGCCTTCGACGGGACGTCCGCGATTGGACCAGCACCTGCACAGCCTGCCAACAGGCCAAGGTCCACCGACACACCCAGGCCCCGCTGGCACCTTTCACCGTGCCCGAACGACGTTTCGACTATGTCAACGTGGATCTGGTGGGCCCCCTCCCCCCATCACGGGGGTTCACACACCTGCTCACCATGGTGGACAGGACCACCAGGTGGCCGGAGGCCGTTCCCCTCGTCTCCACCACCACCGCCGACGTGGCGCAGGCTTTCATCGCCACCTGGGTCGCCCGCTTCGGCGCACCGGCGGACATCTCGTCAGACCGCGGACCGCAGTTCACCTCCGAGCTGTGGGGCGCGGTCGCCCGCAACCTGGGGGTCAAGCTCCACCATACTACGGCCTACCACCCCCAAGCCAACGGGTTGTGCGAGCGATTCCACCGCTCCATGAAGGCCGCGCTCATGGCCGGCTTTCAAGATGGCGGTTGGGCCGACCGGCTGCCGTGGGTCCTTTTGGGCCTCCGCACGGCCCCCAAGGAGGACCTCCGGGCATCCACCGCCGAGCTTGTCTACGGCCAGGTGCTACGCGTCCCGGGCGAATTCGTGCCCGACGCTACCAGTCCCTGGTCCGCAGCTCACCAGCGCTCGGACCTCCAGGAGGCCGCCCGACGGTTTGCCCCCATGCCAACATCCCACCATGGTGACCCCCAGTCCTATGTCCCCCCAGCGCTTCGCACAGCGGAGTACGTTTTTGTGCATCATGACGCACATTGGGGGCCACTCCGGCCGCCGTACAACGGGCTCTTCCAGGTCCTGCGACGGGACGACAAGTCGTTCGTCATCGACATCGGCGACAGGTCGGACCGGATTGCGGTGGACCGCCTCAAGCCGGCGCACGTGGACATCGACCAACCGCCACGGTTGGCCCTTCCGCCACGGCGAGGCCGCCCCCTGTCCACGGTGCCCCCCACTCGACCGCCCACCACCACACCGGACCCCCGCCCCACGACCCGCCAGGGGTCGCTTCGGCCGGGTCATCTGGACCCCCCTCAAATTGACCCTGCCGGTGCCAGTCGATTCTGGGGGGACGTGTGTAGCGGCTACCGCTGGGTTTACACAATCGCCTTGCACCTACCAAGGACGCGGAGCGATCACCATGCCGGGCTCGTCCAGGACGCCCAGGCAGGCCCGCGCTCAACTTGCCAGACCTCGGCCGGGACGCCCGGGCATGCCCGGGCACGCCCGCTCTCGACTTGCCAGGCCGCGTCCGGGACACCCGGCCACGCCCCCTCTCGCCTTTCCCGGGCAAACGCTCCGGGATAATGTGTGTATATATATTGCTGCCCGATAAACGGGCTTTTCAGAGTACCCGAGTTGTTTTGTGACAATAAAGAAACTCGGACGAATTCCAGCTTTTTGTCGCGTCCATTCTTCCGATTGACGTGGGAGCACAGCTCCTACACTATCAGGGATACATTTCCTGATTTAGGTTCATTTATTCAATCAGCAAAGGAAATAACAAGAAAGGGCAAAGAATTCCCACTAACAAAGTCACAATTTCACCGACTCAGGAAAATTATTACAAAAGCCGGTCTTGAGATTTCGCAACACCCAATCAAGCCTTTTGATAAGGAATGAAGCAAATTACCTTTGGCACCTTGAACATTAACGGTGGAGGTGCAAACCCCAACCGCCAAGGTCAAGTGCAAAGTTTGTTTCGGCGCAAAAATGTCGATGTACTTTTACTGCAGGAAACACACATCACCCAGAACGTAGAATATGATTGGTGTCGCGTTTTTGGGGGCAGTGCTTTTTTATCAACCTGTCTTCTCTTTCGGCAGGTGTTGCTTTCGTACTTAGACCAGGGCTAGTACCTGAGTCAATCCTCTTCCAGGAGATTGTTAAAGGCCGATTCAGCTCTCTTGAACTGGTGGTTAATAACTTCCATTTCACATTATTCAATGTGTACGCACCTAGTGAGAGCACAGAATGGAAAGCTTTCTTTGCGTCTGTGATTAATCACCTGCAGACAGTTGATCTAAACCAATGTGTGTGTATCGGGGGTGATTTCAACTGTACCTTTGAACCTGTAATGGACAGGAACTCGGCAGAACCTCATGCCGAATCATGTATTGATTTATCCCTTTTCCTTTCTCGGGTTGGTTTGCTAGATGTATGGAGGGTACTTTTCCCCCAATGAACCTCAGTTTACCTGGCGCCGCATCACCAGAGGAAGAGTGTCCTTTGCGCGACTCGACCGATGGTATATAAACTCACCTTTTAGAAACGCTATAGTCTCTCCGGATTATTTTCCATCAATATTCTCCGACCATCATTTAGTAACCAGGGGGTTTATTTTTCCTCAGTCAATAAATAAAAGTGCATGCTGGAAATTTAATACCAGTCTTCTAGAAGATGGTCTATTTAAAGCTTCCAAGTTTTCTGGGCTAATCAAATCCAAAGAAAGCCCTCTTTTTCTTCAGTTAATCTTTGGTGGGACAATACGAAAGCCCAGATTCGGGTGTTTTGTCAACAGTTTAGAGCAAACATTACAAATGTTAAGAATGTAACAATGACTTGTTTGGAAGCTGACATTGTACAGCTTGAAGGTAAACTTGCTAAAAATAATAATGCAAGAAACTTCCAGTTATTACTAGAAAAGAAGACTCAATTGAGAGAGTTAATCCAGGAGAAAGCAGCAGGGTTGTTGCTCAGACTAAGGGTTAAGAACTTAAAGGTTTTAGATACTCCTAGTATAGCTTTTTTTCATCTGGATTCTGTCAGTAAAGCACCCAAGAACATTTTTTCTGCAATTGATCCTGGCGGAGCTGTTGTTGTAAATCCCAGAGACAGACAGTTATGTGTTCAAGATTTCTTTTCCAAACTATTTTCAAAACAGGTTGTTTGTGATGAAACAATGAGACTTTTAACCTCTCACCTCTCCTCGTTAACTGAGCCCCAGCGCCTGGATTTGGACTCGCCAATTACGCTCGATGAGTTAACGCAAGCCCTGGCTGGAATGGACTCGGGAAGAGCCCCTGGAATCGATGGACTGCCGGCTGAATTTTATGTGGAATTTTGGGAACTGTTAAGTCCAGAACTGATGCATGTTCTTGAATCATCACTGACTCATGGAGAATTGCCTTTAAGTTTGAGAAGAGCAGTGATGTCCCTTCTTCCAAAGGCTGGTGATTTGCGACACATGAAGAATTGGAGGCCTGTTTCTCTACTATGCACTGATTATAAAATCCTTTCAAAAGCTCTGGCGATTCGAGTTTAAAAGGTAATTAGCGATTTGGTTCACCCTGATCAGAGTTATTGTATCCCAGGTAGATCCATGTATGATAACATATTTTTCATTAGAGCTCTGATAGATGGCAACTGTGTGCAGATGACTTTGGAAAAAATTTTCTTGATTTGGAAAAGGCTTTTGAAAGCAGCGATCACGTCTTTTTGAATCATGTGCTTGAAGCTCGTGGATTTGGAGCTAATTTCAGAACTTATATTGCTTTATTGTACAACAATATATTCAGTTTAGTCAAGGTTAACAATGAGCTTTGTTCTCCCATACAGGTTCAATGGGGGGGGGGGGGGGGGTAAGGCAAGGTTGCCCTGTCTCCGGCTTACTGTTCACCCTTGTAATGGAATCACTTCTCTTGTTACTAAGGAATAACCTTTCTGGAATGAGTATATCTCCTGAACATCCTCCAGTTGTCGTTTCGGCATATGCTGATGATGTTGCAGTCATTGTTAAAAACAATAACGACATTGCAGCTCTTGCTAAGTGCCTACATTTGTTTGGTTTAGCTTCCATGTTGAAGTGCAACTGGGAAAAGAGCAAAGCGTTATGGGTTTCCTCTGCCAGGAACAGTGCATCTGGAATGGCGCAAGGCCTGCCAATACACCTTCCTGCAAGTTTAAAGTGGGTGGATGAAGGTGTTCGCTATCTTGGAGTGTTTCTTGGATCCTCACAGTACGGCCAGAAGAACTGGGAAGGTGTTGCTGAACGCGTAAAAAAGAGATTGAGTCGGTGGAGGAGAGCCCTGCCTCACCTTTTGTATAAGGGCCGAGTTTTTGTAATCAAGAATCTAGTCGCCTCCTTCTTTAGTCAGGTTCACTATGTCAATAAATTATATTTCGTTCAAAATCATGGTAGATTAGCAAACCTATACATTTTTGGAAAGGTTATAGCATAAGGAAACTAAAAATCAATGTTTACATTTGGAGAGATACCTGTATGGCGGCCATTTTGGATTTTCAAAATGGCCACTGTAAAATACATATTTTGTTCTATTTCTGCCTCTAATTATCCTAAAAACTTTTTTAAATATACTAAACCTATATTTTCAGGGACAAGGAATCCAATGAAAGTATCAAATTAGTGCTATGGGGAATGGTAAGACACGAATCAAAGGTTTTGAATTGCAAAATACTGCCTTTATATTCACGATAAGTTGCATAATCAAATACATGTTATCATTTTGTACAGGCAGTTAATAACATCAAAATGTGTCACAATAATTCATATCACCAAACATACACAGGCAGTCAGCAAAATCATATACACACATGCAGTCAGAAAACTTCACATCTACACAGGCAGTCAATAACAAAATATACACAGGCAGTCAATGGCATCAAACATACACGATTACAGAATATGCCATTTAGAGTTCGTCATCACTGTCCTGTGTGTCGTATCCGACAATATAGTCCGCATCGTTTTCACAGTCCGTTCCACACAAGCAAAGGTTGGTCAAATTGATTGGCAAATCGAATTGGTCGAATGGTCGATCGAATCGAATCGAATCGATCGAATGGTCGATCGAAGCGATTGGTCGAATGGTCGAATTGGTCGAATGGAATTGGTCGATTGGTCGAATCGAATTGGTCGGAATTGGCAAATGTAAACATTGATTTTCAGATTTTCCATGTAATGACGTTTCCAAAAATGTATAGGTTTGCTAATCTACCATGATTTTGAACGAAAAAACATAGTGAACCTGACTATTTGTGGCACAGATTCATCTGCCTGCAACCACCAGAAGGCTTGGTGAAGGAAGTGCAAAAGCAACTGTTGGAGTTCTTTTGGGGAGGTCATCACTGGTTATGGCCAAACGTTGTATGCCGTCCATTGGCCGAGGGTGGCCAGAGTATGGTATACGTCAGGAGCCGTATAATGGCCTTTCGGCTATGCTCTGTGCAAAAACTTTTGGCGAAAGAGCAATTACCAAACCATGTTTTGGCCACCCACATTTTGCGGCAAGCTGGCGGGCTGGGGTATGGCCATGAATGTTTCTTGGTACTGCTTCAACAAGTTGACATATCTCCTCTTCCTGTTTTTATCAGAGTGTATTGAATGCTTGGCAGAACCTCACAGTGTGCCATCAAGAAGACAACTGCGACATCCATATGTTTGCACAAGAACCTTTATTCTGCAGTCGGCATTTCCCTAACATGCCCAAAAGTAGGGACCTCTGCCAGCATTTCATAATTGCCGGCATCACAAAAGTATGGCACCTCCGGCATGTTTCAGGTTGCGGGTGGAAATCAGCTCGAGAAGTAGCCGAGCTAGCAGGAATTCGGTCCGAAAGAGTGACTGCAAAAGTGTTGAGAGAGGTGATACGAATAGGGGTACGGTTGAGAGTATGCTGGTCCCACGAGCTCGAACCATTGCACGATGAGTGGGTTTTTCCTGGGTTATTGGTGCACTTCAAGTCAGAAGACATACCCCCGGTTAGCATGGGGTTAAGCCCCTTTCAAGAGACTAGCAGGAAAGAGCTATACAAGTCATGTGTCAAGTTACTGCTGGGGGAAACGCCGCTAAATGGAGTAATCCGGTGGAAGAGACTGTTGCCTGTGGGACCCCCCTCTGAACCTGTATGGGACTCCATGTATATCAAGCTCGTAAGTAAAAGATCTGGTGATCTCCAATGGAGACTGATCCACTGGATAGTCCCCTCAAATAAGTTAATCAATCATTTCTCTACTACATCCACATGTTGCCCATTCTGCATATGTACGGAGGACGTGTTCCACGCCTTCATTAATTGTGTGAGATTGGTTCCTTTGTTTCGGTGGTTTAATCTTGTGGCACACAGAATGAATGTTGTTTTCTCGTTGCGTTCTTTTATTTTTGGTTTTAATGCCAAGCCAAGCAAGGAAAACATGTTGATGAGGTTTCTTGTCGCAACAGCCAAGCTGGCAATATATCTCTCAAGAAGGGAGAAATTGAACGGAAGACCAGTCGGGGAATGCAATGTTATGTTGTTTTTCAATGCCCTCGTGTCAGCAAGACTTAAACTAGAGTTTTGTTTCTATAAGGATGCAAACAATCTTGATGAATTCACCAATATTTGGTGTCATGAAGGGTTGTGTGAGGTTCGTGAGAACCAACTGTTAATATTTTTGTAGTTTTCATAAAGTTACTGGTTTATTTTGGCAATGTGTGTGCCGTCATACCTCTGGAACCTTTTCGTTTCATTGCTTTTCAGGTATTTATGGTTGTGTAAATATATAAAAAAAAAATTGGTATTATTTTGATAATAAAAGGACTTCAAAAGTCAGAGTCAGTCAGTCAGTCAGTCAGTCAGTCAGTCAGTCAGTCTCTCTCTCTCTCTCTCTCTCTCTCTCTCTCTCTCTCTCTCTCTCTCTCTCTCTCCCTCTCTCTCTCTCTCTCCCTCTCTGACTCTCCCTCTCTCTCTCTCTCTCTCTCCCACCCTGACTTCATGAAGGTGGGGTTGCACAATTCTGAATGTGGGGCATCTCTGGATCACTCCTGCGAGATTGGTCAGCTATCTCCGTGCCGCAGGCTTGTTTGACAGAACTGTCTGGGGCTATACAACACCAAATCAGAGCATAATAACTATCGGGGATGCCTCTTCTTGGTGGTTTTACCACCAATGCAAGTCTGGGGCTAAATCGTTCCCCATTCTTCTCTGCAGCCCAGATTCGTCAGGGCAGTGCGGTCATGTTCAGAGTGCCGATCGGTCCCCATGAACCGGCCCTTTCCCTCTTGTATCTCTCTCTAACTCTGTCGTGGCCCTGACTTTGTGAAGTTGGGGGTACACCATCCTGGATGTGGGAGATCTCTGGGTCGCTCCTATGAGATTTGAGCAGGTGTTTCTGTGCCACGGGCTTGTTCGAGAGAACTGTCCACGGCTATACTACAACTACACCAATAACAACAACTCAGAGCACATGCTCGAACCATTACACCACCAAGTCTGAAATTTTCAGCATTGTTTCTGTTTATTAATCTCCATAAATGAAAGTGATGGTGTCCAGTAAAAACAGGCATATTTGGTGGAATGTGCATCCTGATTTCAAGTTACCTGTCCATTTCCATATAATTCTGGACACGTGTGTAACACGACCATATTTTGCTTCCTCGTTTCCAACACTGCCTGTGCCTTTCCAGCACATTTACTTTGAACCTTTTGTCAAAATGAGCCACTAGAGATGTGAGACTTTTTTTATGGTTCAGTGCTTTGTGTTGGCCACATATACATTGCTTGCGAAACAAAATAACAGATCATTCCGCTCTTGGTAATGCTCAAAGTATGCCTGATGGTGTCTGTGTAGTAAAGATAATCTGAAGTCTATTTGCGCAATGCAAGTTCATGATCTCAGGCATCATGTATCCCACATATTGCTTCATTTCTAGTGGATGATTGTCATCATTTGGACCAAGTTCTTTAGATTGAAATTGATGTAACTCTCCCTTTTCTTTTCTCCATCGATTTGGATCACATAAGGCCGATATAGCTAAATTCTTGTACATATCTCCCCATGCCCCACCCCTTCTTGATGCTAATTAGTCTTGGTAAACATAAGCACAGCAATTAATGCTTTCAAAAAGAGCTGGCAGCTTCTATACTATGTACACAACAACAAAATTCCTTACTTCTTTTAGAAATTACAGGGTAAAGGAAATGACTTTTTAACATTGTTAAACTGTCGCTAAATGTAGGGTTAATCCACAACGAAAACATAAGTGAAACTCAGGCCTAAGGGTAGATTCAGATTCAGAATAGTCATACTCAGTCTAGCATACTCCAGCAGCTATCTCTGGTTCTCGTGATAAAAAATAGTTTGGATATTTTGGCCATTAGAAGAGATTTAAGGCAATCCCGTGGAGTATAGAAAACGAGAACTGTGTGTGTGTGTGTGTGTGTGTGTGTGTGTGTGTGTGTGTGTGTGTGTGTGTGTGTGTATGTGTTTGTGTGTGTGTCTGTGTGTGTGTAGGACGTTATCTCTACATGTTTTGCAGATGTGCCAATAGATTACAAAACCAAATTTGTTGTGCCTTTGCATGTACAGTTGTTCTGAAATGAGTTTTTTTTACATCCCATGAGGAGGTAAATCGTGCTTTTCTGTTTCTACCTTGCAAAGTCTACACCTGTCTGATTGACTCAGTCACGCCAGTCTTAACTTTATTGGTGTCGTGCCCTTCATCTTGGGCATTTATTATGATGCATTCTCCATCCCAGTTGAGATGACCGCTTCTTATCCATTCCAATAAGCTTTTACCTGTCTATGCCCAATTTGTCCCACTATTTTTGTACCTCCCTGCTCTTTTATCGTTCTCCCACTTATCGGTGCACATTTGTTAATATTTCGTTTTATTTTATTTTGTCTTTTTTGCATTCGTTGGGGCTGTATCAGCTGTTTCAGTTTCATATGTGACATCTGCTATTCCCACCTGTCTTTGGAAACGTTTTGCAAGGTGAGTTAGGAATACCTTTTCTGACTTGCTGTCTTCGTATTTGAGTACAAATTGTATTCTGTAGTCCATTTAACTTTTCACGTACTCAGCCAGTCCTACAGTTGTCACTGTGCACTTGGTTTAGCTGCATCAGGCCGCTGCCTTATCATCTCTGCAGGTACATTGTCGGGATGCATTTATTTTTGTCGAGAAATTTGTGGATAGTGAGGATTTTTCTTGTTTTGATATCGAACTTGGTGATTTCCACTCGTGGCCAGTTTATTATTCCAAAGCTGAATTGGAACACGAGTACTGCAAGTTGGTTTATGGGTTTGATTTTGTTTCTCGGGGTGAGATATGTTTTCAGGATCATCCTCATTCTATACAGGTATTCTTTGGTAATTTATTTACGGATTTGTTTCTGACATACTTGGTGACCCTCTTCCACTCTGAGGTATTTATATTATGCTTTTGTTTTCTAGTTACCCTCGCCAGAGGAGAGGGTATTGCATTTGAGTCCGTTTGTTTGTCTTTGTTTGTCTGTCTGTTTGTCCGCACAGAATAAATATGATTTTCTCTGCAACCGTTGGTCCGATTGACAGGAAATTTTCACCATAGGTGCAACTCCACCTGTAGATTTTTTTAATTGATAATTATGACGTCATATGTCACGTGGTTCTGCTGCCATCTTGGAAAAACCAAAACACTTTGCACCTCAATATCTCAGAAAGCGCTGAAAAGAAAAAATTGAGACGTGGCTCATAGACTAGATGGATTTATGGAAAAAGGCCATGTATAAGCTTATAGGTGCATTTTTAGGTAAAAGTTGGGAACCTCACTTTTTAACATAATTAGGATATGCTGAATTCGATTAACCAGGTTCCCAAGCCGATGTTTGAGTTTTTGACCTTCTAATTAGCATAAACAAAATGGCTGCCAAATTGTCATTTTTTGGACAATTTCTTTGAACAAGCATTGATATATATCACATATACTAGTAACGGTACCAGCCCTACGGGCGAGGCTTCAATTGGGAGGCCCAAATGAAAATGGGAGGCATTTTACCGGTTTATCTGAAAAGGTACCCGCCCAGAAACACGTACCAGAGAAAACAAATCGTTTTGGCAATGGCCTCTCCAATATTTGATGTGTTCAAGGTTTGAATTACGTAACTTAACGTTTGTGATGATGTTTTCATTGTGACGATGTTGTGACGATGTTTGTGTTCACGGTAGTGTTTGATGTGACGGTGTGAACGTAATTTCATAATGTTTTTCGTTTTTATTTTCATAATCGTTTAATGAACGTTTAATGTTTAATAAACGTTTAATGAGCGTAAGAATAATGTTTAATGATCATTAAATGAATGAATGAATGAATGTTATGAATAATGCCATGGCGTCGTGTTGGCAGCGGTGACAATATAAAAATGTTTGCCAAGAACTACAAAGAGAGAAAAGGAACTTTTATCAGCAATGTCGTCTATCCTGAAGTTCAAAGCTGAAGAAGAGGTACAAAATCATTCCATTTTTTTTCCTAAAGAAATGCGTAGGGGAGAGTGGGGTAGGTTGAGCCTAAGGGTAAGTTGAGCCACCCCATGTTTCTTAGAAAGTGAAATATTTGAAGGTGTGAGAGCGCCATCTATACTTTCATAGCAACAGTCTTTCTTCCTGAGTACACATGCAGAGGAATATGAAGCAGGGGTAAGTAAGATCTAATGAAATTTGTATTTTTTTCAGAATTTCCCAAACTTTGAGTTATGGTGTTTTGAGGGTGATAACAATATAATTAATGGAAGCTTAATGAATTGTTTATGTAGTAATGTGAACATGAATGGTGTAGATTATTTACCTGAGAGTATGAATTGTAAATTGAATCAATACGTGAAATGAGCATGTTTATATTCAAAACGGCGCCCGTGGGGTAAGATGATCAACTGGGCCGGGTCAAGTTGAGCCATGGCTCATCTTACCCCATGAACATGTGTGCAAGATAAAGTAACTGCTTTATACGCAAGTTGGGGTTGAAAACTGTAGTTCTTGTAACACTGATACCTGTGTATAGATCTAAGTCCTATTCCTAAGAATGATTTATGTAAATATTTTTGCATTAATCACAGGTAAATGGAAAAATGCCTTGGGACTATAAAAGGAAGACAGCGCGTGGTTGTTCTTCATAATTATTTGAAATACAAACCAGTTCATCAGCATATCTGACTGATAAATCTTGACGATTACATATGTATGAACATTCAGCCAAAGTTTACTGATAATTCATGTGTCTTACTAATAATCAGAACACAATACATGTATAATTATTTCAGTTCAAACTGTTAAATTTCATTAGATCAATTACATCATGTAACTTTGTAATAGACACGTGGTGCATCTTACATGTGCGTAAATTTCACACAAGGGAAAGGAGCATATATCAAGTTTCAATTATTGAACTGAAAAATCTGATCTGAAAAACGTGAACATTTACAGGAAACTACTTTGTATTGTTTTGCATTGTTAAAGCTATGAGCAACAGCTTTTGCGTGATTGTTAAAAAAAATGCGTATTAATTAATACTTCATGCATTCCCAGTTTCAATGGGTTTTCTCAGTGTTTTATCAATAATAAGCTTTTCCAGTGGATCTGGACTTAAACTATTTGTCTCAAACTTGTTTTATCGCTGTTCTGTCCTGTATTGAGCCGGTGAATTTGATGGGACACAAAATGTTTCATGCTGTTTTTTTCTTGTGGCTCAACTTACCCACTGGCTCAAGTTACCCCGAACCCATGATCAACTTGCCCCATCATTGGGGCAAAATGAGCCATTAGACAACTTTTTTTTGAAGGCCTCTGCTAATTAATTACATGAAAATGAAATGGTAACATGTGTATGAGGGGAGAAGCAAGTATTTACACCATCATAATCACTATGCCTCTGATGCACAGTACTTTATATTTGATGTCCAGAAGGGCATTACTGAAAAATGGCTCATCTTACCCCACTCCCCCCTACAGTTGATATCCCGATTTGAAACACGATGGAATAATATTTACCTATATGAACAGTGATGTGGTTTATTTTATTGAAATTCTAAAAATACTGTTTAGATTTTGATGATTTGCGTGTGATATTTAACGGATGTTTATATAAATCGCGCCTCCCAATTGAAGCCCTGCCCTTAGGGCGGGTACCGTTGCTCCTCATACATAATGGCGATACAACAATTTTTACCGCTTTGCTTTGAAGAACGGGAATGAAGGGGGAGGAGCGTGTTAATATGTCTGGTTGAAGGCTTTGGGTGGTGAGGGGGCTTGAAGCCTGATTTTAATCTTACAGCCGCCATATTGGTGCTCACCGTCACTGCGATGCGAAGCGAAAGACGTCTCAGAGCTGTCACATTCACAATCGCTATGTCGTATGTACTCCCGATACGTGTTTCCTTCATTGTAAAAACTACCAAATCAACAGTTAAAAGGATTTTGAGCTGATAGGTGTTATGGCCTTGGCAAGATCAATGGAGACAGCGATCTGTTAGCGTATACACTGCCCAAATAGCTATGTGGAATTCTCTCATGTTGAGATTAAACGTCGTTTGAACTTTGGCCGAGGTCATTATCTACTTTTAATGATGTTTAATGATGTTTATATTAGTTTTGGGTCGTCCTTTCAGCATATCTCGTGGGATTGTGAGTTGGAACGCTTCACGAATTTGCGTGTCGAGAGACGGTCGTGATGATGGGGAGGGGTGTTTGAATTCTCTCAAGCAGGGATTCAACCCGTGTCCTTATAAAAGGTCTTTGTCCGAGGTCACTGAGTCCGATCGGTGCAGCCGTTTGTGCGGCACCCGGGAAAACAACATCGTCACAATGAAAACATCGTCACAATGAACGTTATGTGAATGTGAATGTTATGCGGGAGTCCAAACCTGAGAATGCTGGAGACCAAAGCTGAAATTGGAAAAACTAAATAGCCTATTTTACTCCTGGAGATCCCAGGATTACCCACCCAAAATATTGTTGTGATCGGTTCAGCAGTTTTTGCGGTATGTTTGAACAGACAGACAGATGGACAGACAGACGGACGGACATTTGGTGAATTATAGTAAGATACATGCAGCTCTATGTGGTAATCTAATGTAATCTCTCTGGTAATCTATCTAATCTTCATTCCAGTGCAGCCCACAGTTTTATTACCCAAATGTTAATATATACCTGTGGTATATATTTGAGGCTAATAAATGTTTCTTTTTAGTTGCATGCGACGATGTCATCAAGGGACACCGACTGATGTTCTCCTGCTTTTGGTTTCCCACTTCCCATGTGCACAATGTGAACATCTTTGGATGATGTCAGGTACATCAAAGAAACGGCGTTATATGCCAATTGATGCTGTTTTAAACAATCTATCGAGAAGTTTGTCCACAGCACTGCTACCATTTCACGCATTAACTGGGTGTGACACCACCTCCTATTTTGCAAATCACACCAAACATCATGGAAAGTCTTCAAAGAGCACCATGAACTGCTGAATAACTTGGGCATTGGTGAACTCACAGAGGAGACAATCAAATCTGCAGAAGCATTCGTCTGCAGAATATACTGTATAATGTGCACAGAACAACCTCTGTTGATTCAGCACGACATATGTTGTTCTCCAAGACTGGTAAATCAGAAGCAATGTCACCGACAAGTGATGCTCTTCATTTCCATTTCATGCGAGTACACTATAAAGCCATGGTATTTGAGAAATGCTCATTGTGCCATACCTGACCTTCCTGCACCTGTATAAATGGGATGGAAACGTGGTGATTCAGGACTAGAGCCTATTCTGATGTCACCGAGTCCAATCCCAGAAAGTTGCCTCGAGATGATTTGTTGTGCATGCCAGAAGCAATGCAAGACTCGACGCTGCAAATGTCGCTATTCAGAGTTGAGGTGCACATCAATGTGTGCCTGTCAGCAACAGAGTGATGATCAGACCCCTTGTATGAATTTGATGTAGTTTGGCAAAACAACATGTGTGACATTCCTGAATGTTTGTGCTTCATGGCCATGTATACTTAATTTCGGAATAAATGGTTGTATGAAACATTGTCTTATGAAAACCATTTCCCATTTTATAGTGTCCAATTTCAATATCAGTTTGCATGTCTCTTTCAATATGTCGCCAACCATAATATAGACTAGACGGATTTATGAAAAAAGGCCATGTGTAAGCTTCTAGGTGCATTTTGGGGTAAAAGTTGTAAAGTTAAAGTAAAAGAGCTGCAACTGCTGCATGTATAAACATGATATACAAATGCTTCTTCAAAGAAATTGTCCAAAAATGGCAATTTGGTGGCAATTTTGTTTATGCCAATTAGAAGGTCAAAAACTCAACATTCGGCTTGGGAACCAGGTTAATTCGAATTCAGCATACCCTAATTATGTTAAAAAGTGAGGTATCCAACTTTTACCCAAAAATGCACCGAACATTCACATTTCTCAGAAATCTGTCTAGTCTATCATTGTAAAGCACTCTCCATGAGGAATAAAATATGTTAATGATGATGTCATAAGTGCCTCTTTTATGACGTCATAATTCGACAAGTACAAAACTTCATCCGATCAAGATGAAATTTATTGAGCGTCATGTAGGCATAAAATGGTGGAGAAAAAAAAAGAAGAAGATATCATCGGTTACATGGTTCGGCCGCCATCTTGGAAAAAAACAAAAAAATTGCACCTCTATATCTCCGAAAGAGCTGCAAGAAAAAAAAATTGAGACATGGCTCATTGTAAAGAACTCTCCATGTGGAATTACATCTGTTAATGATGATGTCATAGGTCCCTCTATTATGAAGTCATAATTCGACAAGTACAAAACTTCATCCGATGAAGATGAAATTTCTTGAGCATAATCTAGGGATAAATTGGTGGAGAAAAAAAGAATGATGATGTCATCGGTCACCTGGTTCGGCCACCATATTTGTTTTAACACAAAAGCCTTAAAAACCACTGAAAGCACATCCTGGCAAGGGTTTGCAATCTCTGATTGCTCTTTCTTGTTCCTGTATGGTTGTATTGAGGTTGGTTCTTATGTTATCCCTTTTTGTTGGTTTACTTTGCACTCATGTGTACTTGGCTTATTTGTCTACGCCAAATTCCATTTGAATGTCAGCAGAGTACCATTTCAACAATTTGAGTTGTTCACACTGAATGACAAAAAAAAAAAACATTGGAAAAGAGCTTTAAATCATCCATGTACAGTAGATTTGTTACCTTTCCTGTTTCTTTCGACATTCTTGTATTGGCGTTTTTCTCTGTTTCACTTACTGCTCTTCCAATTCTACAAAGCTTTATTTGACTGTCTTAATTCCTGCCATGAGGCCATGACATCCGAACACCCTCAAGCAGAATTTCTCGATTTAGGAGACTTCAATGTACACCACAGGAAGTGGTAGAAATCTTCCCACATGGATGTTGGGGGAGTTGAAGCTCTTACATTTTTCATTCTCAATGACTTGGAACAAATTATCACCCACTCTATCCATATCCCAGATATAATCGTGACCGCTCCTCCAATACTTTGGATTTGTTCTTCACCTCCAATCCGTTGCGTTACAACTACACAATTTCACCTCCAATTGGTTCTTCTGACCACAATCTTGTGAACTTCACTTTACTTACCACCACTCCTACTCCTCCGACTGCTCCGACTAAACGCCATTATTGGCATTCCAACAGCACTGATTGGACTGGTTTATGAAACTTCTTTTCTGATTTTCCCTGGAAAGACTACTGCTTCTCCTCGGGCGATGCCTCTATCTCTGCTGAACATATAGCTGAGGTTATTGGTGCAGGAATGGAGGTTTGTATCCCCTCTTTTTCAAGTCTATCTCTCCTACCAACTCTTGGTTCAATAATTCCTGCGGCCATTCGTGCAAGAGATGCGGCATATCGGACATGGAGAAACTATTCTTCCTCCAACTCACATTCAGCTTTCATATCTGCCAGAAATCATTGCAAACATGTTATTTGTAAGGCGAAGAATTCCTTTATCCAAAGGAAATGTGACAACATCTCAACCTTCTTCCACTAATAGATCTTTCTGTTCCTTAGCTTAAAGTATCTCTTCTGTCGCTCTCCCTTTCTTTCGCTTTTCTATTCCGATGATACTATTGCTGTCTCTCCATCTGATAACACAATTTTTTTTGGTTCTCTTTTCTCCCCCAATTCCACACTGGATGACTCTAACATTCCATCTCCCTCTGATCCTATGCCCCTCCTTAGCAATCATATGCCCCTCCATATCATCTCTTTTTACGCAGTCAAAATATTACTCCTCTCTCTTGACACAAGCAAGTAATACAGACAAGATGGCATTCCTCCTCGTGTCTTGAAGGAGTGTGCTTCACAACCTGCTTCCATGCTTGCTCGTTTGTTGCCATCTCATCCTATGCCATCCTATGCCATCTCCAGGCATTGCAAATCGTCATTGCCGGGCACCGAAGGGGGGCTTGGCAGTGACGCACGCTGAAAGAGAGTACTCAGTTTTCACTCTGGTTGTTTTTTTTATTGGTTGTTTTCTTTCTTGTTTTCTTGTTTGTTTGTCTGGGCGATATCTCAGCCATCCTTTGTGCTAGGAAGCTGAAATTTCGGCACAGTAGTGAGCAAGTCCTTTGTCAAAAACGGTATTTTTTGTTTTTTGAATAATCAATTAATTGAGGAGTTATTTAATTATTAGCGTTTAATTAAGTACTTATTTAATTAATTAAATTTCATTTCTCTTCTGACCATTAACTCAGGCACCTTTTGAGTTAGGAAGCTGATATTTGGACATGCCAATGACCAGGTGATTTGGCTGCAAAGGCTATTTTTGATTTATTAATTACTCAATTAATCAATTAATTATTTAATTATTCGATTAATGACAAAAACTTTTTTTTTTTATAAGTTACAGATTCTGATGAAATGGTGGTGGTTTATGTGTTCTCTGACCGAATTGATTAATAATTTAATTTTTTTATGATTATTATTTATTTCTTTTCATTATTAATCATTTATTTATTTTCTTTCTCATTTGGCCAATATCACAGGCACCTTTTGAGCTCAGAAGCTAATATTTGGACATGAGTGACCAAGTGATGTGGCTATCAAGGATATTTTAGATTTATTGATTGATCAATTAATCAATTAATCGATTAATTATTTAATTATTCGATTAATTACTAAAAAAATTTTTTTTAAATCAGTTACAGATTCTGATGAAATGGTGGTGGTTTATGTGTTCTGTGACCGAATTGATTAATAATTTAATTTTTTTAATGATTATTATTTATTTATTTTCATTATTAATCATTTATTTATTTTCTTTCTCATTTGGCCAATATCTCAGGCACCTTTTGAGCTGGGAAGCTAATATTTGGACATGACAGTGACCAAGTGATGTGGCCATCAAGGATATTTTTGATTTATTGATTAATCATTTAATCGATTCATTATTTATTGATTAATCGATGAATTACTTATTGATTAATCAATTAATTATTTAATTTTTTATTAATGACTTATTTGATTAAATTTCTATAAGATACATCTTCGGATGAAGCACGAGTGGTTTTGTTATGGTATTAGCCAATTGATTAAGAAAATATTTTGTGATAATCTTTTATTGATTTTAATTATACAATTAATCAATCAATTAGTGTACACCTCTCCCTCCCAATGCAGCCTCTCTGAGCTGCACTGCGGTATTGCCGGGCGCCAGAGGCGCCCCGGCAATGCCGCGCTGTCGGATATTTAATTATTTGGCATGGGGGCGGTGTACTTTGAATGTATGTGTACTTGTTTTGCTTTTGTTCAAAAACCCAAACTTTTCCTCTTTCCTGGAAATGTGCCATTGTACAGCCTATTTTAAAGAAGGGTTGATCGTTCAAACCCTTTCAACTACCGTCCTATTGCTCTGACTTCTACTATTTCCAAAGTCTTTGAATGTCTTCTCAATTCCCATTTCCTCAAGCATCTTGAATCTCAGTCTTGAAAGTCAGTCCTGAATCTCAGTCTTCGATCTGACCATCAATATGGCTTTCACATGGCAAGATAAAACCACCTTTAGAGGCCATTTTCCCTGCAAAGCGGGGGTTGGCCTTTTTCGGGCACCATGGTCCCCTTTTTTGAGGCAATGTTTTATGGCCGATTCAGCAAGGCAAGATCTACCGGTGATATCCTTTCTTACGTTACAATTGTATGGGCCTCTTCTCTGAGAGACTTTGGGGAATCCCTTGTTGTAGGCCAAGCTATCTCAAAAGCATTTGAAAGAGTTTGGCATTGGTGTCTTATATCCAAGCTTCCCTCTTTCAGCTTTCCCTCCTTCACTCTGCTCTCTCATATCGAGCATTCTCTCCGACCGCTCTATCTCCGTAATTGTTGATGGTTCAACATCTTCATCCTTTCCTATCAACGGTGTTCCTTAGGGTTCTGTCCTGTCTCCAATACTCTTCCTTATTTTTATCAATGACCAAATGCACACATTTTTATCAATGACAAATAACCAAATGCACATAATGCTGATGACTTGACATGACATTCCTCCATGTTTTTTTTCCATCAACCCCATCTAACCCTCACTCAATCTTCATCTCGTTTGATCACAGCCACCTCTTTAAATTCTTATTAGTCCCCTACCGGTGTACACCGGAGGGGACTATAGGTTTGCACGCCGTCCCTCCGTCCGTCAGTCAGTCCGTCAGTCTGTCAGTCTGTCACGCAAAGAACAGTTTTCCGGACTTTTTTTCTAATGCTAATGCTAATGATTTCAAACTTGGCACATGGTTTCTTCATGATAAGTTACAGAACAAGTTCGAACTTCACGACATTTCGATCATTTTTAACAAAGTTATGGCACTTTGAACTTTGGGAATTCTGAAAAATTCTGATGATCCTTACCTCAGTGCCATTTTAAGTTTTAATTTCCTTTAAAAACCAATTTCTCTGCAATAATTGGACCGATTGAGATCAAATTTCACCGTAGGAGGAACTCGGTCTGTAGAATATTTTAGTGGTAATTATGACGTCACAGGTCAAGTGGTTCGGCCGCCATATTGTTTTTCGTGAAAACACGAAAACCCCTTTTTCTCTGCAACGGCTGAACAGATCGAGGCCAAACTTTGCAGGCAGAATCGCATACCCATGACGAACAAAAAAGTCAGCGAGCATGATGTCATGCATCACATGGTTTCAGAGTTATGACGTTTGTAAGCATGAACCTTTAAAACCGAGCTCCTCCCTCATTTTTGATCCAATCGAGGGGAAACTTCACAAATCTGTTCAGCATGTCAGTCTACTAAAATGTCATTTTGGAATTTGCGATAGGGCACGTGGTTTGGCAGATATCGTTAATTAAATGAAAAAAAAATGCATATCTCTTGAATCGCTAGTACCTCAGACCGTGAGTTGGTAATAATTTATATCATTCACACAGTGCAATACGTGCAGGCCGCTCCACGGAGCGACCTTGCGGGCTTATCAACGAGGCGAGGCGTGACACACATGTGTCTCAGCATACCTCAGATCAAGTTTGAAAACCAGCATCAACCGTGCATAAATTTGCATATTCGATCATTTTTGACAAAGTTATGGCACTTTGTTTATTCTAGAGTTCTCCTCAAGCCGCAACGCGCGCCCTCAGCCTCGTCTCGCGAACGTCAAAAGCGTGACACAGCGCGCTCTTTCAGGAGGGGCGGAGCCAAGCCGAGCAACATATATATACACATCGATCATTGATCTTGAAAAACAACGTATTTTCTCGTGCTTCTGCTGACCTGTCTGCGAGGTGTATAAATCGAAGTCCCGAGTGCGAATCACAGGTGAGCCCGTCCTGAGGTAATTAGTGATTGGGAACGATTCAGAACTTGTAGGTAAATAACCCTTGGTAATTTCCCCATCATTTTTCCGGACTATAATTTGGAGTGCGGTAAGTCAAAGCTGTTAATATTCCTTGTGTACAATATGCTGTAATTGTGGACTGTTCTTTAAAATGCTTTCCTAGAATAAGCATCAAGTCAAAAACGTTTTCACTCAATTTTGTTTCCATTGACACAATTCTTCATATCAGGCAAGAATAAATTGAATTCACATAGTTTACCAATAAATCAACAATACATCTAGGGAGGTTGGAGTGTCACTTTACCATATGCTTCTGTGCGTATAATCTGCGTGAATACTTCTTTAAATATGTATCTGATACTCTGCCCTCTTAGCAGTATACACAGTACGCGTCAGAAGTAGCCTAGCTTCCACGGTCCGCGGATAACCTGGTCAGGATAACCCGGTCAGGATAACCCGGTCTCACATCATCCGTGCCCACATTCAACCGTACATAAATTTGTATATTTAATGAGGTTCGTCTGTCACACTTTGGTTTCGTGCGATAACTCCACCAAACAATGGCTGATTTCAACAAAATTTTGGACACTCTCAGCATAACTCAGATCAAGTTTGAAAACGAGCGTCAACCGTGCATAAATTTGCATATTTAATTAGATCCGTCTGTTCGTCTGTCACAGTTTGGTTTCCATATGATAACTGCACCAAACATTGGCTGATTTCAAAAAAAAATTGAACACACATGTGTCTCAGCATAACGCAGATCAAGTTTGAAAACCAGCATCAACCGTGCATAAATTTGCATATTCGATCATTTTTGACAAAATTATGGCACTTTGAACTTTGGTAGGGGACATGTATTGCAGCGCAATACTCAATGCTTGTTTGGACAAGATTTCCCAGTGGGGCAAATGTAACTAGGTTATGTTTAATGCTTCTAAAACTCAATTTCTTCCCATCCCTCTCTGTCCAAAACTCCTCTCAACTCTCCAATCTCCTTTGAAAGCTCCAAAATTACACCATGTGATTCAATAAACCTACTAGGTATTACCCTAACATCCAATTTATCCTGGAATCCACACATTACACAAACAGCTAGGTCTGCCTCGAAAAAACTGGGAGTCCTGTTCAGATGTCGAAGGTTCTTCTTCTCTCAACAATTGCTTCAACTATATAATGAATTGATTCGTCCTTGTATAGAGAACTGCTCTCACATCTGGGGAGGTTCTAGCTCCACATACTTAATGGACAGAATTGAATTAAAAGTAATTCGACTTATCAACTTTCCCAATCTGACCTCAAAACTCAACCCGCTCAAATTACGCCGCAAAGTTGTCTCTCTTTATCTTTTCTACAGATATTATTTCGGTTTCTGCTCCCAAGAACTTGCTGCTCATGTACCTATGCCATTAGCGAGACCACGGAATACTCTACAAGCCACTACATCTCATGATTATTGTGTGGCCATTAGCAACTCAAGGGTGGGAGTTATGATGTTTGTTTCTTCTCCTCTACTGCCAAACTATGGGACTCTTTACCTTCTCATGTTTTTACAAACACTTATGTTCTTCCCCTTTTCAAAAGCAGAAATTTTTACTTCCTCAAAAGCTCTTAGACTATTCTCTCTTTCTTCACTTTTATATCAATGCAGCTCTTTTATTTAAGGCCTGGCCTCGATGAGGACTACAGGAATATCGTCTGTGACTGGAGCCTTCAACATAAAAAAAAATTACAATTGCTATTTTAAGTGGGTGGCTACTTATCCAACCAAGATATTGTAGTTTTGTATTTTTAATTAATTTTCTGAATTTGTTTTTCACTTGGAAGTTGTGGGTTACGATGTCTAAATGAAGGTGGAAGAAGCCTGGCTTAATGCAATTTAATTCCAGGCTATAAGGCAACAAACGGTGAAAAATTTGAAAGGGGGTGTAGACTTTCTATAGGCATTGCATGTGTATGTGTATGCATGCGTGTGCATGTTCGTGTGCATGTGCATATAAGCTTCGTTGTTAATGCTCATGAAAAAATCAAATGGTATGTCGAATAGGAGACTCAGGAATAGGTAAAGATTGGAAAGAATGGAAAAGCTTGTGGACAAACATGGGGGATGACAAGTGACGTCTGAACGTTGCCATATTGAAAGCCTGAATAAGATTTTTTTTAAAGTGGGATGTAACACTGGGAAAGGGATTCTAAAATGAAGCAAACAAGAAAAGGAGGAAATATGTAAAGACCGGCAGTTAGCTCGAGTCTCGGGATGCTGACAATGTGTGGGTTGGTCAATATATGCATGGGATCGGCTGGAGCTAAGTAATGGTGGAAAGACAATTATAAGAGGAGATGGCAGCTGATAAAACAGCATGAAAGTTATAATAGGTGTCGAATAGGAAACGGCTAATCGTTGAGTCTCCGCTTTCAGTTTGGAGATGCTATTGATGCTAAATGTCTTGACACCCACTGCTTCGACGAGATTCGGGGCTCTGCGGGTTTCCTCAATTTAACTATTTCGTTATACAATGCACATTAGGCCATTGTGTAATGAATTGTTCTCACCCTAAATGTGAGAAAGTTACCCAGCCAATAAATAAGGCTTTGCCAAGAAATCATATGAACAACTGCAAAGTTCCTAATTAACCATCATCACTACAGAAGGCCAATTAGCACAGCATTAGCCAGCTATGCTACTCATCAACTTAACTAGCTGGTGATTAATGGCAATGCCTTGTAATTATGAGTTCTAGATATCACATTCTGCCACAAGTCATGTAAATGTGAAAGTCTTCCATGGAATATTTACTTTTCAGGATTTACTTTAATTTCTTTAAAAGTTTTTTTTTCCCAGCAGAATGGACAGTGATGGGACAATGATATAATTATCATTATGGGATGATTGGGATTATGATGGGACATTATGGGACTATGGAATGATTATGAGTGATGGGACAATATAAGTGATGGGACAAAGACCATGGCCTGATAGTAAGAAGAAAAGTGTTAGAGTGGTCGTAAGGTGATGGGTCTTTTACGCAGGGATAGTTAATGCATGGAATGGTCTCCCTGAAAAGGTAGTGGCAGCAGAAACAGTAGAGAGGTTTAAACTGGAATGTCTATGGTTTTATCATTCCTATGGTTTTCATGCAGATAATTTGTGGATTTTATTATGGGTATCATATTCACTCACACCGGAAGCGAGGCTATACGACACACATTCACATGGAGAGCATTGTGGTCCACTTACCACCCTGAACCCCTTCTGCTACCACCCCCACCCCCTCCTTGGTCTATGAAATAATTTTTCTACTGTCTAATACCTTCCTGATCACACCCCTAATACAACCACCAGTTTTCAACTCATTCTGTTCACCAGTTTTGGAACGTATATAAGTCAAACAAACAAACAAGCCCACAAACAAATACACTTCTCAAAATATATACATGTATATATGGATTGATGAAATGTGATGGGGAAAAGGTTCAGTTCCAGACACCGACCCATCACCAAACTAGAGCAATGCGACTGTGTCGCCAATATGCCTCTGCATAGTCCCTGCCCGTGACAACGGGAAAATGCCCTCAAATGCCCTCGTTCACTATCCTGAAAATAAACAAGTTTGATTTAAATCCCTTCAGCTGTTTTAAAGTATCACATTTTCACCAGCCATGACAGGTTTCACATTGTTCAATGAAGTGGTTTTGGAGAAGGGTTTCAAGCTAATATGGCCGCCACACAACGTGACATATGACCTTTAAAATGAACACTCTGCATATGTATGGGTAGGGGATCAGGTTTGTGAAGTTTCAGGTTGATCGTATAAGATTCGTTTTTCTATCGAAGATGGCTTCCAAACCACATGACCTACAACGTCATCATATTCAAACTATATGCAGCAATAGTGTTGGATCACATTATTAAAAATTCTCATCGATAGAGTAAGTGGTTTCAGAGATATAATTAGTTAATATTATCCTTCAATCCAATATGGCTTCCACACCATGTGACCAATGATGTTTTTGTGATAAACTTTTAATCGCAATGCCTAGTCAATGACACACGTAAAGTTTCGAGTCAATCAATTTGGTGGTTTGGGAGAAGGTGGTTTTTTAAGGTTTTAGGTTAAATCCAATATGGCTGCCAAACCATGTGATCTATGATGTCATAAATTTAATATTTCAATACAAATGGGTCATAGATCACGTGCATACAATTTCAGATTTTTAGGATAAGGCATTCAATTAAAAAATTTAAGGCTGGTATACCACTTAACCGATGATGTCATCATTATTATGCTTTTGTCCCCCATTGGGAGTACTTGACAAAGTACCAAGTTTCAAATTTTTCCATTCAGCGGTTTCTGAGAAATAATCTTTTAATTATTTGTGTTTAATCCAAGATGGCTGCCATACCACGTGCCCTATGACATCACAATTATAAAAAAAACATTCTGCATGCGTATCACTACTACCCTGAAAGTTTCTTCTCATTCGGACATCTAGTTGCTGAGAAAACGAGGTTTAGCCCATACGGATGGACTGACGGACGGACAAAAAAAACCGAAAACATAATGCCTCCGGCCTCCTTCTGGGGTGGAGTCATAAAAACATAAACTAAAAATGTTAGTTTTTCAAAACTGGCTAAATTTAACAACAATAATATTCGTAGATACAGTTTATAGAAATAATGAATTATATGCAAACATGCAAGTGTTAAAATATGCACTGTAACTTTTACCACTGTACGTCAGTAAACGATAAATGTTTGCTACTTTCTACCAATTTACACAATCTGTAAATGATAAAACTCACAGGTAAATCTCGAATCATACCGCCATAAGAACCAAAAAACAACAACATCCCCTCTCTACTGGAACGATTGTGTCTGCGTAAGACCAAGAGACACAATATCTGGTCACGTGATGCTCTGCGAGCAGGAGCAAAGCTCCACCAGCCAACTTTTGCGTATGAATATTTTTGTTTACGCACAGTTTTGTGATTTTCTTTTCTGTAATCGTGGCTTTCTGCTCTATTAGTTTGCAAAATTTCAACTTTCTAGCCCACCAAGAAAGTACTAAACATTTGTCAGTCAGTCAATCGGTCAATAGGTCAGTCAATAGTTATGTATAGTGTGATGACCGCATAGGCAGATAACTCCGAAAACCTGGCGTGTTTATCAAAAGACCACAGACGCCATCTACAGCACTCACCTCTGGCCGGATATTCACACCCAGGGTCGGTTTACTGCACCTGTGAGATGAATCAAGCAGATGGGGAACTGTGACTGCGACTGTGTAATGGTTACTAATTGGCCGAATGAACCAACGTTACACGTCACACTCTATCATCTGTCGTTTCAATTATTCCCCTGGCTCAATCGTTGCGACATCAGACAATTAATTTGTCATTATTTCTTCCCAGGAGAGCTACCTCAAATCAAACCCAAGCAGAATAAGTTAAGACACAAAATCAACTCTTTCATTAACTTATTACAAACAGGAAATTGAGCAGGAAATTAGTGGGAGGAATGATGGTTGGGGAATTCAAATGGGGGAATTCAAATGGGGGAATGGCAGGATAATTCAGAAATGGCAAAGCAAACCATATTAATAAATTCACAGCACATCCACATTCCCACTTGATACTCCACTATATGATATACGGGGCGGCGGTGGCTCCGTAGCAGTGTGGTGACAACCAGGCTTCGTGAAATGCGCCCTGGGCTTGTTGGTGTGCGTCAGTGTGTGAAAAAGCTGTGGGAGGTTAAGAAGAGAGGAAAGGAAAGAAAAGAAACTTTGGAAGCAAAGAAAGAAAGATTGTAAAAACCCTGAAGTCTACTGAAGTCTGCTCAGTAAGAAGTCTCCGTGTAAAAGAAAAAGCTCCGATGCGTCTCCTGGTTTAAAAGGAAAAACCTCTGTGTGTTCCCTCCTTTTATTGCCTCTCCTTTTCCCCCTCTGTGTCACTGTCCCTCATTGGTGTGGGTCTTTTGTGGGTGGTCAACCCCTCCTACCCCTGGGGTGGAGAATGGTGGGGTCGCATCTTCCGACCCGACAACATCGCCCAATTGGTGGAACAGTTTCCAGCAGGGCTTACTTTACAGGAAAAGGGAGGGGGTTGGAGATTACAGCCCACCTGTGAAACTTGATGGAATGCTTCTGTTTGAGGCTTCCTTTTGGCTATCGCTAATCTCCGCAATTTCTCCGCCAAAAGAAGGAATGGGTCGACGTTGTGATGTGAGTTCAACAAGTGTGTTTATAATGCGAAATACTGCAAGATTTGAGGGTTTTAGAGAAAAAGAACATAAACATACTCTAACTCACATTCACAATGCACACCTATCCCCTTGTACATGATATACTTAATTTCTAAACGGCTGATTATGAAATAACTAACTTTAAACCTACGTGGTGTGTACGCTTTATCCTCCTGGGGGGTTCGCAACTGCCCTTCACTGGCTCACAATCATCACAATATACCTACCGTATATGTATATATTTCTGATGTCGAGTCTCCTCGGGCAATGATGGCATTGTCTTTGTATGGCAGGTACACATGGGTAAGTGTGTGGTATAGACGGGGGGTCGCCACTCCTCTCCGTCTCTCTGCTGGCCGTAAGGGAATTCGCCCTCTTCCGCCCGTTCTGTTGGAGTCAACTGGACTCTCATCCACCAGATGTGCAGAGACATCTGCCATTTAAAGCGCGTGGCTGCGGACCGTTACCCAGGTAAGGGGGGCTGACAGATACTACACCTTGCCCACTGGTGACCTGGGGTTATGCAATGCAGGGGCATCCATCTCCCTGAGGTATCAGTAGACACCTGCATACCCAAAATACACCAGTGTGTGTGTGTGTATATACATATATATATATATATATAATTTATATATATATACATACTGATACATACATATAACCATATATTCATTTTCATGTGCTTGTATTGTCATGTTTTGTTTTCTTATTTATTTCGCAAATTCCAAACTGTTAAGAAGACCCTGGTCAGTTTTTCCCACGAGGCACTTTAGTATATTCTCAAACAAACTTGGTCAATGCATATGACTGACCATTGATACACAACACTATGAGCCATGATGGAAAGTCTTTTTTGACTTCTATTTTTATAAAAAAGGATTTTTGGTAATCATACAATCAGGAAGTAATGCTGCTTCTGCTATATATTAGTCCATGGGCTGGACAGACCCACCGTGCACCCCCCCCCCCCCCAGATTCCTCACCCACTGGTATATTTTTGTCCATAGAAGTGGAAGTAAAACTTCCATATCACTCACTCACTGACTTTGTATTTTGTTTTGATGTCCGTGGGTGATTAAATATTGTATCCCCCAGACGAAAGTCGGGAACACCGTGGTTTGGGGTTACGCGGCGTCCGAGAGATTTCCTTGCGACCGCTCTGCAGTCTGCAAATGTGAACATGGTGAATGGATTTTGATCATATTTGGTATTAATCATTGTTACGAAAGGTTACGAAACATAGTTTTGTATTTGTTATTTTAGTACTGCATATTATTATCAATTATCACCAATGTTTAGCAATTTTCAATTGGACACGGCTGCCATCTTGATAAGTTGTACTTATTTTCTAAACACATTGGTGGAAATGGATTCCTTGGGTCTGAAAACATACAAAAGGAACTTTCATTCATGTATGTATCTCATCTGAGAGGGAAAATATGAGAATTTACAGATTTTCGTATGACGATTTGGCGGCCATCTTGGTTTTTCACATTTTCCTGAGGCTTATAATAATCTGAAAGTCAAAATATGCTTTGATTATCTTCTTGTATGTGTTTCCATCTTATAAATACTCATTAATAGCGTGTACCTGTTTAAAAAATATATTTAAAAATATGTTTTGGTATACGAGGGGATATTTTCGATGTTTTATGAGACTTGTCGATATATATTCACTTCGAACGGTTGTAGATGTATGAGTAGTGGTGGTAGCTGAAATATTAATACACCATTGGAGAGGTAATTCAATTACCTTTTAAATGATATATAAATTGTGATGATCAGATTGTTGATACTGACATACTAGCCAAAAAAGTAACCATACCCCCTTAAATTAAATATTCAAAAATCGCAAAATGTCGTCTAGGAGGAACCTATGAAAATAGGGTGATAACATAAAGTCCATCCCTACATTTTCCTTGTTAACATCTTTTTTTTCATCAAGGAGACCCTAATGGACAAAAATATACCAGTGGGTGAAGAATCTGGTGGGGGGGGGGGGGGGGGGGGTGCACGGTGGGTCTATCCAGCCCATGGACTATATGCGCAGGTAGTCAACACTCAATAACCTTCCTGTTCTTTTTATTCTTTCAAGCAGCATGGTTCACGTGCATTATTCCTTGGTTGGATGATTGGTTACACGTTCATAAGTGCTTGTATCAGTTCATATATATGATCTGGTTGATAGATATATATGATCTGGTTGATTATATATATCATATATGATCATATATATGATCTGGTTGATTATATATATAAACGCCATTGTCTCTCTGACTGTCTGGCTGCCTTTGTTCCACATTCACGACCACATATTTTAAGTTACAACCTCCAAACTCAGGGTATAAACACAACTTTATGTGTGCGAGGTAACATAGGCTATGTGGCTGTGGCCAAACACAAGGGTGTGGGGGATCAGAAGGGGGCATAATTCTCTATGTAAATATGTACTATGTAGCGCCACCTGGTGGTGGTGGCAGACAGTATTACAACTTAATTCTTTACCTGGGCAATACTGAGGTTAAAGCACTCTTTGCATGGGTAAATTTGCCCTTCCTCCTTCCCTTCTCTTCCCACCCCAAAAAAAATGGAGGGATCTGTCACGCCCCCCCCCCCAAATATGTATCTGCAGTATATATCTCCCCCTCCCTTTCCCCTCCCTACCCCTCATTTTCCCCTCCTCTCCCCCTTCTAGCAGCAAGAGACGTGACGACGAATTGGTCCGTCAGCGAAGCGACGATTGGGCTCTTCTAGTACACAATTTAGGTAATTCCTACATTTTGACTTTGCCTTTAGAGTGGTTTACCAACAATGTTGTACGGCCTTTGTCTGCCAGGACAATCACCATTTCATTTTGTCTTTGAGTGCAGCAAATCCTTACCTTGACTTTGAGTCTTGCCACCTTGCATGCCATAAAAGAGCTGTGGTAAACACACTCGAAAAGAGGGCAATAAACATGCAGCCCACTTTATAGGGTAGGATTAATGAGATAACACGTCTAAAATGAGTCTTGAAAGCCAATGGATATCCAGACAACCTCTGCACAAAAATCAAAATCGTACTGACAGTCCCAATAAATCAAGAAATTCCACAGGAACCACCTAAAAGGCTTATGTGTGCTACCTTTTGTGCCAGGATTATCCCAAGCGATTGGCAGGAGTTTAAGATCAGTAAGAGTGAAGCTGATCTTTAAACCTGTGTACACCCCTGACACGAGCATAACTAGCATCAGAGACAAAATACACAAGAACGACTGTGCAGTTGTGGTCTACACTATTCCATGTGCATGTGGTGTGGAATATACATATAGGAGAGATGAGAAGGACTTTGGGCCAGCACATCAAAGAACACCGCAAGGCCTTTGAATGCAGCCAAGTATGGGTTACGGGCCAAACATATTCCCAGACGAAGTGATGTGAATGTTCTGGCTGCAGCCCCAAACCATGCCAGTCGGTGAATACTGGAGGCTTGGCATACTGGGAAAAAATGAGTTCATCTCTGAAACAATTGGCTGTAGCTATATCACAGGAATATGAAATATATACACAAATGCTCCAATGGAAGGAGAAAAGAGACAAAGTGGGACATGATGGTCTTGCATGGATTATTAAAACACCACAGACAATGAGGTTTACAATATGTAATTTAATGTACCTTCTCAACAAACGCAAAGCACTGATGACACAAACCTGCCATTGGCTGTTAGAAATGGATAAATGTCACTCAAGATCTTGCAACTCATCCTTGTGATTGGCCAGCTGGTTAGGACCACCCCCTCCACCTCAGGTATATATTGGAGAATGTAAACAAGGAATTTGCTCGTTACAGATGCCAATGGAGGCAAGTTAACCCTGTGCTGTTAGCTGAAAAGTTGATTTGTGTGATATAACCACAGGTTAGAGAAATTACTATGGATTATTTAGATACCACTGCCAACTGCTTATTGTTGCTTTATATATTGTACCTACTAATATATATATATATATATATATATAATTATATATATATTTATATTATTTTTTTTTGCCCAGATTCTTTACATACTGTACTAAAAAATATATGCCTAGATTTTGAAGCACCTGCATCCAAAATCTGGGGCCACAAGTTGCCACAGTTCGGCAGTGAAAGTATAACATACAAACGCACAAACAAACAAACATACAAAAAAATAGCCACACAACCAACAAACCACCCAACCTTACAACATACACCACTCGACAGCAACACACAAACCAACCAACTAATCTCATAACATACACTGCTCAAAACAACCATATACAAATGTGTCAATGTCTCTTCAACACTCAGTCATTACTCCCTTTGGGGCTGAAAGAACCACAACTCACTCATCCTCCTCCAACACCATTCGACGTGCCTCCATGAACGTCCTCCAAATCCAAAGTGACCCTTTCAAGGCAACCTTGGCAACTCTGTCACACATCCTCTTTCTTTCTGTTCCACACAATCCAAGTCGAGAAATAAATACATAAAAGCATTTGCCAAGATACCCTCCACGCCCTACCTCAAATGGCTGACAAGAAACTCGCCAACCCTTCTCCCGATACTCCGTCTCCAGCTCACTATACTTTCCTGTCTTCTGATTGTGCACCTCCTTTATGTTCTCTTTCCAAGCTACTGGCAATTCCCCTATGATGACCGGCTTTGTACTACCTGACCAGATGACAATGGCAGGCCGCAACCTTGTCACACAGATCACCTCCGAGTATACCATTTGGTCGTCGGTTGCTCAGGTTGCCTGGTATGATTCAGATGCGTTGTTTCAACATAACCACAATGGTCGATCGCTTTAGGATCTTCCTTGCTGGATCAGGTGTCTAAAAGCCACAATACCGTGTGAATTGGAAGTCCGAAAGTACTGAGCGTCACGCAGATGAGGAACCGCATGTCATATACAAATGAGGCTGAGAGGGGCTGATGTGCGATGCCATCCAGATGTACTTACTTTATCACTTCAGGAAAACCACAAAAAACAGAATTCACCCTGAGACAACGTATGTAATCACTAAAATTAATCGGATGTCTATGTGTCTGTTTGTTCGCGTTTTTTGCAAAGACCGATGGGTCGACAACCACCTAATTGGGCACACAGACCAAGTCCGACCGAGGGATTGTCCAAAGGATATTTTCATCCACCACCTGGCCTTTAAAGGCCACTTTTCTGGCTTTTTCATTCATATGCAATCTCATTGGTTAACAGCTATCACGTGGCACAACAGGGCAAAGGCCAGCATATATAATTAGCAGAGATGTTTCTTCAAACCGTTTACTCGCTGCACAGCTGGACTGACTCCACGCACAATTAGAACCTAACTAAATAAATAATACGTTCACCATTTTCATGCTGCAGTGAGCCAAAGTCATCTGCGAATCTGCCTCTATGGGAGGCCCAGTGGTTTTGGTTCTTGGGGATTGTGGTCCTGTATTTCCCAATGTGCCTTGTTGCGTTTGTTTTGTGCACTTTTTATTTCCCCATCTCGTCTATTTGTTTATCTTGTACTTTTTTGTCCTGTCCATCTTGCGTTTTTGTTCGTCTTTCCCTTCCTGCTTATTCACCGTCTTCTTCCTGTCAGGGCGTACTCACCCACCAGGCAGGAAGAGCCTCATGCTTCCCCTGCTACCATTTTCCTCCCTCCCCTCTTATTCATTCCTTGTGTTGCCCCCACCCTTCCCAGGACCCAGGCATGGCGAGCAGGCCCCATAACTGCATCCGGTTTGTGTTTGTGAAGGAAGGTACCGTCCCGACAGGTGAGCTGTTTGGTTGGATGGTTTTTGGTAAACGTACTAGGGTTCCAGGATGAGGATTTATATTTCCTCATCTCTTTGGCCCATGGATTTGACGTGCCCTTCCAGACTCCTGGAAGGCTTGCTTAATTTTGGTTGAGGTGGACTACTGCTCGGTCAGCTGGCTCTCTGGCTGATTGGGCGGTTGAGGCCCTCTCTGATCATGAGAGGCTCGTGATGGTCCGTCTCTACAATGAGAGTGTATCTGGTTATGACGTACAGTACTGGTTGTCGTGTTATGTTGAAGTGAAGACCCCACCACTGTTTATCCGAAATGGTTTGGGTATAAGGACTCCAGCTCGGCAATATCTCAATATCGGCAATATCGCAAGTTCCGGGTCAAGGAGGATGGCATGGTTAATCACATTCCTAATGAATACCCAAATGGGAATTTTCCAACTTTTAGTGCAAGGTTTCATTAAATTAGTTGAGCAGAACACAGTTATTTGAGTCAAGATCAAATTATCAACAACCTTTTGGCTTAACATATAAATAGGGATCTGTATAACTATTTGATGAAACTAGCAAAGAACCCTATGGACAGGATAATTCCCCCACTTTTATGATGTTCCCTCTGTACACCCTGAACCTCCAGGATCATGATTGTTTTTCACCACCATTTACTTTGGAGAGGGACACCAAGTGTTTAAACGCTTGATGTATGGCCTTGGGACCTGTAATATATTCCAGGTAACCAGACAGCTTAATGTAGAGATTTCCTGGTTCTTGATTTCCTCATCAGGTATCACTTATTGAGGTGGTGACGGTATACGACACCGTGAAGCATGGCGATTCCTATCGTACATTGGACTGATCATTGAAGTTGGGACCTCAGCTGTACTCCGATTCCTCTTTAGCGAAGGTGGTGTCATGTGGCAGAACCAAGGCGGAGATGATTGCGACAAATGTCCTTGCTTCCATGACTGTATCGGATTTGGTAACCAAACTAAAAGGTTTACACTCTACAATGATTCTCCACTGTTTTTTTTTTTCTGTGGCAACCGACACATTGAACAAATGGAACAGAAAAATGCACCCTATTTGTGTGCAATTATTTAGCCCCAAATGTGGCAGTGTGTCATAGCTGGTGGAATTTGCAGAACATCAATATGAAATTGCAGAAGCAATTGCAAATCATGTTCTGAAATGTCTTGAAAATGATGGTTTAGATTTGAACCAAGTGTCACCTTTTCAGCTAATAATGCGAATGCCAAATTTGGGATTCGTCACTCTGCATGCACAATACTTCTCTAAAAGAACCCACGGTTATTCAAAGCTAGTTGTCTGGCTTACGTGGTGGATAATGGATTCGAGTCTGGTTTACAGGAGTTAGATGTTGACATTGATGCTGTGCTGATGAATATATACAGCCATTTTTCATCATCGGCAGTGCGGCGAGAAAGTCTCAGAGAGTTTGTTGATCTTGAGTGGGCTGAGCTTATCAAGGATGCAGTAACACATTGGTTGTCACTGGAAAAGGCTGTGGATCATATTTCAAAAACATGGCCTGCCTTGTTCTCATACTTCAGTAGCAGTGACAATCGTTCAGAACATTTGCAGAAGCTTCTTATGATAGAAGAAGCGCAGCATGAAGGTAATGATGAAAGTGCATGTACAAATGTTGTTTCCATCTACATCATGTTTTGTTCCAACTTGTTCCTTGCATTTGAAGAATCTGGTCTCAAACTACCGTCGATGAAAACATCTGCAACCGAATTGCCTGACGTCATCCATTGCTTGCATAATAACATTTGCAGTAGACCATTTTTTTTTTACAAACAACTTCATTGCCTGCATCCAAGCAACCATTGCCTACCTAGAGAAGTGGTTTGACCTCAGCCCTAACAATTAATTGTTTTCCCTGAAATGTCTCAACTTGATGGGATTCAAATCCAGTTTTTGGAGGAAACCTGTCCAATGTCCAGTCTGGTTCAATGCATGAATATATTCAAACTTCAAGACAGGCTTTTCATGGATGGTCTCTATGATGAATATTGCAGTTGCTTACCAATATTGAAGGGTGTTGATCGAGATCAAACGATTTTTTAAGAGAAATTGAAGCAGGTATTTGTAGCAGTGTCTCGTATTTGTTTTTTCCTCGGACCTGGCCACCCTGTGTCTGTCTGGACATTTGATATCATTTTTCACATCCCCTGACATAGCTTAAAGGGGACCCCAAAACGCTCAGACCACCTTGATGCTAAACTATCCATTATGTCTTTTTCCAATTTCCGATTTATAAAGTGGGTAATTTTGCGATGAAAGTAAAAATCTTCTTCTTCACACCTACCCGTGATGCCACACTCGGCAGTCGACTTCCACACCCGTATTGTTTGGCCCCTTCATAAGGACGATTTGAGTCGGGTTTTAAAGGCAAATCTTTTAACACGAATGTGTGTTCACTGCGGTCTATATTTTGAAGGTAAAACAACTCATAAAACATTTTCCATAAAGGAGTAATTATGTTTCTTCTATTGGAAATGTATATGGTGGCTTGCAAACTGAGCCTCAAGGGCGGTGTACGAAGTGTTTTTTTAAATAACAATAAATACAAGATGCAGGGATGTAAAATTCGCTGCACGTTATGTACAATGAGCGCAGAGTGAAACGAATGTTCATTTACATCTGTAGGATGACTAATAAATAAAAAATAGGACTGCGGGTCCTGAAGCTCACCTGGATCAGGAGCAAGTCACTCAAACCCCCCACAAGCATTTCTTAGTATGAAATAACTTCCGCAGTTCTTCCAGCACCGGACAAACGTTCCCCATCACCTCCGATATGGACTGAAAATCAACATGGGTCAAAGGGTCATATACCAAATCACTTGTCAAAAGTGTAGGCCACCAAACAATATGTTGGAAAAACTGAGAATACACTCGACACACACTATAATAACACACGGTCAGAGATCAGCAACTTTCACACCAATCACGGCAAATCTCTACCTTACACTGTACATTTTAATCAACCAGATCACTCAATAGGCGATGTTCAAATCTCTACCTAAGGCTACACTGTACATTTTAATCAACCAGATCACTCAATAGGCAATATTCAAATCTCTACCTTACACTGTACATTTTAATCAACCAGATCACTCAATAGACGATATTCAAATCTCTACCTCACACTGTACATTTTAATTAACCAGATCACTCAATAGACGATATTCAAATCTCTACCTTACACTGTACATTTCAATCAACCAGATCACTCAAGAGACAATATTCAAATCTCTACCTTACACTGTACATTTTAATCAACCAGATCACTCAATAGACAATATTCAAATCTCTACCTTACACTGAACATTTTAATTAACCAGATCACTCAATAGACGATATTCAAATCTCTACCTCACACTGTACATTTTAATTAACCAGATCAATCAATAGACGATATTCAAATCTCTACCTTACACTGTACATTTCAATCAACCAGATCACTCAATAGACAATATTCAAATCTCTACCTCACACTGTACATTTTAATGAACCAGATCACTCAATAGACAATATTCAAATATCTACCTCACACTGTACATTTTAATCAACCAGATCACTCAATAGACGATATTCAAATCTCTACCTCACACTGTACAATTTAATCAACCAGATCACTCAATAGACAATATTCAAATCTCTACCTTACACTGTACATTTTAATCAACCAGATCACTCAATAGACAATGTTCAAATCTCTACCTCACACTGTACATTTTAATGAACCAGATCACTCAATAGACAATATTCAAATTTCTACCTTACACTGTACATTTTAATCAACCAGATCACTCAAGAGACAATATTCAAATCTCTACCTTACACTGTACATTTTAATCAACCAGATCACTCAATAGACGATATTCAAATCTCTACCTCACACTGTACATTTTAATCAACCAGATCACTCAATCGACAATATTCAAATCTCTACCTCACACTGTACATTTTAATCAACCAGATCACTCAATAGACGATATTCAAATCTCTACCTCACACTGTACATTTTAATCAACCAGATCACTCAATAGACAATATTCAAATCTCTACCTTACACTGTACATTTTAATCAACCAGATCACTCAATAGACAATATTCAAATCTCTACCTCACACTGTACATTTTAATTAACCAGATCACTCAAAAGACAATATTCAAATCTCTACCTCACAAAGTACATTTTAATCAACCAGATCACTCAATAGACGATATTCAAATTTCTACCTCTCACTGAACATTTTAATCAACCAGATCACTCAATTGACAATATTGAAATCTCTACCTTACACTGAACATTTTAATCAACCAGATCAATCAATAAACAATATTCAAATCTCTGCCTTATACTGTACATTTTAATCAACCAGATCACTCAATAGACAATATTCAAATCTCTACTTTACACTGAACATTTTAATCAACCAGATCAATCAATAAACAATATTCAAATCTCTACCTTACACTGTACATTTTAATCAACCAGATCACTCAACAGACAATATTCAAATTTCTACCTCTCACTGAACATTTTAATCAACCAGATCACTCAATTGACAATATTCAAATGTCTACCTTACACTGAACATTTTAATCAACCAGATCAATCAATAAACAATATTCAAATCTCTGCCTTATACTGTACATTTTAATCAACCAGATCACTCAATAGACAATATTCAAATCTCTACTTTACACTGAACATTTTAATCAACCAGATCACTCAATAGACAATGTTCAAATCTCTACCTAACACTGTACATTTTAATCAACCAGATCACTCAATTGACAATATTCAAATCTCTACCTTACACAGAACATTTTAATCAACCAGATCACTCAATAAACAATATTCAAATCTCTGCCTTATTATTGCCTCAAATTAATACATGAATGTTTATTCTACTGTTTTGTTTTTAATCTTAATTTGACTATATGAATGAACATTGAACAATGAACAATTGAACATACATGTACATTGTACATTGGTACATTGTACATAATTATTTATTAGTTTACAAACAAACAACAACAATAACAATAATAAATAATTTGAGTAATTGAAAATAGATAATTATCTAGGTTCACCCTCAATAATCACCAATAAACTCCAATACATTCAGAACTCCGCTGCCCGTCTACTCACCCATTCCCGGACCCGTGACCACATCACCCCCGTCCTTTACAAGCTTCACTGGCTCCCCATCCCCCAGAGAATCCAGTACAAAATCCTCCTCTTGACCTACAAAGCCCTCCATAACCTGGCCCCATCCTACCTGGATGACCTCCTCTCCAGACACACTCCCACCCGCAACCTCCGCTCTGCTGGTACCAACCTCCTGACCCCCCCCCCCCCATCCGGACCAAATTCAGATCCTGGGGGGACAGGGCCTTCTCCATCGCTGCTCCCACCCTCTGGAACTCACTACCTCACACCATCAGAGACTCCTCCTCACTCACCACATTCAAAACATCACTGAAGACCCACCTGTTCAACACTGCATTCAACATTTAACCCACAGCATCTAACCCCTGACTATCTCTTCTCCTTCTCCTTCCTTTTGCTTTGCTTATTTACCTATTGATTTTTGTCGTTTTGCACTTGTTTTTTGTACTCTGTCAAAGCGTCTTTGGGCTTCTTGAAAAGCGCTATATAAAATAAATGTATTATTATTATTATTATACTGTACATTTTAATCAACCAGATCACTCAATAGACAATGTTCAAATCTCTACCTCTCACTGAACATTTTAATCAACCAGATCACTCAATTGACAATATTCAAATCTCTACCTTACACTGAACATTTTAATCAACCAGATCACTCAATAAATAATATTCAAATCTCTGCCTTACACTGTACATTTTAATCAACCAGATCACTCAATAGACAATGTTCAAATCTCTACCTTACACTGTACATTTTAATCAACCAGATCACTCAAGAGACAATATTCAAATCTCTACTTTACACTGAACATTTTAATCAACCAGATCACTCAATAGACAATATTCAAATCTCGACCTTACACTGTACATTTTAATCAACCAGATCACTCAATGGACAATATTCAAATCTCTACCTTGCACTGTACATTTTAATGAACCAGATCACTCAATAGACGATATTCAAATCTCTACCTTACACTGCACATTTTAATCAACCAGATCACTCAATGGACAATATTCAAATCTCTACCTTGCACTGTACATTTTAATGAACCAGATCACTCAATAGACAATGTTCAAATCTCTACCTTACACTGTACATTTTAATCAACCAGAGCACTCAACAGACGATATTCAAATCTCTACCTTACACTGTACATTTTAATCAACCAGATCACTCAATAGACAATGTTCAAATCTCTACATTACACTGTACATTTTAATCAACCAGATCACTCAAGAGACAATGTTCAAATCTCTACCTTACACTGTACATTTTAATCAACCTGATCACTCAATAGACAACATTCAAATCTCTACCTTACACTGAACATTTTAATCAACCAGATCACTCAATAGACAATGTTCAAATCTCTACATTACACTGTACATTTTAATCAACCAGATCACTCAAGAGACAATGTTCAAATCTCTACCTTACACTGTACATTTTAATCAACCTGATCACTCAATAGACAACATTCAAATCTCTACCTTACACTGAACATTTTAATCAACCAGATCACTCAACAGACAATATTCAAATCTCTACCTTACACTGTACATTTTAATCAACCAGATCACTCAATAGACAATATTCAAATCTCTACCTCACACTGTACATTTTAATCAACCAGATCACTCAATAGACAATGTTCAAATCTCCACCTCACACTGAACATTTTAATCAACCAGATCACTCAATAGACAATATTCAAATCTCTACCTCACACTGTACATTTTAATCAACCAGATCACTCAATAGACAATGTTCAAATCTCTACCTTACACTGAACATTTTAATCAACCAGATCACTCAATAGACAATATTCAAATCTCTACCTTACACTGAACATTTTAATCAACCAGATCACTCCATAGACAATATTCAAATCTTTACATTACACTGAACATTTTAATCAACCAGATCACTCAATAAACAATATTCAAATCTCTACCTTACACTGAACATTTTAATGAACCAGATCACTCAATAGACAATATTCAAATCTCTACCTTACACTGAACATTTTAATCAACCAGATCACTCCATAGACAATATTCAAATCTCTACCTTACACTGAACATTTTAATCAACCAGATCACTCAATAGACAATATTCAAATCTCTGCCATTGAATCAATTACAAATCGATCACACACCACAATTCTGAGACGTGAGTCTTGATGGATACACAAACTTCGGACAAAGTTCCCTCATAGCATAAATTTTGACGATTAACAGATTTTCCAACTCATTCAATCCACCGCTACTCAATTCAACTCATTCACTGTAACTCAATCACTTCATTTTTTTTCATAAACATCCCTTTTACCTTTATATTGTTACAGACGTGGCTTAGATGTTAGTTTACCGAGCGGTTTTGGTATGACCACGTCTGCACAAGTTACCGATTATACTCGACGTTGACGAAGCCGCGCCACGCTGGCTCAATAAGAAAAAGAAGACACCCGGCTGGATTACAATAACACAATACGACACCAATGTTTCGATTCTCAAGTATATTCGTACGGAAAAGGTTAGATTACAGGGGCTAGAGGTATATTACAGGAAGACAGGCACTTAGACACACTCTTATATTAACCCCGGACAGACGACAGACACACGGGACAACGGCTGACTCACACGGGGGTTTGATGGCTAGGAAAGGCAGGATCGATGGCTCCAGGTCCTCCTGGGCTCGGGGCAGGGTACAGTACGGTCCGGTCCGGTCCAAAGATGCGGAAGGTTGCACAGCGCTCGAGGTGGTAACGTTCTTTCACAGGCGGGTTCTCTTCCTCTCAGCGGTCGTAGGCAACGTTCTTTCTCCAGCTAGGGGCGCATCTGACTCAGCGCTCGCAGGTGGCTTTCCTTCTCCAAGCTCGGTGCGCATCTCTCGTCACATCCGGCGCGTGGCCGCGTATATCCGGCGGGGAGTGACACGCCCTCGGCTCGTTAGCTCCGCCTCGTGGAATCGGCACGTTGGTTCTCATTGGGTGCGTGCGGGGGGTTTACCAGGCTCCGCCCTTGACGAGGAGCTGACAAGGAGCCCTTTCGTGGTAACCCCGTGGAGCGCATGGTCTGGAGCTAATCGAGCCGGTGTGAGGACGCATCCTCCCCCGCTCCGCCGCCATCTCCTCTGTTGTTGTTGTAATTGTTGGGGAAGAAGATGGAAGGAGGTATGGGAAAGGTCCTAAACTCACTACTGATGCCATATAATCACATTCTGGTGCAACGAAGTCATAATTAATGGAGACGAGGCCTTAACTGACATAGACTAAGAATAACTAGGAAGATGTCCGAAAGTTGTCTACGTGTGGTGCGGTGGACCTGGGCACGACATTTAATGGGGGAATAAGGGGAAGGTCGGCTCTACTGATTGTTATTTACATGCAATGGGACTAGGGAATGGGGGATTGGGGAAAGTTGGGGAGTATTGGAGAAAATAGGGGAATATTTACAAGTGGATATGGAGGCCAAATTCCATATTCGCAACACTGCACCCTTCTCTACCCTCGGGGCGTCCCGACCCGATAAATTTTTACCTACTTTAGTGTGGCACGCAATGTAGTTCCCTCTACTATTAACTCTACCCTGAGTGCGACAGTTTTACAGATATTCACAAATGAGTAAATATGTCCCCCTGCGACGTTGCACCCTTCTCCTCACAGAAACACACCCACAGGATAACCGAATCCGGAAAGAATTCGCAAACTACACATACAGCCGGTAGGGAGCATTATTTACAAGATTACGCTGATATCTACACTACGATCCAGGACCTGTCTTTGGAGGAACACATGCAGATGTTATGCATAGAGAGAGCGCGCTTGCCAGCATCGATACACCAACCCACGAGTGCTCTGTGGCCGACGGCCTTTAATAACGTGCAGAGCACCCTTTCCCAGCATCAAAAGCACCACCCCACCACCAATCGGTGCAGTCACCATTGTTCATTGGAATAAAAATAAATTCGACAACCCCTAACCCTGCAGGTGTCTCTTGCTCTTCGTGTGGCGCACTTGGTGTCAACTAAAAGTGGTTCACCTGTATGGCATAGGTGCCACGTTGACCCATAGGTCCATCCCCGGGTGGTGCTTGGCCGCAAACGAACTGCGGTCCATTGTGGGTGGCCACAAACATTGCGGTCCATATGGTGTATCGATCCCGGCAGCAAACAGCGAAAGTGCAGGCCCACAACTGCGCAGCCAGCACCTCTCTCTCCTCTCTCTCTACCCCAAAGCCAGATCCTCGGAGGTGGGAGACAAAAGAAGCAGACAAGTGAGTAAGGTGGTAAGGGCGCAAAAGTGCACGCAATGTAAGGTGATGCACACTGGGGGCACATGGGAACCAGGTGAGACAGGTACGTTCCTATCGTACGCCCCCCCCCCCCCACCAGGTAACCTACATGGCCCCTCCCTTACCCCTTACTGTATCCACAAAACACAACACTACCCATAAACATCTACTTTACAAATCAACAAACATCCCTACTGTCTTCCCCGTTCCTCCCATAAACCAAATTCGTCTTCTCTCCCTCCTAACCAATCAAATTTGCCATTTTCAACTCTCATCAAAATTTGCCATCTCCAACTGCACATCAAAATTTGCCATTACCAATTCATCATCAGTCCCTCCTAGGGAGGGAGAGATGGAATCACCCCAATGTCTCATCCACGTCGTGATGCGTCTCACAAATCCACAGCAATCTCATTTCCTGCACACAGAACAAAGAAAACACAGGTGTGGAGTCATCATCATCACCACAGGTAAGTGGCTGCGTATGGTGCGACAGGTTCTTCAATCCTAACTATTTCCTAAATGACTAACAACTTTACACTACCCGGGGTCTTTCTCCGGCCAAACCATTGGCCCTCTTACACTACGGGTTCTAAAAACCAATTCCCATTGGCCACACTGTGGTGCTCTTCAATTTGGGGTCTCACTCCCCCGATTCATCTCCCGGTGCCCTCGTACAATTTCTGGGCTGCGACGTGTACCTCTCCCAGTGGGTCTACCCACCTGCACACCTCCACCACTGCAGTTGCCTCCGAGCTTACCTGCTCCTTACCCTAACCTAACTACCAGGGGAAGGCCCTCTGGCTCTCTCCCCACTCCGTGCCCTCTCTGGCACTGGGCTGCCCGATCCACACCCGGGATCCTCAGGCACCCACTCACAACTACCGGCTCCCAGAGCCCACCTGCGGCCTCACCTGGCCGACATCCTCACAGTGGTGGAGTGCCCAACCAACTACACACACTAACAGGCTACACGCCCAGCCATTTCCACAACACTAATGCACCCATTCACAACACCATTCTGCAACCGCACCACAAATGCCAATATCCAACCACAATTTACCTGCACCCTCTACCTAACACTTACACTACCCGCCCCGGGTGCTCGTGAAAGGGGTCCACTCTTCCCCCATCCACACCTTCGCACCATGCACACCACTCCGTACCACTCACTCCAACTCTCTCCACACACCTGTACCTGCACACCTGTGCTCTCACACCTGGTGCCACCTGCACCCTTCTCTCCCCAAGCGCATTCGCGCTGATCCACACACTCACTACTCATACACTGCTCCACACACCTGTCCAGTTGCACACCTGTGCAATCACACCTGTTCAATTCTCACAAACACGGCATCATCTCAGCTAACTACTCCCTTCTGAAACTTGCGCTTCCCAGTCGTCCCTTTTACTATTGCGCTCCCTCGTCATTATAATCCACACTAATCTACCTGCGTCCCCACTACAGGTATCAGTCACTAACTAACCTTAACGTTACCTACTGTCATCTTCGCTAGATCCCTACACACAATATCCTAACCCCCCCGGGCTAGTTTTCACTGCCATACACCCCATAAGCTATAGCGCATTTGCCCCCCACCTGTGAGGGATGGTGGATTTGCCATCCCACCACATCGGGGGTCTCTCACTACCAATTTCGCACATCAAATTTCAACAAATTAAAAATTTGCCAATCACTACCCATCATCTGCCAATCACTACTGCCAATCCCTTGCCAATCATCAAATTTTGTTTTTCTCTAATTTTGGGTCCAAAACACTAACCTCATCACCCAGTCTACTCACTACTGCCTCTCGGTGCGCCAATTCCCGTCCAAAGCCCGGCTTCGTAAAGCCAAGCAATGGATGCTGGTTGTTTTGTGCCAGCGGCTGGATGCGTCCGGCACTCGGTGCAGGGACGGGGGCTTACCCGGGCCGAGATCCCACGCATCACCTCGGCGTGGAGCCATCCAATGTCCCGATCTCGACCTGCCGGCACGTCTCAACAAAACGTGGTCGCCATAACGACCCTTCCTATCGGGCTGCCAGCTCCGCCTAGTGGAGCCTGGACGCGGCCGTTCAAAGCGAGGCCCAGCACGCACCGAGGGCCCGATTCGGCTAAAAGTCGACCTAACCTCTAACCCGTTTAATGTCGATGCTTCACCTGCATGCTTACACCCCGAAGCCCGTTCCTTGCTCACACATCCAGCCGTGCTCATGCTCCTCGTACCTTTCCTTACACACCCAGGTACCCTCATTCCACTCACAGCCTTGGTCACACACCTGACCACCGAACACTTTGGCACACATTCGTTGGTCGCACACCTCACCAAAACACCTCTTCGCGCCCCCTCCTCAGTCACCTCCTCTGTGACAATCACAGGTGTGCTCTCATTCGCACACCCAACCACGTGCCTCACCACCAACTCCAGCGTGCATTCCCACTCACGCTCTACCATTCCAGGTGTGCATCCTTCCATCCCAGGTGTACATCCTCGCTCACCTGTCACAACTAACTCACGCTCCATGTCACTCTCACTACTTTCACCTCCATTCCTGACAGAGCACTCACCCTTACTCTTGACAGCGCACTCTTTCCCCATGCACCTGTCCGTCACACACCTTTCTCGCGCACACTCCTGCGCACACTCTCCCGTCACACCCTCTGTAACACTCCCCACAGGTGGACACTCTTCCTTACTTCTGACAGCGCACTCTTTCCTCATGCACCTGTCCGTCACACACCTTTCTCGCGCACACTCCTGCGCACACTCTCCCGTCACACCCTCTGTAACACTCACCACACCACGCTTCCATGTGCTCCCTCGCACACGCGCTACGACCGACTCACTCTCGCCAGCACACTCACTCCTTGGCACGCACTTTTTCCTCACACACCCCAGAGTCGGACTTTCTCGCACACCTCCTCTTTCGCACACCAGACCTGTCACACACCTCACCAACGGCCTTTCACGAACACCCGGATCCAAACCAATCCCCAAGCTTTTTAAATCCCCTGGCGCATCATACGCACGACCATATTGGTCACCACTTACACCGGGTCCTCTTCCTCTTCGCTTCTCCTCCATCACCTGCGAATCCCTCATCCGGTTAATGAGCACATCATCACGATCCAAACACAGACTTTGGACCAATTCTTTTATCTCCTCTTTTATCTCTTTGTTATCCTCTCTCCGTCGCTTCTTAATTTCGCTCACCCCTTCTTCCACTTCTTCTAATTTGTGCCTCACCTCTTTTATTCCCCGGTACGTCTCCTCAAGCTCGTCCTCCAAGGCTACCTTGACCGTTTCCATGTGCGTCCTCACCTGCCGGTCCTTCGTCTCCATTACCTCTATCACCTCGTCCAACCTCGTTGTCAGTCCCTCACGTACCATCTGACATTCCCTCTTTGTCGCTATCAAGTCGTTTTTTATGTCGTTTTGTGTCGCTTTTAAACCTCCTAATACCGCAGTGTTCCTTTGAACCTGCTCCACTAACTCCGTCTGTCCCACCGTCAGCTGCTCCACCTCCTGCGTCAGGTCCTCTATGCCCCCTTGTAACTTTACAGTCCCCTTTCTCACCTCCTTTTCCATGTGCTCCTCACAGTGCCTCACCTCCTCGCGCACTCCTCCGACCTCCTCACTCACTCCTCTTCTGATCTCTTCTCCCATCACTTGCATCTCCTGCCCAGATGCCACCCTCATCTGCTCCATTTCCTCCCTGTGAGCATCCAGTTTGGTTTCTACCCCCATTCTGACCCCCTCTATCTGCTGCCCCATTTGGTTAACTTCCCTTTCCGCTTGGGCCCTCATGTCCCTCAATTTGCCTTCCATGGTGTTTTCCAACCCCTCTAACCCTTTTTGCATCCCTTCCATTTGATTCTCTTGAGCGGCCATTCTGTTTTCTACCCCCGTTAACCCATGTTTCACTCCCTCTATCTGATTCTCTTGAGCGGCCATTCTGTTTTCTACCCCCGTTAACCCCTCCTGTATTTCCCCTAATCTATCGTCTAATTTCCCAAATTTCATGTCTAATCCCTTAAAATTATTGTCTAATCCCTCTATTCTACTCCCTAACCCTCCGATCTGCGCCCCCATGTCCTCCCTCAATTTCTCGCTATTGGACCCCATTCTTTGTTCTAACCGTTGGCTATTGGCCCCCATTTGGCCCTCCAATCGCTCACCCTGAGCATCCATCCGGTTCCCCATTCTGTTTGCCATTTCTTCATTATTCTGGGCCATAAGGGCCTTCATTTGTATAAAAAAAAGGCCCCAATCCATCGGGGGCGCTGCCACGGTCGCTGGCGCGGTGATCAGCGAGGCGCCATTTTGCGCGCCCGCTTCTTCGTGCGTGACGGCGCTATTTTGCGAACCTGCCGCCCTCACTGCTTCGCTCTCCTCCTGTCCCTCATTTTGGTCCTGGATCGACCCTACCTCACTCTCCTTTACCGGACCCCAGCTGTCTTGATCCGCCATAGCGCGACTTTCAAAATTCGGTTTTTATTTTTTTATTTTCGTAAAACAAATTCAAATTTCGCCGTTATAATTTCGCGCGGGAAACGCGCTCCGAATCGATTCGGTCGAGCGCCGTACGCGCTCCGGCTCGATTTTCCCTCCCAAAATTTGGGCCTAACTAATTTAGTCCCGGGTTCGAATTCCACTCCTCGACACCAATTGTTACAGACGTGGCTTAGATGTTAGTTTACCGAGCGGTTTTGGTATGACCACGTCTGCACAAGTTACCGATTATACTCGACGTTGACGAAGCCGCGCCACGCTGGCTCAATAAGAAAAAGAAGACACCCGGCTGGATTACAATAACACAATACGACACCAATGTTTCGATTCTCAAGTATATTCGTACGGAAAAGGTTAGATTACAGGGGCTAGAGGTATATTACAGGAAGACAGGCACTTAGACACACTCTTATATTAACCCCGGACAGACGACAGACACACGGGACAACGGCTGACTCACACGGGGGTTTGATGGCTAGGAAAGGCAGGATCGATGGCTCCAGGTCCTCCTGGGCTCGGGGCAGGGTACAGTACGGTCCGGTCCGGTCCAAAGATGCGGAAGGTTGCACAGCGCTCGAGGTGGTAACGTTCTTTCACAGGCGGGTTCTCTTCCTCTCAGCGGTCGTAGGCAACGTTCTTTCTCCAGCTAGGGGCGCATCTGACTCAGCGCTCGCAGGTGGCTTTCCTTCTCCAAGCTCGGTGCGCATCTCTCCTCTCGTCACATCCGGCGCGTGGCCGCGTATATCCGGCGGGGAGTGACACGCCCTCGGCTCGTTAGCTCCGCCTCGTGGAATCGGCACGTTGCTTCTCATTGGGTGCGTGCGGGGGGTTTACCAGGCTCCGCCCTTGACGAGGAGCTGACAAGGAGCCCTTTCGTGGTAACCCCGTGGAGCGCATGGTCTGGAGCTAATCGAGCCGGTGTGAGGACGCATCCTCCCCCGCTCCGCCGCCATCTCCTCTGTTGTTGTTGTAATTGTTGGGGAAGAAGATGGAAGGAGGTATGGGAAAGGTCCTAAACTCACTACTGATGCCATATAATCACATTCTGGTGCAACGAAGAGTCATAATTAATGGAGACGAGGCCTTAACTGACATAGACTAAGAATAACTAGGAAGATGTCCGAAAGTTGTCTACGTGTGGTGCGGTGGACCTGGGCACGACATTTAATGGGGGAATAAGGGGAAGGTCGGCTCTACTGATTGTTATTTACATGCAATGGGACTAGGGAATGGGGGATTGGGGAAAGTTGGGGAGTATTGGAGAAAATAGGGGAATATTTACAAGCGGATATGGAGGCCAAATTCCATATTCGCAACAATATATACACAAAGAATTAAGTTAAGCACCCCTACACAACGAATTAAGGTAAGCACCCCCTAATATATATTCTTTGTGTATATGTATACATTGGCATATATTCTAAGGTATGTGAGATCAAATAATGATTGGTATGACATTAGCAATTATCCATTGATGAAATTGAGTGATCAAAGTGAAAAAAAGTGATTGGTTGAGTCAGTGATCCGATCACGTGGGTCCTACACACGTTATTGACGCAAAGATCGCTAGAGGTCTTCTCAGAACAATGACTGTACGTTAGAAAACATAAACGTCATCCACACTGTCCGTGATGGACCTATAGCTCCATACTTAAATTGAGGTGAAAATATGCCTAAAATTCCCAAAAAATTTCACCTTAAATTATTCAGAATAAAATATTGAAAACGGCATGATTGTTATGTTTTTATGTGACCATAATATCACTTCTCCAGAAAATATAGCAATATCATGGGTATATTACACTGTTTTGACGACAACAAACTTGTAATGTGCGAGGTTGTAAAAAAACGGGGGGGGGGTGCTTAACTTAATTCTTTGTGTATATGTCGTTAACAAATGTAGGCAAGGTATTTATATAAATATAAACAGTACATGAATATGTGCTTGCATGTGTTCATATATGTACACGTGTACAGTATCAACTGTAACGTAAGCTCACTTTAGTTTAACTCGAGGAACGGAAGGTGAGCAAGCGTTAACGAATCTCTATACTTTTTGTAGGTATTTTATTTAGAAATCAACATCATACCCTATGTCTTATGCCTTCCATTCTTGTACTTATAGACTGAGAAGAAGGCCTATTTGGTTGAAAGCTTGTCGGAAAAGAAAAATTCGTCTTGAAGCTAAGTCTGTAACTTACTGAATTTCTTCCGATTATATATATATATATATATATATATATATATATATATATATATATATATATATATATATATATATATATATATATATATATATATATACTGTATATATATATATATACACTTCGCATTTAATATGGAATTTTTTTTTTGTGGGGGTGAACTTACTTTTCAAGATGACTTAGAACCAGAAGTTCATTGGAATTATGTTGAAATTATTCTAGATTTTATTAATGTGACCTTTAAAAGAAACAAAAACCACATTTGACATTTCAAAGCAAATAAATTGATCCTTGAAAGTGATGGAAACTGATATCGAACTCAATTCACGGACAGTACTGTGTTAAACTCCTGTACGTTTTCCAGAAGTATCTCTTTATTTTGCACATTAGCCAAAAAATTTTTTAACAAAAACAAAAGTTAAATTACGACTGGGATTACGGACAGTGAAATTACAGTTCAGTACTTCATGTAACCCCCACGAGCATTCAGGAGAGCACGTACATGTTGAGGCATGCTGTTCACGAGATTTGCCAAGGTTTGGACAGGAATCGCTTGCCATGCAGTGACAATAGCCTGCTGCAATTCACGCACAGATGTAGCCTGCTGGTCCAAGTTGTCGATTTGACGCATTAATTCTGCCCAAAAGTTCTCTATCGGATTCATATCCGGGGACATGGCAGGCCACTCCATATGCTCTACACCATGGTCAGCAAGAAAGTGTTGGATCATGCGAGCACGATGAGGCCGTGCATTGTCATCTTGTTGGACAAAGTTTCCTCGAAAGGCTGCGCGAGCAAATGGAAGCAATGTTTCTTCCAGAATGGCCCTGTACTTGAACTGATTCAGATTTCCATTCAGAACAACCAGGTCAGTTTTGCCCCCTGCACAAAAAGCAGCTCAAACGGTCACCCCACCACCTCCAGCTTGGACTCTTGGCACTATACAATCTTCGTTGTGGGCTTCATGCACTTGTCTGCACACTCGGACGCGGCCATCTCGACGATAGACCAGAAATGTAGACGCGTCACTGAAGATCACGTGATTCCAGTGTCCTGGCTGCTAATGATGGTGCTCTCTGGCCCACTGCAATCGGCGCTGGCAGTGTTGTCTGGTCAGGCGTGGCTTCCTCAGGGGACACCTGGCACGATAGCCTGCTTGAACCAGTCGTTGGTTGACTAGCCTTCTGGATACAGGCCCATTTGTCAGTTGCTGCCACTGAGCCCTAAGCCGATTAGCTGAAATGGTACGGCCATTGCGGGCTAACCGGTGCAGCTGGTGATCATCCCTCCTTGTGGTTCTGCGGGGATGTCCTGGCCTCGGTATTGGAGTAGGGACACCCCTCTGAGCATTTCGTTTCAGGATCTTTGACACCTGACCTTGAGTGATGCTACACTGCCGAGCAATAGCACGCTGTTTCATGATGGAATTTCGTAAAGCCACCACTCCATGACAAACAGCATTGTCGAGTTGACGGACCATCTCCAGAGGAAGCGGCAATAACTTTTGTAGACGTGTAGCAGTTGTTTTCCACTAATGCAGAACGCAACAACCTTTATATACCCGATTGTGAAGCCAATCGTCAAATGTACCTGTCCGTACATTTTGTCATGCTACCTGTGATATAATCCTGTTATTGACTTCTTGCTGCGACAGACAATCAGTGACATGGTTCTTTTAACAAAGAAATCACCGAAGCGTTAAAGAAACTCACCAGATTGATATACTGAGTTCAGAAAGTAAACACGTCAAGAAAAAAAAAAAATTTCATATTAAAAGCCAAGGCTGTATATATATATATATATATATATATATATATATATATATATATATATATATATATATATATATATATATATATATATATATATATATATATATATATATATATAATCAAACTTCCGATGATATAATATACATCACAAAAAAATAAAAGCCACATCTTTGTACTTTGGACATGCAAAATAATCTTTATAGCGTGCATTGATAATGTATGTCCTCATAAGGATGAATTTTTGAACCCCTCCCCCCCTTTTATGTCTTAAAACGCACCACACCCACCCAAATCTCCTCCATTCATTCCAATCTCAAAATGACCTTTTCTTCCCCCTTATCTCATACTCCCACACCCACCCTTCCTTCCCCTACTGACGTTTCTTGCTTTTATTTCTCTCTTAATAATGTATTTTTGCTACTCCTTCGAGGCCAGGGGTTCTTAACCAGGGGTGCTCGCACCACTAGTGGGTGCGAGACAAGTCTGTTAGGGGTGCGAGTATATTGTACTCAAACATGGTTGATCTTTTGGATGTGGAGAAAAATTATATTTATTTTGTCACTTTTATGATGCAATTGACCACATACAGTCACGTGAAAAAGTAAATACAACCCATGTAAAGTTTTGACTTTTTCAACATATTTCAACATACAGCTATTTGATCATTTCAACAATATTGATAGATAATGGTGATATAATATAACAAATATCATGAAACATTTACATTTTTTAGTCCATTGTAAAATTTAAATAAATATAAATGCAAATTTTGCATGTGGAAAAAGTAAGTACACCCCTACATTTATCACTACTTCAAATACCTAAAATTAGAATCAGGTGCACCAGCTCAGGTGCAAATGATTAGAACATCATTAGAGAGGATCTTGGAGGAACCTGTCTTACACTACTCACAATAAGTTAGGGATATTGAGGGAGTGAGTTCATTTTTTTTTATATAGGGGTTAGGGTTAGGGAATTGAAATCAAGAATGCTGTGTTTTTTCACACTCATTAATAACCATAGAATGAAGACCAACAACTTTTTTCAACATAATTAATACACAAAATCAACCACACCGAAGAACCTGCCAATATCCCAAACTTATTGTGAGTCGTGTATTTAAACCTCAGACATTTAGTTTGGTTTGCTCTTTGTTGTTGAAGTGTGTGGCATCACCATGCCTAGACCAAAATAGCTCTCTGAGGCCTTCAGAAAGAAGGTTATAGATGCCTTCGAGTCTGTGAAGGGATTTAAAAAGATCTCCAAACAATTTGAAATCAATCATTTGACTGTCCAGAAGATCATCTACAAGTGAAAATTCCAAACAACTGCCAACTTGTTCAGGCCAGGCCGCCCCAGCAAGTTCAGCCCGAGAGCAGACCTCAAGATGCTGAAAGAAGTCTCAAAGAACCCCAGAATGTCATCCCGGGACCTACAGGTAGCTCTTGCCACTGTTGATGTCAAAGTGCACGAGTCTACCATTGGAAAGAGGCTGCACAAATTTGATCTACATGGGAGATGTGCCAGGAGGAAACCTTTGCTGTCTAGAAAGAACATCAGGGCAAGACTAAAGTTTGCCTATGAACACCTAGGCAAAGACCAGCACTTCTGAAACAATGTGCTCTGGACAGATGAGTCAAAGGTAGAGCTATTTGGCCACAGTACCAGAAGACATGTTTGGCGAAAACCAAAGACAGCATTTGACCACAAGAACCTGATACCAACTGTAAAGCATGGTGGTGGAAATATTATGGTTTGGGGCAGCTTTGCTGCATCAGGGCCTGGGCAGCTCACCATCATAGAATCCACTATGAATTCTTCATTGTACCAGAGGGTGCTTGAGGATAATGTGAGGCCATCTGTCGGTAAGTTGAAGCTCAACCGAAGGTGGACCTTGCAACATGACAATGACCCTAAACATACCAGTAAATCCACCAAGGAATGGCTGAAAAGAAAGAAATGGAGGGTTCTGGAATGGCCAACTCAAAGCCCAGATCTAAATCCCATTGAGATGTTGTGGGGGGATTTGAAACGAGCTGTGCATGCAAGAAACCCCTCAAACATCGCACAGCTGAAAGAATTCTGCATGGAGGAGTGGGCAAAAATTTCTCAGTCGATGTCAGAGACTGGTAGTGGTAGACAGTTATAAGAAATGCCTACTTGAGGTTGTTTCTGCCAAAGGGGGCAATACCACCTATTAGAGCCAAGGGTGTACTTACTTTTTCCACATGCGAAATTTGCATTTATGTTTATTTAAATTATACAATGGACTACAAAATGTAAATGTTTCATGATATTTGTTATATTGTATCACATTTATCTATCAAAATTGTTGAAATGAAGATCAAATAGCTGTATGTTGAAATATGTTGAAAAAGTCAAAACTTTACATGAGGTAGACAGTTTGAGGTAGACAGACATGAGGTAGACAGACATGAGGTAGACCTCCCCCCTTCCCATGCCTCCTCCACCCAAGCCCTCTCCCTCCCACAGATCTCCACTGTTGTACTTGTGTGCTTCCCTCTCTCAACCCATCTTGTCTCCCGCTCCCTTTATCATATGTTTTATGTGTCAGTTTGTCTTTTTGGGATCAATGTTAGCTCTTATATGAGCCTCGATCTTGTATACAAAAAAAAAAAAAAAAAGAAAAAAAAAAAGGTGTACTTACTTTCTCACGTGACTGTAAATAGATATTATGCTCTGAAACAAGAGCTGATGTAATAGAGTGGGTATATTACGTTTTGTAGCATGCAAAGGAGAACGAGAGATAAGAGGCGAATACATGTATGTGCTTGTCGGCGATGGGGCGGAGTTATCGTGGTGGCGGATTCATGTATAAATAGTCGGCAAAAAGGTATTGGAGTCATTTCCTGTAGTTCCAGCGTGGGGTGTAGACTGGCCTGCGAGTAGGAGTGTTGACGTGCACTGTAGTGAGATCTCCTGTGACTGTTTTTAAGTATGTAAACTTGGTTTGGCTATAAACCGTTTCTTGGTTTTAATATCCCAATATTAATTAATTATTGTATTATTAATTATATAATAATAATTATGTTGTCGTATATATATAATTTATGGATTATTATTATTATTAATATATTAATTAATTATTATCTACTATATAAGAGAGCTGATGTAATAGAGTGGGTATATTACGTTTTGTAGCATGCAAAGGAGAACGAGAGATAAGTGTTCCCTGGTGTTGGGCTAGCGGTTAGGGTGCCGGCTTAGGATCCTAGGATCCTGGGTTCGAATCCCGGTCAATCGCTGAATTAACGCCAGGGGAGTTGACTCAGCCTGTCATCCTTCCGAGGTCGGCAAATTGAGTACCAGTTCACTGGTAATTCCCTGCTTGTCGTTAAAGGCGGCAAAAAGGGTTGGCGTCAGGAAGGGCATCCGGCCGTAAAACATTGCTTCAAAAAGGGGACCGAAAAACAACAACAACCACAGTTCCCGAAAAAGGCCAACCCCTGCTTGCGGGGAAAAATGGCCTCTAAAGGTGGTTTTTTATATATATATATATATATATATATATATATAAGAGATGTCTGTGTGTCGGTGTGTCGCCATTTATCTCAGAGATGGCTGAACGGATCTTCGTCAAACTTTCAGAGGTTCATCAGTGAGTGACTGCGAGTGTTTTAGGCCAACAAAAAAAAATCGAAAAAAAAAAGATCGTTTTTTTGGAGTTAAAAAAAATAAATAAATAAAAGAAAACGCTCGATAGTGCCTAAGCTTTTTAAAATTAATAACAGTTATATAGAAGTACACATTCGCATTAATAAAAACAAAACAATCACCAGACATTTGAACACAAATAAATCAAACAATTCCGGAAGTGTACGAAGTTGGTAGTACGGCTTCTTCCTCTTCCTGATCAGCTTCTCCTCCTCCCTCCCAGCCCGAGCTGCCAGCTGATGGCTGAACGGATCTTCGTCAAACTTTCAGAGGTTCATCAGTGAGGGCCTGGGAATGTTTAAGGCCAATAAAAAAACATTTTGAGAAAAAAAAATATCGTTTTTTTGGAGTTCCGGAAGTGTACGAATTTGGTAGTACGGCTTCTTCGTCTTCCTGATCGGCATCACACTTACCTCAGAAACGTGAGCCACATTCACCCACCAGCATAAATCTGAACCCCTTCCTCTCCTGCCTCCCTCCCTCCCCTTACCCTTCCTCCTCCCCTTCCCTCCCACCTCCCCCCCCCCCCCACCCCGATCCGGCAACGCCGGGTACTTCTGCTAGTAGTCAATATTAATGCCACATCGTTTGTTTTTTTCTAGGTTAGTCTTCAGGATGTCCAAAAAACGAAGGTGGAACGATGACTATGTTCAATATGGCTTCACGTGTATTACGGAGAAGGATGGTATACAACGCCCACAATGCTTCCTGTGCAGTGTCATGTTCTCAAACTCAAATTTAAAACCATCAAAGCTCAATGAACATTTCCAGAGCAAACATGGCGGCAGGGATGCAGGGAACGACATCACAACATTAAAAGCCAAAGGAGCTAGGTTTGATCATGCCGGCACTTTGCCAACGTATGGATTTTCACCCACAGAGAAACCTATGTTGCTTGCCTCTTATCAAGTTGCATACCAGGTTGCTAAGTCAAAGAAACCTCATACAATTGGCGAGGAACTGATAAAGCCGTGTGCCCTTGAAATGGCAAAGATTATTCTCGGCAAGGAGGCAGAGAAAAAATTGCAACAAGTACCTTTATCAAATGATGTGATACATAATCGAATCATCGACATGAGTCAAGATATTCTGGAACAGATTGTTGCAGATATTAAGGCTAGTCCTGTGAAGATTAGCCTCCGAGTGGATGAAACAACAGATGTGTCAAACTGCTGTCAGCTACTGGTAGTGGTTTGGTACGTAAAGGACAAAGAAGTTGAAGAAAACTTTCTCTTCTGTCATTCACTGAAAGCAACTACGCAAACTATAGATGTGTTCAATATGATAAAATAATTCTTCACAAAACACCAACTCAATCTCAACATGATTGGTTCGATATGTACTGATGGAGCACCAGTCATGTTGGGCAACCGTTCAGGCTTTGCTGCACTAATCAGAAAAGAAATTCCAGATGTGAAGATCACCCACTGCTTTCTTCACCGGCATGCACTTGCAGCAAAAGCATTGCCTCCAAACCTGAGGAAGACTTTGGATGTTTGTGTCAAAATAGTGAACATGATTCGTGGTCGAGCTTTGAATCATCGACTGTTTCAGTTGTTTTGCGAAGAAATGGGTCAAGAACATACTGTGCTTTTGTATCACACAGAAGTGTGATGGTTATCACGTGGTCGTGTATTATCCCGTGTGTTTGAATTGCGAGAGGAAATTCAGCAGTTTCTCCGTGAACAGCGACAAGACATAGCTGAATATTTTGATTCTCCGAGTTTGTTCAGATGCTTGCCTATTTGGCTGATGTGTTCACAGCACTCAATGAGCTCAATTGCTCTCTGCAGGGAAAGGGGCTCACCATTGTGACTGCAAGCAAGAAGCTGGTTGCATTCAAAGAAAAACTTGTTTTATGGATTAGGCGTGTAACGAAGGGAAATTTGGTGAATTTTCCATGCCTTGAAGGAACAGTCACTGAGGATGCTTCCTTGCAACCTGGCTTTGTTTCAATTATTATTATATAACATCTTCCCATGCTGCAAACTTCATCCCATGGTTACTTCTCGTGGGCAGAGCTGCAAGCGTGTGATAACTGGATCAAGCACCCTTTCCGGATAAATTTGGAGGATATTGATGATGACAGTGACGTCAAAGAAGATCTCATCGATTTGAGAAGCAACCATGGAATCCAAATGGAGTTCACCGAGGGTCATCTTGAGCACTTTTGGGCGTCTCAGCTGGAAACATTTCCCGTACTAGCTAGGAAGGCTCTCGCTGTGCTAGTGCCTTTTGCGACCACGTATCTGTGTGAAACTGGATTTTCGTGTCTGCTTCATATCAAAACCAAGTGCAGAAATCGGTTGGATGCTCAGCACGACATGCGAATAGCACTCAGCTCCAAGACGCCGAGGTTCCATACCATCATAGAGAACAACCAACAGCAACGAAGTCACTGAGCTTGGTGCACAAGCACAATTTCTTGCAACACACCATGCAAAGTACTAGCAAATGGAATAAAAATCTTTACTAATTTGAAGTTACCGTGGTATTGTAATGAATCATTTAGTTGCCAAATATGTAAATTTGTAAAATATAAATAAATTTAAAACCATGATGAATCTGTTATTGATAGCCATGATAATTTTATTATTCTTTCATGACAGTGGGGACAGGGGTGCGAGAACTACTTGGTGCTTTGCAAGGGGTGCAAGTAGGGAAAAAGGTTAAGAACCCCTGTTCTAGGCATATGCAGTTTACAGATGACCCCTTCCATGAGCCACCACATTTGGTTCATGTGAAAGCATTACATTCTGGACATCATTTTGCCATTTGCTGTCTTAGCAACGCATCAACGCCCAGGTTCCATGTCTGGTGATTGCAGGTTCAAATTCTCATCCTTATGAATAAGCAATGGCCTCACCTCCTGGTATATATTTCTTGTGATGGGTCTGCTCCAGAAAACACCCTACAATGGACTCCAGGGTTAAAAAAAAATGTTTTGAGCTCCAAAGCCTCCATCTTTTGCTGGCAGTGCAGAATAATCAGGGCCAATGTTGAATGTGAGGATAAAATCCAAAGTGATATTTTATGATTAGCCAGCTCTAAAAGAGTAATTGTTTTCGTTCTTCATTCCCTTGGCATTTAACTGCAAAGGAGGCTATCAAGTCTGTTAGCTGCAAGTAACAGTCTTCGCATTTTTTTCCCCATGAATCGATTCGACTTACTTTTTCCCATCTTCAATGCAGAGAATAAACGGAGTCCTTAAAGAAAGAGCATTTGAAGAAAATGAGAGATTAGGAAAAGCAATTGAGCTTTCAGTGAATTTCAGGTTTATGTTGTTTTGTTTTCTCATCTTAGTAAAGGATTCTTGGAGTTCTGGGTTGGCCCAAACAGTTTAGCTTCTCCACTTCTCGATAGTGGAGCTTATGTATTTAGAGGCAAAAGCACCCGGCTGCAGTGATGGGAAAAGTTTAAGATAAACTTCTGGATTTAAAAAGGATTATCATTTTAAATTATTTAATGGACTTTTAAAAAGGTTTTTTTTTTTTACTTGGTATAGGCTTCTGGAAGAGCTAGGATATAGAACAAACCAGGACAAAACATAACAAAGGGAACAGCAGGAGAAAGGCGAAACACCAATAGCAGGGAGGAGGAAGAATGTAGATGGAGATGGACAAACAAGGGATGCAAATAATGTTGAGGCATAGGGAAGGATGAAAGGGGTGGACAAGATGGACACATAAGCAATATGTTGAGAGGGGTGGGATACTTTAAAGGGTGGAGAAAATATCATGGCTTTAAATGGGTCATGACCTGAGATGGTGGTGAACAGCTGCCTTGAAGATCAGGAGATCATCTCTCCTTTTCCTGCCCCCTCTCTCCTTTCCCTGCTTCTCTCTCCTTTCCCTGCTTCTCTCTCCTTTCCCTGCCCCCTCTCTCCTTTCCCTGCCCACTCTCTCCTTTCCCTGCCCCCTCTCTCCTTTCCCTGCCCCCTCTCTCCTTTCCCTGCCCCCTCTCTCCTTTCCCTGCCATCTCTCTCCTTTCCCTGCCCTCTCTCTCTCTTTTCCCTGCCTTCTCTCTCCTTTCCCTGCCGTCTCTCTCCTTTCCCTGCCGTCTCTCTCCTTTCCCTGCCGTCTCTCTCCTTTCCCTGCCGTCTCTCTCCTTTCCCTGCCGTCTCTCTCCTTTCCCTGCCGTCTCTCTCCTTTCCCTGCCGTCTCTCTCCTTTCCCTGCCCTCTCTCTCCTTTCCCTGCCCTCTCTCTCCTTTCCCTGCCCTCTCTCTCCTTTCCCTGCCGTCTCTCTCCTTTCCCTGCCGTCTCTCTCCTTCCCCTGCCGTCTCTCTCCTTTCCCTGCCGTCTCTCTCCTTTCCCTGCCGTCTCTCTCCTTTCCCTGCTGTCTCTCTCCTTTCCCTGCCCGCTCTCTCCTTTTCTTGCCATCTCTCTCCTTTCCCTGCCATGTCTCTCCTTTCTTTCCCTGCCATCTCTCTTTTCCCACCTCCACACATTGCATCAGACCAGATACATTGAAAACAGGTATTAAAATGTAATTTTAAAACAATGTCATATTTAAACCATCCATCTTCAATCTTCACAGAATTTAATAAAAGCTTTTAATGTCATCCATGTAATGAAATGTATCATTTGCTTGAAAACAAGAGAAAAATGACCACAGTGTGGTCACCAGCTGCGACGTATAGAATCATGAGGATATCCGTTGCAATATGCGCTACCAAATTCGACCAGTCATTAAATTATACGCATGCACTAGCGTCTTTTGTCTTTCAGCTAAATTTATTCTGGTTTCTTCAAACAAATCGCGATTTTAGTCCGCGATGTTCTTAACTCAAACCAACGCACGTCCGAGTGTATGCGCATGCGCTATTCAATAATTACACCTAATTTGTGTCAAGTGCTGTGAAACGAGATTGATATGAAAACATTCATGTTGTCTTTGTTGCTAAATTTATTCTGGTTTCTTCAAACAAATGGCGATTTTAGTCCGCGATGTTCTTACCTCATACCAACGCACGTCCGAGTGTATGCGCATGCGTTATTCAAAAAGGCACCCCAACAACAAGAACAACAACGCGGTCCTCTCATAGAGCTGCTCGTCGCAGCTAAAAATAACTTAAACCCATTCATTCCTGAAAAACCATCAGAGCCGATGTGGCCTTAAGGCCTCAAATCATGTGAAATTTTAAACATTCATAAAAACAAAATCCGAGATGACACAAACATGCCACTTGCCTTATTGTTCTTCACAAGGTGTAAGCATGTTCAACATATATATTTCTATGTATATATATATATATATATATATATATATATATATATACATATATACATATATAATTATATATATATATATATATATATATATATATATATATATATATATGTATATATATATATATATATATATATATATATATATATATATATATATATATATATATATATATATATATATATATATATATATTGTTGTGGATTTGAGAATAGTTGTAAATATCACCCTCTGTAAGTGTAATGAATTCCTTGTAAATATCTCCGTTTGGTGTGTAAAGGTCAAAGGTCATCCTCTTAGTTACTCCATATACATACACGCAGGCCACCATATACCCTTTTAAATAGTTATTTCTGTATTCTATGTGAGTTTAAGGCTCTGTTGCCCATTAGTTGACACTCCATTGCACCGAATTCAAATAAGAATAGAATCCCCTGAAATATCCCCATGGCTTCCGAAACCTGCCAGCAAGGCGGCGTTCGCCGCTGCTGCTTTGGGGTTGTGTTCTTTGCCGCAAGACTCCATTAGCCATGAGGTAATCTCGGAGAGAAGGGGGGAGGAGCCACATTACGGGCGTAGCCCACACCTCATCATCAAGGGTGGAGCCCTTGCCGACCAACCAAGGATGAGTGGGTATGGCTCAAGAGGGCGGGGTTATAAAACCCATTGCATCATCCCCCACCGAGAGAGATGCGTAAGGGGCCAGACGAGAGAGAGAGTTCTGAGGGAGGTGCGCTGGGTGAGAGGCAGATTCTGTGGAGTGTAAAGAGAACTTCGGAGACGCAGGACGAATAAAGCAAGCTGCCGGTGTGAAGCCGAATATGTGGAGCTGCCGGCTCCTCGTTGCCAGCCCGGAGCGGAGCTGTTTCCCGGGATTTTCGCCTCGACCCCAAAAGCGTGGACAGGAGCGCACGCTGGGAGCCGGACCTCGACGCCTACCGTCTGCCTGGCCCTTTCTCTGCCTTCCCAACCATCGATCCCTGGCATCCATCTACCCCTATTCGTGTGAGTGAGTTCGTTCTGTCTGTCTTGTCCCTGGGAATAAGTTAAGCCTGTTTAAATAAGCTAGTGTTGCACTGTGTCTTCTGGTTCTTCCTCCTTCTGTAAATTATTTTCTTATTCTTCCTTCTTCCTTGGTTCCTTTGATTTGTGTAAATATTAGTAATAAATTCTATTTGTTCTTCCTACCTTGCCTTTCTTTCCTTTACATCCGTTTCGCTTTAGTGATTTCCCTCATTGAATACCTGTGGCACGATTTGGCCAACGTTAAGGATCGGGTCAGTTCTGGATAATAGTTCGTGCCGCGGTTGCTAAACCGCTCGGCAATTAACATCTGTCCACGGTCGCGAACGGGGTTGCGCTCCTCCCTCTCCGGAGGGAGCGGTGCAGCGTCAGGACTCACGTCGGTCAGTCACAAACAAGGGGACTAATCCCCCCTTCTTAAGGGGAAGAAGGCCGACGTAAAGATCCGTAACATTTGGTGTCGGGAGCGAGATTTGGACCTGAAGCGCGCGTAGCGCGCTCAAATTACGAGTGGCCCACAATTTTATTCTAACATCTTAAATTTAAAAATCGTGCCATGGATGGTCAAGGTGATCGGATGCCGGTTGGGGAGTTAGAGGGGGTAGAATCGACCCAGGACCCCAGGGAAATGTATATGGGGGAGAGGGAGGAGGAGAGCAATGAAGATGTGGTTGAGGGGGTATCAGGTGCACAAGATGGCGCCCTCGCGCACGTGGTTGCGGCAGCTGAGCCCGCGCCACCAATGAATTTGGACCTGTTTATGAAACAGATGATAGCCTTTATGGTAAAAACAGACGATAATTTCAAAGGGATGGAAAGCAGAATGAGGGACAAAGCGAGGGGTACCAGTCAGCAAATGAGGGATGAAGCAAGGGGTACCAGTGAACGGCTAGACAGTAAATTTGGGGGATTGGAAAACCAAATCGGGGGGCTCGACGGCAAAATTGGGGGGCTCGACGGCAAAATCAGGGGGCTCGACGGCAAAATTGGGGGGCTAGAAGCCAAATTTGAGGGGTTGGACAACAGGTTGGAAGGGCCAGAATGTAAATTATGGGGACAACTGGAGGACATGGGTAATCAAATGGGGGAAATGAAGGAGGGGTTAACGGGGTTGGAAAATAGAATGGCTGCCCAGGAGAACCAGATGGAGGGGGTGAAGAATGGGTTAGGGGGGGTTAGAAAACACAATGGAAGGCAAATTGCGGGAAATAGGGGAGCAATCTGCCCGGGAAATTAAACAGATGGGAGATAAGATAGAGGAGGTGAAAATTGGGTTAGAAACCAAATTGGATGCCCAGAGGAATGATTTGGAACAGATGAGGGCAGCATCTACCAAAGAGATGGGAGAAATGGGGGAGGAGATCAGACGAGGTGTGAGCGAGGAGTTCGCGAGGGTACGCGAGGAGGTAAAGTGAGGCGAGGAGCGTATGGAGAAAGAGGTGAGGAATAATACGGCTAGGTTACAGGGGGGCATAGAGGACCTGACATGGGGAGTAGAACAGCTGACGGTGGGACAAAAGGAATTAGTGGAGCAGGTGGAAAAGAACACTGCAATCATCGGGGGGTTAAAGGCGACACAGAAGGAGATAAAGAACGAACTCATAGTGACAAAGAGGGAATGTCGGATGGTACATGAGGGGTTGACAAAGAGGTAGGACGAGGCAACGGAGGCAATGGAGACGAAAGAACGGGAGTTGAGGACACACCTAGAGACGACTAAGGTGGCCTTAGAGGAAGAAATTGAGGGGGCGCACTGGGAAATGAAAGAGGTGAAGAAAAAGTAAGAGGATGTGGAAGAGGGGGTGAGTGAAATTAAGAAGAGACGGAGGGAAACTAAGAGGGAGATAAAGGAGGAAGTAATGGAATTGGTACAAGGTCTGTGCTCAAATCATCATGATGTGCTCATGACCCAAATAAAGAGTTTGCAGGTGGCGGAAGAGGGGCGACGACGAGGTGGCGAGGTGAGTGGCGATATACTCGGAAATGTATATGGTGTGAGGGGAGATTCAGTCGGCTTTGGTGTTGGTGTAGACCCGGGTGTTCGTGAGGGACCAATGGTGAGGTGTATGACTGGTCCGGAGTGTATGGATAGAGGAGGGGTGCAAGGAGGTCCGACTATGGGGAGTGAGAGGGGTATCGGTGAGCAAGGGTGTGCGGGTATGGAGTGGGTAGCGGGTAGCGGAAGGGCGACCCAGGCATCGACACCAAGAGGGGTAGTGTTTGGAGGGACGGGGGATGCACGGGAGCCCCCTGGGGATAGTGTACTGTGGGGGCCCGAACAGTTTGGTCCCGCGCTGATCCCGCAAGGAGTGACGCGCGGGGTCCGGCCTTCGGGTGCCCACAAGGTCCCACTCGCGCCGTATGACGACAAGAGTGATCTGAGGGCGTACCTGGCGCAGATTGAATACGTGTGCAGAGGCAACGGTTGGAATCCGGATGAAGGTGGAGTACACCTTGTGGGAGCACTGCGCGGTGCGGCGGCGGAGGTGCTGACAGCTTTACCACCGGGTGCTCTCACCCTGTCAGCTCTCCGCGCGGCCTTAATTAACATTCGGTATTGAACAGCAAAGCGAGCTTGTTAAAGCTCAGCTTGCTCAGCGTAAACGCAAGCCCCAGGAGACCATCGGTGAACTTGCCCATGACATTCGCCGCGCAGTCGGAATCGCACACGTGGACATGGCAGCGAGTTCCCAGGAAAGCCTGGCACTGGATCACTTTATCCAGGCTCTTCTGGATCCGGAGCTCCGACAACAGCTCGCCATGTGGCGCCCGCAGACCATGAGTCAGGCGGCCGACGCTGCAGCCCGTAGGGAAGCAGCGAGGCCGCTGGCCCGGGGAGGCGAGTGCCACGCGGTGGCGGTGCGTCAGGTAGGGTCCGTGATGGGTGGCGGCCCCCCTAGGGGGCCCGCCCCCGAAGGGGGCCCTGACCTGGAGAGCATGGTTCGGAGGCTGGTGTATCGGCGCCTAGCGGGACCTGGACCATGGCAGGCGGCTCCAGCGGTGGCACCCAGTAGTCCACGGCAAAGTACACCAATTCGGACATTCAGGGGGGGCAATTTGGAATACCGGAGGCAAGCACCTTACCAGGTGAGGTGCTATAATTGTGCTCGGCTGGGTCACCGTGCGTGGGAGTGTCGATCTCCGCACCGGGACGTTTCCCGCCAACCGATGCCCTCAACTCCGCCCCGTATAGATCGGCCTAGCCGACCTCAGACACCCCCCCCCCCCCCCGCCAGGGCCCGGGAAACTAGAATGTGCCGGGCATGCAGGGCGGTGTTCGGCAGTAGGGGATGGAGAGGAGCCCTCATTGACGCGACAGGTCATTCATTGTGGCCAAATTGGAACAGGTAGTTTGACAATTCAATGCAAAATTGCCGGCGTGGGGATAGACGCCGTTGTGGACACGGGAGCCAGCGCCACGATCATCAGCCCAGTGATCCTTAATTCGAGTGCAGACGGCTGGGGTAAAATCCAGCGTCTGGAAAATCATAGTTTGCAGTTGGCTACCGGGGTAACGGCTCCGATCATAGGGCGTGGTTTTGTGACCCTCAACTTGGGATCGGTAAAGAGAGAGATAGAGGTTTGTGTGGCGGAGGTGTGCGACCCATGCTTAATAGGGTTGGATTTGTTGACTGCCAGCGGGTGTAAAATCGACTTGAGCCGGGGGATCCTGCAAGTGGGAGTGGAAGAGCTACCATTGGAGGAGGTGAGCACGGCCGAGAGGGTGGAGCTGGAGGCTCCTGAGGCCGTGACCATCCCTCCGGGGGCCGAGGCAATAGTGCCGGCCCAATGGTCAGCTCGCCCAACATGGCAGGAGTCCTGCGGTCTGGTCGAACTGGTGGCAGCGCGATCCATACCTGGTTTAATCGTGGGCCGCACCCTTGTAAAAACGGACGGGCTGGTGGTGGCCGTTCGAGTAATTAATATTAGTACAGAATCATGCACTATAGTGAGGGGCACAAAGGTAGCTGGCTGCACCCCAGTTAGAGAAGTCGCGTCAGCGAGGGGCGAGAACGTCCAGCCAAGCCGGCCCCAGGGGGAGCCTTCAATAAATATTAGGAATTGGCCCGATCCCATTTGCGAGATGGTAAATCGTAGTAGCGTAGAGTTGGGAGGTACCCAGAGGGAGGCCTTACACAAACTGGTTGGATCCCATTTGGATCTCTTCTCCTTGTCCACCGAGGATATTGGACGTACGCCGGGCCTGGTGAAACATCAGATCCACACCGGTGAGGCCCAGCCTATTCGTCAGGCCGCCTGATGGCTCCCTTGGAGCAAGAGGACGGAAGCTGATGAGCAGGTTAAAAAGATGCTCGACGCAGGCATGATCGAGCCCTCGGGAAGTCCCTGGATGTCACCTGTTGTGCTGGTTAAAAAGAAAGATGGGACCACGCGGTTCTGCGTGGACTATCGCCAGCTAAACAAGGTGACACTCAAGGACTCATATCCCCTGCCAAGAATTGATGACACCCTCGATGCCGTTGCGGGCTCAAATTGGTTCACAACTTTGGACCTCAAGAGTGGGTATTGGCAGGTGGAGATGGATCGAACAGGGAAGGAGAAAACAGCATTTTCCACAGGTAAGGGGCTGTATCAGTTCACTGTGATGCCGTTTGGTTTGTGTAATGCCCCCGCCACCTTCTAGCGATTAATGGAACATGTACTAGGCGGCATGCCATGGCAATCATGCCTGGTATACCTGGATGACGTCCTAGTACATGCCAAGACCTTCCCCCAGGCGTTAGCTAATTTGGACCAGGTGTTCGGGTGCCTCAGACAGGCAGGGTTGAAGCTGAACCCAAGTAAGTGCACCTTGTTTGCAAGAGAGGTGGCCTATCTAGGTCACGTTATCGGTCGTGAGGGGGTAAAAACGGACCCAGGCAAAATTACAGCGGTAGAGGAGTGGCCCGCACCACATACCATCAAGGAGGTGTGGGGATTTTTGGGACTCTGCTCCTACTACCGGTGCTTTGTGGCGAAATTTGCGGAGTTGGCCCGTCCCCTCCACCGGCTTACGGAGAAGGGGACGCGATTTAATTGGACAAGGGAGTGCCAAGAGGCCTTCCTAAAATTGAAGGGGTGTTTGACATCCGCACCCCTTCTAGCGTACCCCACCAGCGACGGGACATTTACCCTGGACACGGATGCGAGCCAGGAAGGATTGGGCGCAGTTTTGTCTCAGACACAGGAGGGCGTGGAGAGAGTGATTGGTTATTATAGTCGGGCCTTAAGTAGGCCCGAGCGAAATTATTGCGTAACCCGCAAGGAACTATTGGCTATGCTGGCTGCCATGAACCATTTCCACCCGTACCTGTACAGGCGGAAATTTTTGGTTCGAACTGACCATTCCTCCTTGCAATGGCTCCTTCGGTTCAAGGAACCGGAGGGCCAAATTGCAAGGTGGTTGGAAAAGTTGCAGCAGTACGATTTTAATGTGACCCATAGGGCCGGGAAGGCCCATGGTAATGCTGACGCGCTCTCTCGGCGTCCTTGTCTGGGGGAAAACTGCAAATTTTGTGCGAGACACGAGGAGAGGGAGCAATTGGGCGATTCTGCCCCGATTCTCGTCGTCCGGGCAACCCGGGTGAGAGGGCCAATTTTGCCACTAACCGCAGATGAAGAATTCGGAACTTTGGCGTGGAGCACGGCCCAGCAGGAGGATCCCGTTCTGGGGCCGGTGTTCAAATGGGTCAAATTGGGGCAAAGACCAAAGGGGGAAGAGGTCACCCCCCTCGGGGCGCACACCAAGGCGTATTGGGCTCAGTGGCAAACCCTGGAATTGAAGGATAACATCTTATATCGCAAGTGGGTGGAGGTTCCCTCTGAAAGAACGTCCTTGCTGGTGATAGTCCCTGACAAATGTAAGAACGTCATATTACAACAGGTGCATGGTACCCGCTCCGGCGGCCATTTGGGCAGGACAAAGACAACATCTCGGGTCCGCCGGAGGTTCTATTGGGTAAATTTGGGGCGCGACATACAGGACTGGTGTCGGAGATGCGACGCCTGTTCTGCCAAAAAGGGACCAGCACGGAGGATGAGGGCCCCCCTTCAATTACACCAGGTGGGGGCCCCCCTTGAGCGGGTGGCTATGGATATTTGAGGACCGCTGCCCCACACCCGCCAAGGTAATAAGTATATCCTCGTTGTAATGGACTATTTCACCAAGTGGCCGGAGGCCTACGCCCTCCCCAACCAAGAAGCCAGGGTTGTAGCGCAGGCCTTCGTGGAAGGATTTGTATGTCGGCACGGGATTCCACAGGAGCTGCACACCGACCAGGGACGAAATTTTGAAAGTCAATGACTAAAAGATGTGTGCAGACTCCTGTCAATTCGGAAAACACGGACCACGCCCTTGCGGCCACAATCTGACGTGATGGTGGAAAGATTCAACAGAACATTGATCCAACAACTGGCATTGTTCACCACCACCCGTCAGGATGACTGGGACGAACATCTCCCGTACATGTTAATGGCCTACCGAACTAGCCAGCACGGAGCCACCACATGCAGTCCAGCATTGCTTATGTATGGGCGGGAGTTGTGGGCTCCTGCCGACTTGCTATGTGGTCCTGTGCCAGACACCACAGATATCCTGCCGAGGGAGGGTTACGCACGTCACCTGGAGGAAGGCATGGAGAGGGTCCATGCCTTCGCCCGCCGCCAGCTCCATCTGGCGGGGGCCAAGATGAAGCGCAGGTACGACCACTGGAGCCGGGGGAGCCAGTACGCTCCGGGGATGAAGATCTGGTTCTTTAATCCCCGGAGGCGGAAGGGTAGGTGCCCCAAACTCACCTCCCCCTGGCAAGGCCTGGGAGTCGTCCTGTCGCAAATCTGTGACGTGGTCGTAAAGATCAAAATGGGGTCACGGGCCCTCCCTCGGATCGTCCATGCCGACCGTCTAAGACCTTATGCCGGCGAGCAGGCGCCCTCGTGGATCGCTTCGGCTCTAGATGCCGAGGCAGGACCCAGTACCTCTTGCGACGGGGGCTCGTAGTGTCAGAGGACTGGGGGGTGGGGGGGGGGGTGATAGTGAGACATGCCCGATGTGGTGGGATGGCAACTTTGCCATCACTCACATAAACGGGGCAAAGGAGCTATAGTTTTATGGGGTTTGGCAGTGAAAGCTCGCCGAGGGAGGGTTTGGATAAAATGGTAGGGACCTAGAGATTGACCATAGGTAACTGGAGATTTAAGTAGCGACATTGGACAGGTAGTGGGGACATAGAGAGGGTAAAAAATAAAAAATAAAACCACCTTTAGAGGCCATTTTTCCCCGCAAGCGGGGGTTGGCCTTTTTCGGGCACCGTGGTTGTTGTTGTTTTTCGGTCCCCTTTTTGAAGCAATGTTTTACGGCCGGATGCCCTTCCTGCCGCCAACCCTGTTTGTCGCCTTTTACGACAAGCAGGGAATTACCAGTGAACTGGTACTCAATTTGCCAACCTCGGAAGGATGACAGGCTGAGTCAACCCCCCTGGCGTTAATTCAGCGATCGACCGGGATTCGAACCCAGGATCCTTGGTATCCTAAGCTGGCACCCTCGCCGCTAAGCCAACGCCAGACATAGAGAGGGTAGTTGGATTATAATGACGAGGGAGTACAAGAATATAAGGGGCGACGGGGAAGCGCGAGTTTTAGCAGGGAAACCAGGTAGGTCAGATGATGCGGTGTGTGAGAGTATTGATATCGAGCAAATGAGGAATTGCGGGGCAATGCTCGGGAGAGATGTGAGTTGTATTGAGCGTGAAAGTGTATGAAGTAGCATATGAGGAACAATTGTGGTTGTGCATTGTATTGAATGATTGAGGAAGCCTGGGAGGAAGGAGGGTGCAGGTGGCACCAGGTATGATTGCACAGGTGTGCAAGTGAACAGGTATATGGAGCAGTGTATGAGTGAGTAATGGTGATTGTGTGTTGTGTTGAGCAAATGGCTTTGGAGGAAGGAGGGTGCAGGAAGCACCAGGTGTACGAGTGATGGCACAGGTGTGCAAATACAGGTGAGCATGGTTGTATGAAATAAATGGTACGGAATATATGGAGTATGGAATGGATGGTGTGGAGTGAGTATGGTGGAAACTGTGGAGTGGAGTGGATGGTGCGAAGGTGTGTATGGGGAGGATGGACCCCCATCACGAATACCCGGGGAGGGTAGTTTAAGAGTTAGGTAGAGGGAGTAGGTAAATTGTGGTTGGATATTGGCATCTGTGGTGCGTGTGGAAGAATGGTGTTTGGATGGGTGCATTAGTGACGTGGAAATGGCTGCGCGTGTGGCCTGTTAGTGTGCGTAGTTGAATGGGCACTCCACCACTGTGAGGATGTCGGCCAGGTGAGGCCGCAGGTGGGCTCTGGGAGCTGTTAGAGTTGTGGATGGGCCCGAGGATCCGGAGGACGGACCCGGGTAGCCCAGTGCCAGAGAGGGCACCGAGTGGGGAGAGCACCAGAGGGCCTTCCCCAGTTAGATAGGTTAGGTTAAGGAGCAGGTAAGCTCGGAGGCAACTACAGTGGTGGAGGTGTGCAGGTGGGTAGACCTGCTGGGAGAGCCACATGACCCAGTCCTGGAATTGTGCAAAGGCACAGGGAGTTGAATCAGGGGAGTGAGACCCCAAATTGAGGAAGCACCACAGTTTGGTCAATGGGAATTTGGTTCTTAAAACCGCATAGAGTAAGATTGCCAATGGATTGGCAGGGAAAGACCCCGGGTAGTGTAAAGTGTGTTAATGTCATTTAGGAAGTAGTTAGGATTTAAAAATCTCCTCGCACCATCTACATCCACTCACCTGAGGTAACGACGGTGCTCCACACCATGCCATGGTTTGTTGTTGTTATTTTTCTGTGCAAATGTTTGGATGTGAGACGCATCATGACGTGGGTGTGACATTGTGTTGTGTTCCATCTCTCCCTCCTTATGAGGATTGATGATGAATTGGTGATGGCAAATTTGGATTAGAGGGATTGTGGTGACGAATTTGGGATAGGGGAAATATAGGGAAGATGAGACAGTAGTGACGAATTTGTAAATGTGTAGGTTTTTGTAAATACGGGGAGGGGCAAGGGGGGGTAGTGTAGGTCACATGTGGGGGGCGTACGGTAGGGACGAGCTTTCTCACATCGCTCTCCGTACGCACCTCGTTCTGCATTACCTGTTTTGATGTGTACCCTTGTGACCTTACCCCTCGCTCACCTGTCTTCTGTTCCCCTGTCTCCCACCCGAGGACTGTGCTCTCTGGGCACCGAGGGGAGCATGCGGGAGTCCGCCATTGTGTGCCCGAATCCTTGCAACCAGCTGCCTGCATTCACGCACCACTTATGGACCACATGTCTGTGGCTGAGCACCACTTATGGACCCCACGGGTTGGGGCATGGCCCCTCTGCTGGAACCGGCCACGATGGCCCAGGATCTTGCTTGCGGACCTCGGTGACGTGGCACCAAGCCCACAGGTGAACCACTCATAGTAGGCCCCTGTGGGCCATAAATAAAAAAATGGACATGTTTTGTGCTTTTTATTATGTCTAAATAGGCCGCCAGCAAGAAGACAAAGTTGACAACATCAGGAAGAATAATGGCCAGCAGAGGGAGCCGAAGAGGAAGACCAGCACCAGGGGTTTGTTTATCTTTTATTATGAACTGTGGTGACTGTGCACTCCGGTGCTTTATGGTGCTCTTTGTTGGTACTGGTGCGTTGATGCAGCGCAGGCTGTCTCCCCTCCCCCCCCCCCCCCCAAAAAGAACAATCACAGGTCCTGGGTTCGTTTTGTAAATACCAGCATCAATTGTAAATAATGCTCCCCACCGTAAATGTGTAGTTTGAAGACAATTCCGCAATTCGGTTAGCTGTGGGCGTAAATCTGTTAGGTAGGGTGCAATGCAGCAGGGGGACATACTTATTTGTGTTTTAAAACTGTCACACTCAGGGTCAGGTTAAATGTAGAGGGAACTACACCTACGTGTCACACTAAGTTAAAGTTTTATAGGCCCGAGGACGTGCCTGGAGGATGAGGGTGCAGTGTTGTGGATTTGAGAATAGTTGTAAATATCACCCTCTGTAAGTGTAATGAATTCCTTGTAAATATCTCCGTTTGGTGTGTAAAGGTCAAAGGTCGTAAGGTCAAAGGTCAAATAGATATATATTTGTGCAGTGTCTGTCTTGTGTTACTGAACTACTCCTTCAAACTTTTGTGGAATCGTACCAAACTTCTGGAATGCACCTATCTCTCCCGTGTGTATGTCCTAAGGGTATTATGTTTTGAATTTCTTTTTGAAAAAATTTTTTTTCGACTTAAATGTTCAACTTCAATTGTTTATAAAATGTAATATCACATATATTACAAATATATTTGTGCAAAATAATTGTTTGTATTACGATTGGTGTAAACCATGACAAAACAGCAACTCATGGACAGTCATATATCTATATATCTACAGTGCATTCAGACAGTATTCAGACCCCTTCAATTTTTTCACATTTTGTTATGTTGCAGCCTTATGCTGAAATCGTTTATATCCCGTTCTCACTTGAACGATTTTCTACGCGAATGCCGTGCGACTACCAAATCGCACAGGGCGTACGGGAGTCGCACGGCAGTCTGTTGATTATTTGCACAGCTTGTAGGGGTGTCATGTGTAATCACTGGTAATTCGGACGGGTCGCATGCCCGTGCGAGTTTTTTCAACTGTTGAAAATTTCCATACGGCTGTCGCACGTTTCGCATAGTTCGCATCGATTTTATGCAATTCGCGCGGATCGAACGGTGCTTGTACGGCGGACGCACGGCGCTCTGATTGGTGTACGGCGGTTGTGCCACATGAGCACAGGTCGCACGCGAGTTGAACAAAAATCGCACGGCGCTTCCGCGGGACTCCTTGAGGTTGTACGGCAGTCGCACGGCAGTCGCACGCAACTTGAACCGGAAAAGTCGCACGAGAGTTTAACGGCAGTCCCACGGCAGTTGTACAAATGAGACTGTGCGGAAAAAAACAGGGAAATTCGTGCGGAAATCGCACGGCTGTACGATTTTTTAGTCGCACCGCAGTTGTACAAAAAATCGTTCAAGTGAGAACAGGCCTTTAAATTCATTTTTTCCCCTCATCAATCTACACTCAATACCCCATAATGACAAAGAGAAAACAGGATTTTAGAAAGTTTTGCAAATGTATTAAAAAGAAAAAACTGAAATATCACATTTACATAAGTATTCAGACCCTTTGCTATGACACTTGAAATTTAGCTCAAGTGCCTCCCATTTCTCTTGATCATCTTTGAGATGTTTCTACACCTTGATTGGCATCCACCTATGGTAAATTCAATTGATTGGACATGATTTGGAAAGGCACACACCTGTATCACAGCTGACAATGCATATCAGAGCAAAAACCAAGCCATGAGGTCGAAGGAACTGCCTGTAGAGCTCAGAGACAGGATTGTGTCGAGGCACAGATCTAGGGAAGCCTAAAAAAAAAAAAAAACTTCTGCTGCATTGAAGGTTCCCAAGAGCACAGTGGTCTCCATAATTCTTAAATGGAAGAAGTTTGGAACAACCAGGACTCTTCCTAGAGCTGGCCGCTCGGCCAAACTGAGCAATCAGGGGAGAAGGGCCTTGGTAAGAGAGGTGACCAAGAACCCGATGGTCACTGGTTGAGCTCCAGAGATCCTGTGTGGAGATGGGAGAACCTTCCAGGACAACCATCACTGCAACACTCCACCGATCTGGACTTTATGGCAGAGGTTCAACCTCCTGTATGTGCTGAGGGGTTCTTTTTTTTAATTAAAAAACAAAAATTCAACCTAAATCTTCAAGCTAAATTGCTCATAAAAATATGATATCACAAACACTTCAAAGAGATTTGTGCAAAATAATTGTTTGTATTATGATTGGTGTAAATCATGACAACACAGCAACTCAGGTACAGTCATTATCCTCAGCTAAAACAAGCCCGTTCCTCTGTAACGACGCATGGTGAGGCGAGCGTAGCGAGCAAAGCCAAGCTAGTGTGTGTGTGTATATAAACTGAACATCAAAATAAACTTATCACTTTCATTTTTTGAAATGTGCAGCTTTACAAACACGTTTCTTCAATTGTAATGGCTGATTATGTAACAGGAACTTCACTTCAATCACCTGGTTGTTCAACAATGGCATGCTTGAGTGGTTCTGTATGGGGATCTTTCCCTTTAAATAATGACCCTCAGAATGAAATTCTGCTAATTCCGCAAGGCTAACCCCCGCTCTTGCAGGGGAATGGCCTTAAAATGCCTGTTGTTGTTGTTGTATAATGAAATCCTTCAGTTATCGTGGTTAGACATTCATTTACTGCTGTAAATGGTCACTCAAGAGTCTAGAGGCTTCTGACAGGGAAAACAAGAAAATTCAGATGCCACGCCAGACATCTGAACAACGTTTAAGGGCAATTGCGATGCTTGAGGCTGGTGTAAGCCAGCGAACAATTGCCCAACGTCTTGGTTGTTCACAGCCTGCAATTTCCAACCTGGCCAGGCGTTACGGTGAAACTGGAACTGTGAATGATGGTCCACGAAGAGGAAGACCATGGGTAACCACCCCAAACCAAGACCGCTGGATTGTGCTGCAGCATCTTCGTGATAGTTTCCGCTCTGCGACGCAAACAGCTGCAGTGACAACAGGTCGCCACAACAACTGCATCAGTGTCTCGACTGTGCGGAGGCGCTTGAGAAGTCGGGACCTGGTGGCAAGACGTCCTTGCAGAGGTCCAGTGTTGAACGCAGTGCATCGGCAGAACAGACCAAGATGGTGTCTGCAGCATCACCGCTGGACACAGTAACAGTGGAGTGCAGTCTTGTTCAGCGATGAGTCCAGATTTTGCCTCCATGCTGCTGATGGGCATCAACAGGTATGGCGCAGACGTGGGGAAAAGTATGCATCATGCTGTATTCACCAGATCAATCGTTGGGGAGGACCCAGTGTGATGGTATGGGCCGGCATTTCCACCCGTTTCAGGACACCTCTGGTTGTCATCAAAGGCAATCTCACTAGTCAGCGTTATGTCAATGAAGTTTTGAGCCCTCATCTGCTGCCATTTCTCCAGGCTCATCCTGACATCACAGTTTTCCACCAGAACAACGCTCGACCCCATGCTGCTCGCCTGACCAACAACTTCCTCCAGGAACAGGGTGTTGAAGTGATGCCTTATTCCCCTGACCTCAATCCCATTGAGAATTTATGGGATGAGCTTGGTTGACGTCTTGCATCGAGGAGATCAACGGCTGTCAATCGGCAAATGCTCATTCAAGGCTTGCAGGAGGAGTGGGACAGACTTCCCCAGGACCGCAAAAGATGTCTGGTACAGAGCATGCGTCAGAGGTGTACAGCCTGCATCACAACTCAGGGAGGACACACACGATATTGAGGACTGCTGTCATTCTGTCATTGACTGTTAGGAGTGTTGTGTCCATTCCTGTGTAATTTTGTTTTGACTCTATTCAGGTGCCTGCCGTTTGTTGCAGTGCTGTGACTTTTGTTGCACCACCCCTTGTGATGTTCATGGTTTTTGTTTTTTGTGATTGAGGCAACCTCTTGTTTATTGACATGTGTTTAGTAAAGATAGCTGAACTTTACCTGTGTTCAAATATTTTAAATTTTGTGTGGAGGATTTCAATGAGTGTCCTTCTAAAGATTTGATAAGTTTCTTTTGATGTTGCTTATATATGCAGTGCATTCAGAAAGTATTCAGAACCCTTCACTTTTTTCACATTTTGTTATGTTGCAGCCTTATGCTGAAATCGTTTAAATTCATTTTTTCCCTCATCAATCTACACTCAATACCCCATAATGGCAAAGAGAAAACAGGATTTTAAAAAGTTTTGCAAATTTATTATGAAGAAAAAACTGAAATATCACATTGACATAAGTATTCAGACCCTTAACTCAGTACTTAGTTGAAGCACATTTGGCAACGATTACAGCCTTGAGTCTTCTTGGGTATGACGCGACAAGCTTTGCACACCTGGATTTGGGGATTTTCTGCCATTCTTCTCTGCAGATCCTCTCAAGCTCTATCAGGTTGGATAGGTACCGTTGGTGGACAGCCATTTTCAGGTCTCTCCAGAGATGTTCGATTGGGTTCAAGTCAGGGCTCTGGCTGGGCCACTGAAGGACCTTCACAGAGTTGTCCCAAAGCCACTCCTGCGTTGTCTTGGCTGTGTACTTAGGGTCATTGTCCTGTTAGAAGGTGAACCTTCGGCCCAGTCTGAGGTCCTGAGCACTCTGTTTCAGGTTTTCTTTAAGGATATCTCTGTACATTGCTCCGTTCATTGTTCCCTCAACCCTGAGCAGTCCCCCAGTCCCTGCTGCTGAAAAACACCCCCACAGCATGATGCTGCCACCACCATGCTTCACTGTTGGGATGGTATTGGGCAGGTGATGAGCAGTGCCTGGTTTCCTCCAGACATGATGCTGAGAATTGAGTACAAACAGTTCAATCCCGGTTTCATCAGACCACAGAATCTTGTTTCTCACAGTCTGAGAGGCCTTTAGGTGCTTATTTTCAAACTTGAAGCGGGCTTTCATGTGTCTTTCACTGGGGAGAGGCTTCCGTCTGGCCACTCTGCCATAAAGCCCAGATCGGTGGAGTGTTGCAGTGATGGTTGTCCTTCTGGAAGTTTCTCCCATCTCCACACAGGATCTCTGGAGCTCAGCCAGAGTGACCATCGGGTTCTTGGTCACCTCTCTTACCAAGGCCCTTCTCCCCCGATTGCTCAGTTTGGCTGGGCGGCCAGCTCTAGGAAGAGTCCTGGTTGTTCCAAACTTCTTCCATTTAAGAATTATGGAGGCCACTGTGCTCTTGGGAACCTTCAATGCAGCAGATTTTTTTTTGTAGGCTTCCCTAGATCAGTGCCTCGACACAATCCTGTCTCTGAGCTCTGCAGGCAGCTCCTTCGACCTCATGGCTTGGTTTTTGCTCCGATATGCAGTCAGCTGTGAGACCTTATATAGACAGGTGTGTGCCTTTCCTAATCATGTCCAATCAATTGAATTTACCACAGGTGGACTCCAATCAAGGTGTAGAAATATCTCAAAGATGATCAAGAGAAATGGGAGACACCTGAGCTAAATTTCAAGTGCTATAGCAAAGGGTCTGAATACTTATGTCAATGTGATATTTCAGTTTTTTCTTTTTAATAAATTTGCAAAACTTTCTAAAAGCCTGTTTTGTCTTTGTCATTATGGGGTATTGAGTGCAGATTGATGAGGGAAAACATGAATTTAAACGATTTCAGCATAAGGCTGCAACATAACAAAATGTGAAATATGTGAAGGGGTCTGAATACTTTATGAATACAAACAACACAACAGGAATTTTAAGGCCATTTTCCCTGCAAGAGCGGGGATTAGCCTTGCGGTCCCCATGACAATGTTCTCCATTTTGCCCTATTTTCTGCATCTCCCCTTGTTAACCCCCTTGCCCGCATTTCTTCTTCGACCATCTTTAGCCAAGTCTTTCTCGGTCTTCCCTGTCCTCCACTTCCTTCTACATTCATTTCCATCACTCGTCTCAACCAGTCACTTTCATCCTTCCTCAACACATGACCAAACCATCTCAGCCTGTTTCTCTTCACAGCATCCATCACAGGCTCTATTCCCATCATCTTTCGCAATTCATCATTTGTCTTCCTCTCTCTCAACGATACTACACACATCCACCGAAACATTCGCATTTCCACCCTTTCCAGCCTTCGTTGCTGCTCTACGTTCATTACCCATGTCTCACTCCCATAAATCATAACACTTCTCACACATGCAGCATACACCTTTCCCTTCAGCTTCAACGACACTCCCCTCCTCGTCAGCACGCCACTCAGTTCCCGAAACTTCTTCCATGCACATCTCACTCGAGCAACCGTTGCCGAATCTGATCCACCTTCTCCATTCAGCATGTCTCCTAGGTAACAAAATGTTTTCTTACCTTCCAGCTTCACGCCATCTCCAAGATACAACTCAACATTTCCTCCATCAACAGCTCCCTCTGTGCACACCTTACACTTGAATGTAGCTGCCACACTGGTTAATGACCCTCTCAAACCACTACATTTTTGATGAACCCACTCAGCGCACATTGTACATTGAATGGAATTCACTCCGACACCCTTCCTGCACACAGCACACGGCCACTTCCCAGTTCTTTACACCTCACCACATGCTTTACCGCTTGCCATCACCTTCGTTTTTCCGATATTCACCTTCAGACCTTTTGTCTCCATACATTCCTTGTAGTGGAATTATACCGAAGGTGAGCCCAGGGAGTGCTCGCGAATCCCACCAAAAGGGGCGTCTATAAGACCCGGGACAACCGCGGCACAAGGCCACTCCAGCGACACTCACTGTGACATAGTCCTGTAGTTTGAATGGTATGTACGCCCCTAGATGCTGCGCTTGTGTTGTTTTACCTACTGATATCAACACTGCCCATATAATGCTCTGATTCTAATGTCTATTGCTTGTATGTATTTTACAGGATGTTACTACAGATCTAAATGATATTAAACCTACCCAAGGGTCAAGTCGTGTCTGTCCTTGATTTTCACGACATTTAATATCATTTAGATCGACGAAATGACTGAACACAAGATGATCCTGGTACCGATTCTCGATGCTGACGCACAAGCCGAGGAATCTGGGTCGGTGTTCACTCACTGGCTCAAAACGCTGGAGAATTACTTCGCCGCTTTTGAAATGGAGCCCACCGCCGTGGCGAAGCTGTCCGTGTTACAGTCGAAGGTTGACCACCGCGTTTACCGGAGCATTGCTCGATTTGAGACGTACGCCACGGCTCTGGCTGAACTAAAGCGACTCTACATAAAGAAACGGAGCGCCGTGCACGGCCGGCATCAACTCTCCCAGCGGCGACAACAACCTTTGGAATCGATCGATTGCTATGCGCAGGAGCTGCGTTACCTTTTGGCGGACTGCGTCCAAGAGGTACGGACGCATGAGCAGGTCCAAGATGACCTTTTGCGAGATTCCTTCGTCGCTGGAATTAGTTCTACAGTCTTGAGACTTCGACTCCTGGAGACTGCGGAGCTGACATTTACGGAGGCTCTGCGACTGGCCCGCATCTTCACGGATGCCCGTGAACAATCCACCGCTTATGACCATCCACGAGTCATGGCGGGGACTTCTCAACTCGCGCGACCGGAGAGCGTTACTGCCGAGGAAATGGGAGAAGACCCGACCACGGCAGAGTCTCTGGGTGCTCCTGAAGCGGAAATCCGCTTCCGGCCTCACTGCTGCGGCCGCTGCCCGGCCACGGCCTGACCGGTATGCGAAGTGTTATTTTTGTGGGAATCGGCAGCACCCTAGAACAGAATGCCCGGCTCAGGAAGCAATATGCCATCTGTGCTCCACCAAGGGCCATTTTGCAAAAGTCTGCAGGAAGGCCGCTCGGGGCACCCGCACCCGCGCGACCTTGAATGTGCTTATCGCTGAGCCAACGGATCGAGCACCGGACGGGGCGCCTCACTCGGCTTTGATGAGCAAACCTCCTTCTCGCGGGCCCCTGGCTGCACGCACGACCTTGGTGAGATACACCGGGGCGCCGAAACAAATGGCGCGAACGCGACCGGCCGCAAAGCGACCGACCTTGACTGGCGTTCAAACGCCACCTTCAAGCTTTGCTTTGGAAACTCCTTTCACTGTGCAGCCAACGCAGCACGTGGCTCGAGCGCCATCTAACGGCGGCTCTTATGAATTACACGCCCTCACTCCGGCATATGAAACTGCTGAGGAGCCGCCTATGCGCTTGCCACGGGGCCCTTCCACGAGTTGCCCGAACGACCGGCAAACTGCAGCCGGCGTGGGAATGTCTTCTGACAGTGGGTTTTCCGATGTACTTGAAACTGCAGAGGAGCCACCTATGCGCTTGTCACGAGGATCCTCCATGGGCTATCCGAGCGACCGGAAGACTGCTGCCGGGGTGGGATCCACTCGCAAGGCGCGATCTTCTCGCCCGGACGGCGCAATCCCTGCCGGGTCTGCCGGCCTTGCGCAAGCCATCATTCCGCTCACGGTTGCGGGTGTCTTTGCGCAAGCTTTGATCGACACGGGGTCTACGGATAGTTTTATCGATCAGCGACTGGTGCAGCAACATGGGTGGCCGGTTCTCGGGACAACACGACGGATCTTCATGGCCTCCCAAGGACTTCGGCTGAGCACGAAAGGGGCTTGTCGATTGACACTTGTGATAAAGGGGCGCACGTTCCCAGACGTGTATCTCATGATTTTACCTGCATTATGCGCCGACATTCTGTTAGGACTTGATTTCCTTAAGCAACATGGGCGTTTGGAAATAGACTTCGGTGGGCTGGACACGCTTGCTGTGTGCGCCCTCGCTCAGGTGGACGTGGAGCCTCTCTCGCTGTTCCCCAATCTGACCAATGATTGTACCCCTGTAGCCGTAAAATCGCGGTGCTACTCTCATGCGGACGCGCAATTCATTGCGGAGGAAACGGCCCAGCTCTTAAGGGACGGTATCATTGAACACAGTAGGTCTCCGTGGAGGGCCCAAGTCTTAGTGGTGCGAAGTGAGGCCCACCGCCGGCGTATGGTAATCGACTACTCCCAGACGATAAATAGGTTTACCCAGCTGGATGCCTACCCCTTACCGGGGCTGGATGCCCTGGTCCGCCAGGTGGCCCGGTATTCCGTTTACAGCACTCTCGATCTGCGTAGTGCGTATCATCAGGTCCCCATCTCTAAGGCTGATCACGTCTATACAGCCTTTGAATCGGGTCAGCGGTTGTACCAGTTCACTCGACTCCCTTTTGGGGTAACTAACGGTGTCGCGTGTTTTCAGAGGGCTATGGATGACCTCATTGCGAAGGAGAACTTGACCGATGTCTTTGTCTATCTAGACAATCTTATGGTTTGTGGGTACGACCAGGGGCATCACGACGCTAATCTGAAGCGCTTTCTCGAGGTCGCGCAGAAATATCACCTAACCATGAATGACACTAAGTGTCGCTACTCTCTCCGCACGGTAGATCTTTTGGGGTACACCATGACCTATGGCTCTGTCTCTCCAGATAAGGAGCGTCTGCGACCTTTGCTCGATATGGCTCCACCTAGCGACCGGGCTTCGTTGAAACGCGCTCTTGGGCTGCTCGCCCACTATTCGAAGTGGGTGCAAAATTTATCCATGAAGCTCCGCCCCCTCGTGGCCTGCGACACGTTCCCCATGGGCCCGGCCGCTATGGCGGCCTTCGAGGGCCTTAAAGCCGACATCGCTGGCGCCGCTGTAGCGACGATTGACGAGAGTGCTTCTTTCGTCTTGGAAAGTGATGCCTCGGATCATGCTATAGCGGCGACTCTCTCCTGTGGCCTGCTTTTCGAGGACTCTCACCTCCGCTGAGCGGAGGCATTCGTCTGTCAAAAAGGAAGCGTACGCGATCGTCGAATCGATCCGGCGATGGCGGCCGTACCTGCTAGGGCGGTGTTTCCAAATCATCACGGACCAACAAAGCGTTGCATTCATGTACGATACCCTACATGCTCAACGCATTAAGAATGAGAAAATCACCCGCTGGCGTATCGAACTCGCCGACTTCTGCTACACCATCAAATACCGCCCGGGGAAGGATAACCTGGTCGCCGACGCCTTATCAAGGCCAGCCACTTGCGCGGGGGTTGTAACTTTAGAGGGACTGCGCGTTTTGCACGGCAATATTGGGCATCCCGGGGTAGCATGCTTCACGCATTTTGTGCGCAGTGGTAATCTGCCGTACTCGATTGAGGACATCCGCCGGATCTGCCGTGATTGCACTATTTGTGAGGAGCTCAAACCGCGTTTTTACAACCCTCCTATGGGGACGCTGGTTCGGGCTACTAGACCGTGGGAGCGCTTGGCGATGGACTTCAAAGGGCCGCTGCCGGTGTTGAGTAATTCTCGTTATCTGCTCACTATCGTTGATGAGTATTCGCGATTCCCCTTTGCTTATACGTGCGGGGATATGTCGGCTGCCACAGTTATACGGTGCCTGCAGAATTTGTTTTCTATGTTTGGGTATCCGGCCTACATACATACCGATCGGGGAGCGGTGTTCCTGTCTCAGGAGGTGAGGGGCTACTTGCTCCAAAATAATGTCGCTTCGAGCTACACCACCCCGTACCGGCCTCAGGCGAATGGGCAGATCGAATGTTTGATGGGATTATATGGAGGGCCGTCATGCTAAGCCTCAGGACCCTCGGCCGGGGCCTCGATAAATGGGCGTGGTCGCTACCTGCGGCTCTAAACTCGATCCGGGCTCTCCTATGTACCGCCACCAACCAAACTCCTCACGAAAGACTGTTCCACCACCCTAGAAGCTCGGGTAGTATCCAATCTTTACCCAGCTGGCTCGCTGAGCCGGGGCCCGCCTATCTCAAACGAGCGGTTCGCGCTAGCAAGTACGACCCCCTCGTTGATAAGGTGCAGGTCCTCCAGGCTAATCCCGAGCATGCTCGTGTGTTAACGGCGGACGGCCACGAGTCTACCGTCTCCGTCCGCCATCTCGCCCCTTGTGGGGACGTCGACAGGGATATCGACGAACCCATCTACGAGTCTATGGACTCTACTGACGCTTCCACTATGGAACTACTACTGCTGCTTCCGTCGTCACCCACTCCCTTGCCCGATGGCTCTGGGGCACCCCCTCCGACTGCTCCTCCGACACGGAGGACTCCGGGCTAGGGGACGCCGTACCCGGTAGTTTCCGAACACGCACTGGCCGGGTATTTCGCCGCCCCGACCGCTATGGGTGGCCCGATTGACGTGTCCATTCGATTATCGCTGATGCTTGCTTGCAACCTGCCTAGCGGCAGTATAGTTCCAACGGCGGGGAGAATGTAGTGGAATTATACCGAAGGTGAGCCCAGGGAGTGCTCGCGAATCCCACCAAAAGGGGCGTCTATAAGACCCGGGACAACCGCGGCACAAGGCCACTCCAGCGACACTCACTGTGACATAGTCCTGTAGTTTGAATGGTATGTACGCCCCTAGATGCTGCGCTTGTGTTGTTTTACCTACTGATATCAACACTACCCATATAATGCTCTGATTCTAATGTCTATTGCTTGTATGTATTTTACAGGATGTTACTACAGATCTAAATGATATTAAACCTACCCAAGGGTCAAGTCGTGTCTGTCCTTGATTTTCACGACATTCCTTCCACTTGTTCATCTTCTCCTTCAGTCCATCCATACTTTCTGCAATCAACACCAGATCATCTGCATACAACAACTCCCACGGTAAACCCTCCTTAACGTTCTGAGCCAGCACCTCCATCACAGCTACAAATAGTAGTGGACTTAGTACCGACCCCTGATGCACTCCCACCTTCACCTCAAACTCACCACTGTTCCCGTCCTTCGTCCTTTCAGCTGTGCGCACTCTTTTGTACATTGCCATCACTACTCTGATCAACCATTCCTCCACTCCTAACTTCCTCAATGCCCATGTCACTACTTCACGTGGAACCGGATCGAATGCTTTCTCCAGATCAACAAACCCAAGAAACAACTTCTTCCTCTTCTCCATGTACTTCTCCTGCAACTGCCTCACAATAAAAAGCACGTCTGTCGTTCCTCTTCCTGGCATAAATCCAAACTGCATTTCTTCACTCTTCACTTTCTTCCTTATCCTCCTCTCCAACACCCTTTCCAATACCTTCATTCCATGCTCCAATAACTGTATCGCTCGATACGAGCCACAGTCCAGAGGGTCACCTTTCCCCTTGTATAGAGGGACGAGGGTACTCAGTTCCCAATCCACTGGAATGCGGCCTTCTTTCACCACCAGATTGCACATCTCTGTCATTCTCTTCACACCCCAATTTCCCGCTGCCTTCAACATATCTCCCACAACTCCCGTCGGCCCTCCCGCTTTTCTACTCTTCATTGCTTTTATCGCTTCCTCAACTTCCTTCTCGGTTATCTTCTCTGCCGGTCCTAAAACTGGGTTACTCTCTATGTTGCCATCCCATTCATTCTCTGCATTCAACAGTATTTCCATATATCTCTTCCATCTTCCTTTAATTCCTTCTGGGTCCACAACGATTTGTCCCACTTCATCCTTCAAGCAACTCACCCCCATCACATCACACCTCTCTTTCGCTATCTGCTTTGCAATCCTGAATACCGCTCTCTGACCCTCTTCCAAATCCAAGCGTTCTCTGAACATTTTCCTACATACCTCCTGTACCTTTGCTACCTCTTTCTTTGCAGCCTTCTTGGCTGCCTTATAACTTTCATGCTCTGCCTTTTCTGCCCCCATACCCTTCGCCTTCTGCCACTCCTTGAACTTCTTCCTCTTCTCGTCAATCTTCTTTTGAACTTCATCATCCCACCACCATGTTTCCGAATGCCTCGGTGGTCCTTTTGTCCATCCACATACCTCACCAACGGCTCCCAACAGACTATCTTTCATTGACATCCAACCACTTTCAAGCTCAACCACATCATCCTTTACCATACTCAGCCTCTCTTTGAATGCCTCCCTCACTGTCACCTCTTTCAACCTCCACACCTTCATTCTCGGTTGGTACTTCACCCGCCGAGCTCTCCTCGCACCTTTCACCCTTATGTCGCAGACAACCAAGTGGTGCTGTGAAACAGTCTCCTCCCCCGGGATCATCTTTGTGTCCCGGAGGTGCCCCCTATCTCGCCTACGCACCAGCAGGTAGTCAACGGTTGTCGTAGACCCACCTGACGTGTATGTAACATTGTAACAAGCTTATTATCCTCTTTCTGGAACTGAGTATTACAAATCAACAAATCAGCTCCATCAGCAAACTCCAAAATCCTTTCACCTTCTCCATTTCTCACACCATATCCATAACCCCCATGAACTCCCTCAAAACTGTCCATACTCCTTCCCACATGTCCATTTAGGTCTCCTCCTATCACAACAACTTCCTCATCTTTCACGTTTTCCATCAGCTTCTCTATAGCACACCAGAACTTGTCCTTCTCTTCATCGCTCTGACCAACCTGCGGAGCATATCCCGAGATGATGTTCACCAAGAGCTTTCCAATCATCATTTTCACCATCATCAACCTTTCACTCACTCTAGTCACACTCACCACACTGTCTACAAACTCCTCAGAAAACAAGACACCAACACCATTCATGCCCTCCGGGCACCCTTGCCACACAAACTTGTATTTCTGTCCCTGCCTACCCTTCACCATTCTCACACCACTTCCCTTCCATCTCGTCTCCTGCACACAACATATGTCCACTCTTCTTCTGACCAATACTTCCACCACTTCTCCTGATCTCCCTGTCATTGTCCCTACATTCCATGTCCCAAACCTCAGAAACCGATCTCCATGTCGGGCATCAGACGTTTCGTCATCATAAATGGATGATTTCCACCCTTGCTTCGATCAGGTTCCCCACCTTGAGTTTTGACGAGAGGGAGTGCGGTCCCCCACGGGGTACTTCGGGCTGTACCCTGCCCATATATAGTCGTAATTGTCATGGTTCTCTTTTTGAGGCAATGTTTTTATGGCCGGATGCCCTTCCTGACGCCAACCCCTTTAGTCGCCTCTTACGACACGCAGGGATACGGTGTACCGTGGAGCAGCTGAGAAGTTTTGCTCGACTCCGAATGAATACTTTATGAATGCACTGTGTATATATATGTATAGATACACACACCCAACCACGGGCATAAACGTGTTTGACATTTGGACGTCTTGAGTTTGATGCTGCATGAAGGGTTTTACAAAATGGTTGAGTTGGTTGCAAGACAGAGATATGATCAAATCATTGATCGGTTAATGGTGAAACGTTTTGGTTCTATCTTTAGTGATTCATCCAAGCATGTTTTCAACATGTTGGACTATACCCTATTGAACACCAAGAGATTTGCTCACGCTCATGGTTTTGGTTTCAGCATTCCAAACAACAACAACATTAAAAGAGAGGTTGTTTTGCAGCGTTTGAGCTTCTTTATGAGCAGTTGAGTAAACATCTTGCAGTCTCCATTGAAGCAGATCAGGCGTTTTAGGGTAGACTTTGTGATTTGATATGTGCCTACTGTGGAGTCCCCAAGGACCTTTCTGACTTCCATTTACAAAGGGAATTTTGATTTACTGCCATGAGGAATTCAAGAAGAAATCCTGAAATCCACATGTGTAAACTTGGCAAAGGCTCTGGTGTTGTCATCTTAAATCAAGATGGACAATGTGAACGAAATGATGAATATCCTATAAGATAAGCCTAAGTTTTGACAGCTGGGAAGCTTTGATAAACCTGGCCGTACGTCACCCTTGGATAATCAAATCTGCAAGAGGTTGCTCCAGATGCATAAACGTGGTGAACTGTTGAGGGAGTTTTGCAAGAGGATTAAGCCGGTGGGCTCTATTCGTACGAGAATGTATGGCCTACCGAAAATTCACAGACAGAATGTTCCACAGAGACCAGTTCTGTCCATGGTCGGCTCTGCCAAACATCAGCTGGTAAAATGGCTGGGAGAGTTACTGCAACCAGCGCTTAAGTCGGTCTCCAGGTTTGTCATCAATATTATTTCACTTTTGCTGATGCCTTCATGGAGATGTGTCCTCCTAGTTTGGAGAATGCAATGCATTCTTTTTATTTCAGAGAATATCTGAAACCCGGTGTGTACCCCGGTTTAGAATAGGTACACCGTATCCCTGCGCATCGTAAGAGGCGACTAAGGGTTGACATCAGGAAGGGCATCCGGCCATAAAAACATTGCCTCAAACAGGGAACCATGAGCTCATGGGGCCCGCAAGGCTAACCCCCGCTCTAGCAGGGAAAAAATGGCCTTAAAACGATCATTCATTCATTCAATATTGCTATCCTGTTCACAAACGTCCCTTTCACAGAGACAATTGATATGTGCATATCTGCTATACCACACGGAAATTGAGCATTCGCCCAATTCTGAATCTGTCTTCGTCTAATTGATGAGCATGGCTACAAGATATGTCGAGGTTTAATAGCTTTAACAACATTATGCTCCTCGAAGTTGATGGTGTGGCCATGAGCTCTCCCTTGGTACTGTAGGCATATTTGTCATGAAAAAAAAATTCGTGTATTTTTTTTGTTAAAAGCAAAAACTCACTTGATTTTGTAAGAAGGTATCATAAGCTTTAAAAAAATTTAGGGTGGCATTTTTTCTGAACATTCTAACGGCCTGAAATCCAAGATGGCCGCCACCATAGCAAAACGCCCTAAATTTGACGCTAAAATTAACTTAATGTGGTTTAAATATTTTTGTTTTCAGCATGAACTGCTTGGAACTTGTATATAGAGGTGACTATAATAACAATAACTTCCACCTGACTACTAATCTTTTTATTTCGCACAATTTCAGACAGAGGCTGCCTTTTTTATTTCAACATGGCAGCCGGAAAATTGACGTTCGAATCCAGTCACCGGCAGCAGTTTGTTAAGGTTCTTTATAGTGTTAAGGTTCCACTTGTCCATTTTATGGTGTACTAACATATTCTTTTCTTCTTTTGCAGGCTGCAAGTACCCACAGCAACCATCACCCAGGATAACATAGCTTAGAGACCTTAGATTAACCAAAATAGCAGAGTCTTCATCTAACAAGAAGTCAAAAACGGTGGATTTTGAACTATGCTTTATTTGCCAGTTGAGCAGCAAGCAAACAGATTATACAAACTATGTGCTTCGTCCTTCTTTGCCTTCAGTAGAGAAAGTAATTACAACAACTGATGTTCGATGTTCATATGAGGAAACAGAATTCTCTACATTAAAGAATCGCATAAAAGGTTTGTCAGCCCATGAACTGTTACAGAATGGTTTTTCATACCACAAGACATGTTATAAGGATCTCACACATAAAACATGCATTGAATGAGCCAAGACCCGATATGAGAAAGGACAAGCGACAGGCAGCGTCAGTTATATAAAACAGAAGACAAAAGGACGACTGAAAAAATTTGATGCTGCATCTACAAGTGCTTCCACATCACAGCGATCTACCAGAAGTCAGGCTTTCGACAAGGAGATGTGTGTCATTTGTCAGGAAGACAAAGCAGACAAATTGCACGACGTCTCAACTGAAAACATGGGAGCTCAGCTCAAAGCCATTGGTCAACAAACAGACAGAAAACTTTTGAAAGTTAGACTGAGCAATGTTGTAGGCTCATCTGATCTTCTTACAGCAGTTGCTGAGGACATGAAGTATCACCTTCTGTGCTTAGGCCATGCAAAACGAGACATAGAAAAAGCTAACAGACCTCCAAAACAGCATGTTCATTTTGCACAGTTAATGTCTGACCTGGAGATGCTCGACATGGTGGAAACTGAAATCAATGACCCATCTAACAGTTCAGCTTTGAATATGAATGACATTGAACAATCATATGTTGGTTTGCTAGAAGCCAAAGGGTTCCCTTTACCCGACAATCCGCGATACAAACCATACTTAAAGCAACTGATTTTGGACAACATCGCTGATGTGCACTTCACCAGGCCTCCAGACAAAACCAAACCTGAGCAAGTACTTTCTACAAAATCCAAGGAAACCCTGTTAGCTGGTGCGTTGGCCTCCGATACAAAAGACCTAAGAGAAGATGTGAAAGTCCTTCTGAAAGCATCTAAAATACTGAGAAGAGACATTGCAAGCGCAACCCCGTGGAAATTTGAAGGAACATTTGATAATTATGAACCACCTGCTTTGCTTCAACTCCTCTGCAAGCTTGCTATCCAAGGTTTACATCATGTTAAAACAATCAGCAGGGCCGAATCTATGAACCAAAGTGCATCTGTGCTGGCACAACATTTCGTATGTGCATACAAGTCTGATCGGCAGGTCACCTATGAAACAAAACATGAAGATGTCACTTTCAAACACCGCACTGAGACTCCCCTTACCGTCAGCTTAGCTCTGGATGTGCACAAAAACATGGCTGTGGTAAATTCAGTTATCAAAACGGAACAAATGAAAACATGCCAAGACTTTGCAGATGCCTTTCTCCAGATAATCTGTAACATGGCAGCACAATATGATGAGGTCAGATTGGTGTTCGACCGGTACATCAAAACATCGCTCAAGGAACAGATGAGGACAAAGAGGACCAAGGGAAAGTCAACATATTACCACGTGAAGGACAACACTTTAATCCAACATATTTCCCTGAAGGACTTCTTATCAGATATCCGCGCCAAAGGACAACTGACCGAGTATTTGGCTGACAAAGTTGTATGTCACAGCAAGAGTTCCAACAACAGACTGAAACAACTTATGGTGACCTCAGGAACACAAACCAAGGGCAATGTTGATATCCCAGACTCGCTCCTCACTCACAGCCAAGAAGAGGCAGACACTTTGCTTGTACTGCATGCTCTAACTGTTCTCAATGAAGCAGAACTTGTTGTCAGTTCCCCAGACACAGACGTATTTTTGTTGCTTGTCTACATGTATCCAAACTTACCAACGTCTACAACCTTCCTTACGGGAAAGGGCAGGCTGAAGAGGAACATTTCTGTGCGGAGCATATACAACAACTTAGGACCAAAGCGCGCTTCTGCACTGTTAGGTTTTCATGCTCTGACAGGTTCCGATATGTCTGGTAGATTTGCTGGCAGAACCAAAGACTCGTGCTTCAAGGCATTTATGTCTTGTGATGATGAGATCCTGGATGCACTAGCAATGCTCGGGAATGATGACATTGATCTGCCCGCTGATGTATGCTCTCAGTTGGAACGCTTTGTCTGTATTTTGTATCGATCCAAAATCTACACAAAAGTGAATGAGCTCCGTTGGTTCCTCTACTCAAATCGTGCAGCCGAAGGAGAAAACCTACCACCAACTTCTGGTTCACTGGACTTGCACATTCGTCGGGCACATTACATATCCATGATTTGGAGAAAAGCTTGTGAAACTCACCCGTGCCTCCCAGCACCACCTGCATTTGGTTGGACATTTGATGCAGTTTCAAGTCACTTCTCTCCAGTTCGCTGTTTGAATCCACCAGCTCCTGAAGCAGTATTGCACCTCATAAAGTGCGGGTGCAAACGTGGATGCGAAGGAAGGTGCAGCTGTCGCAAGAACAATATCCCATGTACGGAAGTTTGTGGATGCTGGGTTTTCAGCTGCAACAACAAAACTGTCCAACCAGGGATAAATGAAGACTGTGAAGATTGAGGTGTTACTTTCTATGACATTCACAAAATTATAATTCACTTGATATCCATTGTTAAAAATACTAAATGAAAGCCAGGCATTTAATCAGTATGACTTTTTGCATCTTTCTGTTTAAACGATTTAAGAGATTGAACAGTAATTCAAGTATTTCATTTTATTTAGATCTGTTTGTTGGCTTGTTAATTATGTATTCTTTGTGAAAAATACATGTCTTTAAATAGATACTTTGTTTGTAATTACATGCGAAGGGAGAAGGTATAGTTTACATTGTGGGTGCGCAGTAGCCATTTTGGAATTTGGCATGTAGATCATACATATAACATAAATTTGATGATTCCATTCGATTCTGGTCTCAGAAAACATATATTTAGAAACTTTATTTGTAAATGTATCACATGTACTCGCGAAGATATCGCATTATTAGTGTTTGGTGGCCATTTTGGACGCCATCTTGGATTTCATAGTCTTAGAATGTTCAGAAAAAATGCCACCCTAATTTTTTTTTAAGCTTATGATACCTTCTTACAAAATCAATTGAGTTTTTGCTTTTAACCAAAAAAAATACACGAAATTCCAAATATGCCTATACTATGGGCCCAATGTTAGCGAATATTTCAGTTGCTTAGCAAGAATTGGAGAAGCTGACCCAGTTGCAGGTATTTCAATCTCCCATATTATATTTCAGATATGTGGTTGACATTTTTTGCTAGTTTGAATCTCGTGAAGTTTGTGACTACTTCTTGACTGAAGTGAATTTTCTTCAAACTGCCATCATATCAGGTTCACTACGGAATTGAAACGCTCTGGCTGCTTATCCTTTTTGGACGTCACGGTAGAGAGATCTGCATCATCATTTACTACGTCCATCTATAGGATGTCCACTTTTACCGATCAGTGAACTCGTTGGGACTCCTTTAGTTCCACGAGATACAAGATTGGTTTGATCAATATACTGGTGAGTCGAGCTAAGAGGACATGTTCCAACTCCAAGCTTCAGTCTGAGATGGACAAGATTATTATTATTTTTTTTCTATACAAGATCGAGGCTCGTGAAAGAGCTAAATTGTTGTTGGCATCCTCAGTGAGAATGGATACCCTAAGCATATCATTAGGAGGTTCATGCACAAATTCCTCACTGCTACAGATGAACGGACGATGTTTCTTGAAAAGTGCCCGGTCTACAGTGAAAAGTCGACAGCCCGGTCTATTCCTTGGAAAGGAAAAATGTCGTAAAGACATGAGGAACAAATCAAAAGATGCGTCTCAAACCCGTATCTGGCTGTCCATCCAAGAGTGATTTTTACCTCTCTACGTCTGATTCCTGCAGTCAAGATCGAAGGATGTTCTGCCTGCCTCAAAACTTAGCACTATTATTTACGAGTTCAAGTGCTGGTGTGATGCTCGATATGTAGGCAGAAGTACCCAGACCTTGACTGAAAGAATCGAGCAGCACGTCCATTTGTCGATCATGAAGAGCACTGGAGGTATGAGAATATAGCTGGTACATGCTTGTAGGAAGGTCCCAGCACCGATCGATATCAGCATCATATGCCTCTGCTATTGTAGGGCATTTGATTGAGAACACATTCTGTGCCGAACAGTATAGTGCGGATACATTCAAGATATTGAGGAGAGAACGAAGTACAACATGTCTCTGAACAACAGAAGTGACATTTATCTATTCCATGGATAAATGGAATATTCAACAGACGATTAGTCAGGCAGTTGCTTATGACCGGTTTTGAGATGGATATGGATGTTCCGGACAAAAGCGCCAATTTTTTCCCACGTTACCCGTTACCTTAGCTTTCCATTTTTGACAGGAACCACTTCCTCCGAATACATTATGGCGGCCATCTTGGATTTTCAAGATGGCCGCCATGTAAAAACCTATATCTACCAATATCTCAGCATCTAAGCCAATTAGGATCACAATCCTGGTGTCTAAACATACATTTTCTGCGTCAAGGAATACAACTACACCATTTAGAAAAGCAACAGACGATTTTTATTAACACAAAAAAGAAACAGAATATAAAACTTGAAAAAATAAATAAAACGGAATACTGTTAATATACCGTAGTCACTGAAAATACTGCAAAAAAATAATGTATTCGGAGTGTGCCTCCAGAAAATTCAGTGCTTTTGTCCAGAACATCCACATCCATTTGCTAAGCTGCCTGACTATATGATGTGTCGGAAAAAAATAGTTTGTCCATTCACTTTGATTACTTATGCAAAGAAGGAGAGGAATACAAACTCATCTCCCAGTCACAATTTTGATGAAGACGATTCTACAGAGACCCTACCCCAAACTGCAACTTCCAATTGGAGCACGGAACACTGAACAGGCTACCCCCACCAATAGCATTGGGAGGTGATGATGTCAGCTGAGAGCAACCAATCAGAATTGGTCTTGTTGATATGTGGCCTATATAGGTTCTTCCTCCATGTTTCAATCATTTGGAGCAAATTTCACCTCAGGACAACAGGCACAACACAACAACAGGCACAACAAAAATATTTTTGAAAGTTCTTTCTGAAAAAGGGTTCTTTTTTTATTGTGTTTTATGGAAATGAATTTATGGAAATGAATTTCTTTTCTACCCCCGCTAATTTCACCCCAAATCCACTTTTTTGAAATACCAACTTCTTTCCTGGAAGTCCTTGGTGTCCTTGTGTTTATACTTCTCCCACCCCCCTCCACCTTCCCACGCCTCCTCCCCCCAAGCCCTCTCCCTCCCACCAATCTCCCGATGTCCCTACTCTCAAATGTTGTGTTTATGTGCTTCCCCTTCTCTCCCCATCTTGTCTACCACATCCCTTTTTATATACTTTGTTTGTTTGTCTGTTTGATTTGTTTGTGTGATAAATGTTAGCTCTTTCACGAGCCTCGATTACGTATACAAAAAAAAAGAAAAGAAAAAAAGAAAAGAATGTCAAACCACCCCATGTATTCCTTGCTGCTCGTTCAGTCCCTCGTCTCTGCCAAGGAAGATGGTAACTTTAATTAAAAATGGATTATTTAACAAAGGATTTCGAATTCACCAAACATTCTTATTTAAAAACAAGAAAGCCAAAAGACAATTGTTTATTTTTACCAATTATATTTTATAATAATTATTCAATAATACCATGGCCATGCTTAATAGTAAAAATAAGTGTTTTGCAATTGATGTAGCTGGTTGTTTTATGTGGTGTACAACAGAGTTTCACAAATGCCAGGTATAATTCTTGTTCACAGGTAATGCCTCAAGCCTTCAAAACCAAAACTTCCTCTTCCAAGTAAACTAAACATCTGACATAATTTAAACCCATACTTTCACATGAGGTTGTATTGCTGCCAATATTTCTTGAACATATTAAATTTAAAGACTCACAAAAAAAAAAATTCCTTGCATTATTGCAAAATTTATTATAGAAATAGCAATAACCTTGTTTCTTGGACAACAAAGAATGAGTTCGTTGAAATCTCATAAAGAAAAGCTTTTGTAGTTTTAAAATGCTTCATAGTGCTCACAGTTTCACCTACAGTAAAAAAAAGAAGTAGCTGGATGGTCTTGGCAACCCCAGGCATCTTATTATCTTCAGTGCCTCAACAATTGCCTGATGCTCCAAAAATCTTTCAAGTGCAGCATTATTGCCATATTGCAGAAGTGGCTTCGTACAATGGAATCTTTCCACATTAGCCACATAAAATGGGACATATGAATGGTCTTCAGTGCAGCCTTTTCATTTTTCAGATTGCCTTGTCTACAATCATATGGATGAAAAATATCAAATGCTGGTTGCCAATGGACACACAATAATCATGAGATGTAGTGGCTTGTCGAGTATTCCGTTGTCTCGCTAATGGCGGAGATAGACAAGCAGCAAGTTATTGGGAGCAAAAATGAAAGTAATATCTGTAGAAAAGAGAGACAGCCAACTTCGTAGCGTAATTCGCGCCGGTCGAGTTTTGAGGTCAGATCGGGAGAGTTGATAAGTCGGATTATTTTGGATTAAATTCTATCCATTAAGTATTGTATGTGCAGCAAGAACCTCCACAGATGTGAGAGCAGCTCTCTATACAAGGACGAATCAATCATTTATATAGTTGAAGCAACTGTTGAGAGAAGAAGAATCTTCGACATCTGAACAAGACTCCTAGTTTCTTCGAAACAGACTTAGCTATTTGTGTAATGTGTGGATTCCAGGATAAATTTGATAGGGTAATACCTCGTAGATTTAATGGATCACATGACGTTATTGTGGAGCTTTCAAAGGAGATTGGAGAGTTGAGAGGAGTTTTAGAAAGAGAGAGATGGAAAGAAATTGTTTTAGAAGCATTAAACTTAACTATATGACATTTTCTCCACTTGAAGACCCTGAAGACACAAATGACCCAAAGGAACCCAAAGATCCAAAATACACAAAAGAACAGTAATTGTGTCTCTTCTATTGGAATTGCAAATGGTGACTTGCAAACCGAGCCTCAAAGGCAGTGATGAGAAGCGTTTAAAAAAAACAAACAAACAAGTAAAGCTACATTCAAAGCACACCGCCCCATACCAAATAAATAAATAAACAATAAATATGTCGTGCATAGCATGATACTTGCGAAATCCCTAAAATAAGTTGTTGGCCTATGATGACCTTAAAAATAGTTGGTGGTTGAATTCAATGACCAGATATAAAAATCCTCTTAAAATTTCAAGACTATCGAATGAAAATTGAGGATTTTAGAAATCTGGCCTATGTTAACCTTTTGGCTTATGTTGACCTAAAATACTTGGTGGTTGAATTCAGTGACCAGATATGCAAATCCTCTTCAAATTTCAAGTTATTTGGATGAAAATTGAGGATTTTTGAAATTTGACAAAGTTGGTGACCTTTGGCCTATGTAGACCTATTGACTCCAAAAACAATTGGCTTCTTGCTTATGACCAACTCTACCATTTGGTGAAGTTTCGTGAATATCGGTTGGTGTATCTTCGATTTTTGCAAGTAATAACAAGTAAAGCTACATTCAAAGCATACCACCCCATGCCAAATATATAAATAACATTCAGTGCGAGACATTGCCGGGGACCCTTTGGTGCCCAGCGATGCCACCATGCAGCACATGGAAACGGAATTGAGAGGGAGTGGTGTGCAATAATTGATTAATTGTGTAATTAAAATAAATAATAATTGTAAAATAATTTATTTATTTATCAATTGGCTAAGAGCATACCTAAACCACAACCGTTTCATCCGAATCTGTAACTTTTAAAAATAATTAATTGATTAATCAATGAATCAAAAATAACCTTTACAGCCAAATCTTTTTGTCATTGTCTTGTCCAAATATCAGAATCCTCCCTCAAAAGGTGCCTGAGATATTGCCCAGATGAAAAAGAAAATAAACAAGTACTAAATAAGTCGATAATAATTAAGTAATTCATCAATTAATGGATAAATGAATAAATAAATAAATAAATTAAAAATATATATATATCGTTTTGCCAAAACGAGTGCTCACTATTGTGCCAAAATTTCAGCTTCCTAGCTCAAAGGATGGCTGAGATATCGCCCGGACAAACAAACAAACATACAAACAAGGGGAGTGAAAACTGAGTACTTCCTTCGGCACACGTCATCGTCGGGCCCAGCGATTATGTCATGCAGTGCCTGGAGATGGAATAGGAAGGTAGCGGTGTACATTAGCTGTGTGGGTCTTGAGTATGTCCATCATTTTTACCACTATAATTGGATGACTAAGACGGTACTTTCCAGGATGTCCAGTAAATGCACACTTTTTTTTTAAGGCGTAGCCTATAGGCATAGGGCAAAGCCGTCTAAAACAGTGTTTGTCCGTCCATGTGTATGTCCCCTCAAACGTATACCAATCAGAGCTGAGGATCTTGTCACATGACAGGGTGATGTGATTACGTCTGATGTCATTACGGCAGTACGGCAGCTGACTCTGCAAACCGCCATTTTGATTCCAATTTTGTTGAGGTCGAAATTGTCTTCTATCACAATCACCATGCTGCTCTATCTCTACGTTTTTCATGCAGTGTGCAACACAAACAAACCGATTGTTAAGATGAGCATGAAATATCGAAAGCATAGACATTACAGATCTTCCAACAATACTGTGCGTACAGGCCTCAGGCTTCATGCCTCACCTTCGGACCACTTCGGACAAATTAAGCCCAGATTTCTTAATACAGTAGTTTATCGTTTTAGTAGTATCATTTTCGTAATAATAATAATAATAATAATAATAATAACAATAATAATAATATAGTAAATATAACCATAACACTTTAATCCCAATATTGTGAATGGAAAGTTAATGGATTGAAGCGGTGTATGGTTCATGAATCAATGATAAGTGGTGTAACCGTGGAAGTAAGGAATTAGCCTCGGTTTTTTTTATAGTAATATCATTTTCGTAATAATGATAACGTAACGTTAATATTATAATAAATGTAATCGTAACACTAATCCCTTCGTAGTGCCTGCAAAGTTACTGGAGGTTAAAATATATCTTCTATATATTAAAGAAGCAGCAGTTTTGTGTCCGGCCATCAGGCTACGTCATTACGTCTATCTTCAACTAAAGTATCAAACAAGCCCAGATACTCTGCTGTTAGACGTTTGGTCTTGTTTTTCTTCTCATTGGTGAGCGTTCCAAAATCATCAATGATGACACCGTACCCTTTCTGCCACCCTAAGCTCGAACAATTGCCGCATCTCTGGCATTGGCATAGATTCCATTCTTCTCTTGGGATTGGCTCATTTTAGATCTCCGGATCGAACACTAACCTTGATTACTAGCATGACTGCTCTAACCGGTGAATGGCAGGGAGATGGTAAGCTCAACGAACAATAACATGACAGTTCATGGTGATAAAATTCACCAAAATGCATGAAGGACCTTAAACCACTAAATTTACTTGGATGTAATATGTTTACATCAGATTACGTCGAACAGTCTTTGGTATGACCAATGTGTCTTTACCATTGCTAAACTTCAGTAATGGTAAAGACACACGAGGGTAACCGGAAAGGCATACGGGCACTTAGCGATTCCACTTTTCCGAATTTCAGATCACAAATACGGCTCTAATAATATTTTTGAGTACAGTTATTCACAGGAAATGTTATAATCAAGTACACTCATAAATCGTACCAGTAAACTTGGCCACGGTAAAGATGACAATTTGTGAGACAAGGGAAATTTGACGACTAACCTGGCTGATTGAGGAACACGTTGAAAGACGTTGAAAGACGTTCGACCTTGAGAAAAAACAAAATGGATTCCGAGCATACGGGTCTTCATTGTAATGGCGATATTTGTGGTGGAATTGATGAATTTGACATTGATTGAATTGACGAATTTCTCGACACTAGCACACCCGCACACTACGGGAGCGGCAAGAAGGGTCATTCCTCTTTGAGGTATATAGATTACAGTCGATCTATGGTCAGGTCTCAAGAACATTGGGTGTGTGTTCATTTACCAAGTTTCTTGTGAAGAGATCGCCAAGTGGTTCAAGCATTCAAGGAAGCATTGCATTCAAAACCGTTAAGGAACGGCTGGCTTGGCAAGCGCAAGCTAGCTGCTTGGTAAATGAGCACACCCCGGTCTTCCTCCCTTTCAGTTTCGTATCAAACAGCAGGAGCGAGTTTCAAAAGTTGGCTACGAAAAATGCCACGGTAGCGGCGGAAAGGGCCATGTTATTAACCCATCATTTGTGTGTTATATAGAGTACAGTAGATCTTCACTCAGTTCTGTAAGTAAACCTTACTTCACGGATGTTGGGATTCCTCCGGCTTTTTCATTTAGTGTTATAAAGAGCATTAGCGACTGTCTAAAAGCTAAGCATACGTGTTTGTGGTTTATATTATTTTTACTTCCTGTTGAAGCCGTTGCTCCCATGTAAACGCCATTATAACTATAAGCTATTTATACACACTAGGGCATGCCCGTACTATATATATATCTAAAATTATATCCCCCCCCCTCTATTTACATGAAATGGTTTGGTCCATTCGCAAAGCCAAAGCGAACGGCTTGCGAGTACGGTGACAATCCCCCCCCTCTATTTACATGAAATGGTTTGGTCCATTCGCAAAGCCAAAGCGAACGGCTTGCGAGTACGGTGACAATCCCCCCCCCCTCTATTTACATGAAATGGTTTGGTCCAAAGCGAACGGCTTGCGGAGTTTGGTAAATAAATCGCCATAGCTCGGTAACTACTTGTCCGATTAATATGAAACCTTGAAAAGGCACATCCTCGGGTCCCCAGCAATATACCTGGCAAGTTTCAAGTATATCGGACCCGTGGTTGTCGAGAAACAGCGGTCACAGACAAACGACAAACACACAGACAAACACACAGACATACAGAGATTACTGGAATTATAGATAGATTATCACTGCAGGAAAAACGCTTTGGGGAAGTGGGACATTATTAGTATTAATATTGTTTTGTAATAACATTAACAATACGCGATTATCATTAATTTTGTTATTAAAAGCGTCTTTGGAAAAACGGCACGATAAATCTTCTTCTTTGGACAAATGCCACGATAAAGCTAACTTAATATGGCTATACACCTCAACATGCAACCTCATTGATGGCAATGGTGGGGAAAACCCGCTCGGGGGACAAAACCCCCTTGGGGAGGGGGGGGGGGGGAATGAATGCGCTACAACCTTCATTATGTAACCCTTCGTCATCCTGTCAAGTTTGGTTGAGATTGATTAGGTAAGGACGGAATGTATTGGCATCAAAAATTCATCAGACAGACAACAAATGGCGTATTTTAGTATGATGATGGGTAACAGTACAGACAGCAGTCACATAGTTACTGTTACTGGGAGAATTTCCATTCGAACTATTTATTGAGCAAAGGCATATCATTCATGAGTTCTGATTTATGAAACTGGAGTAGAGAAGTATGAGAGAATGAATTATTCTACTGTTCACATCTGTCATTATTACAAAAAATCAAATGATCATCAAAGGGGCATCCCTACATTTGACACGGTTAACGAAAAGACATTTTGGAGATTTGAGTTCCAATATATTTTTCTTATCTAAAACAGAGACAAAAGGTTTTTTGCCCTAAACTACCGAAAATATGCAACATCTAGTAAACGGGTAAAGTAAACCAATTTATATGTCTTGTGGGGTCAACCATGTCCTTACCGTGATCATGCCCTTATTCTGAAAATGGTGTGTATAGTGCACCCGGTTGTATCCGGTTTTACTAATCATAAGATTAGCCCCCAATGGACATTGTCTGAAACAGGGGCTAATGGATTGGGTCTCGTCCGTCCGGTCCGTGCTTCCGCAATCATATCTCAGAGATTCATGGACCGATTTTGTTCAAACTTGGCACACATACAATACATGTTGGTGTGGATATTCACATCATTTTGCTTCGTGATGCGATCCAAGATGGCCGACTGACGGCCATTTTGTTAGTTAAACGTGTCCCCAACTATTTATCGGGCATACCTGGTCCGATTTTCTTCAAAGTTGGCAAAAGCACAATACTTGATGGCCTACACGTGCACCTCACTTTATTTTGCGATCAGACCAAAGATGGCCGACTTGTAGACTGGTGGCAATTTTAGTTGTAAAAAAACCCGATATTGACCACGTCCTCAACCATTTGTCGGATGTGCATTTACCGATGTTGTTCAAACTTGGCACACAGAAAATGAATGATGGGTTACATATGCACGTCATTTTATTTTCAAGATCAGATCCGAGATGGCCCACTGCCGGCCATCTTGTTACTTAAACGTGTCCCCAACCATTTCTCGACATGAATGGACCAATTTTCTTCAAACTTGGCGCAAACACAAAACATGAGAGTATACATATGCAGAAGATTTTGTTTTGTAATCCGACCAAAGATAGCCGACTGGAGGCCTTTAACTCAGTACAGCAAAATCACTAAAACTACTGGGGCTATGATATTTTTATGTCTTTTTCTCCTTATTCTTTTTTAAAGAACGTTTAAACAATTTGATAATATGCATTATGGTGATGTTGAAATCTAAGTGAGCAAGATTCCAAATTTTCGTTTCACTCATTTTAAGCAGAGGTTCAATCCAAAGCATAAAAGACTGAGTGACGCAGCGAAGTGCACATGATTTTTCTCACATCATATACAGGGTGTGTCAATAAAAGGTTAACCGCTTAAAACGACCTTTGTACTTTTAGTCATTACCTAAAAATTTTTTTTTTTTTTGCAGGAGTGATCAATGATCTTTGGAGAAGTCATTCAAGCATAACCAAAGCATTCTACGGGAAAAATGATGTCTTCTACGGAACAAGGAGAAAACTTGTCAAGCGGTATTTTGAGCCCAAATCAATTGCTTCCATCCAGACGAAGTTCTGTACTGAATATGGAGTGCATCCCAGAAACAATCCAAGCAAGCCAGCCATTTGGAAAGTTGTGAAAAAGTTCGAAAGTGAAGGGACGATTCTCAACATTAACAAAGGAAGGTCCGGTCAAGGAGTTCTCAGTTTGCGTGTGGAAAATGAATTGTCTCCACACAGCCCCGACCTCAATCCACTGGATTTTTTTTTCCTCTGGGGAGCTTGTAAGGATAACGTCTACAAGGTCCTGAAACCTGATCTGAACCTGATCTGAAGGCAGCAGTTGAGGCTTATGTGCAGACAGTAACCAATGAAACTTGTAGAAACGTCATTGAAAACTTCGCAATTCGTGTGAATGCATGTTGTGTGCGTGGGGGTGCTCACATCGAACACATCAACTATAAGCACATTACCGCATAGAGTGAATAGTACAGAATGTTTGAAGTACAGCATGATGTCTTTTAATTACATCCATCGCAAAGCTACGGGTACTTTTGCTAGATGGGCCAAATCTAAACCTTTCCCAGTGTATAATGTAGAAATTCAATCAAGGATATCTAAAAGTTTCTTCATATCAATCATTGAGATCAAATCAGAAGATGCAAGTAAACTTTCAGTGAAAATAAAATACCTTGAGTGGGTCTTTTATTTTTCATGACTTATGATCCCTTCGTAGTCTGCTCTCCCCATAACCTGTGTGTATATATATATATATATTTTTATATATATATATATATATATATATATATATGTATATATATATATATATATATGTGTATATATATATATATATATATATATATAATGTATATTTTTTGTAGACAGAATAGAGGCTCGTGGAAGAGCTAACACAGTACACACTGAAAAAATGCACGTACCTATAACACATACAATAAATAAAGGGAGCGGGAGACAAGGGGGGAGAGGAAAGCATACAATCACAACAACAGCAGAGAACAGGGATGTCAGTAGATGTGTGGAAGGAAGAGGGCATGTGGGTGAGGGGGGTGGGGGGGTGGGAGGAGGGAAGGGGTACACGGTAGAAAGCAAATTAACACGACTTGGAATTTCAGGAAAGAAGTTGGAGATTGAAAGAGATGGATTTGGGGTGTTTTAATGGGGGTAGAAGAGATCAAGGTTTTGGATGGGGGAAGATACGAGATGGTGGTGAACAGCTGTTTTAAAGACCTGGAGGGAGGAGAGGGATTGAAGAGAGTGAGGGAGTTTGTTCCAGAGGCGGGAGAAAAGAGGAATGAAAGAGTAAAGGTGAGCAGAGAGTCTTGATGTTGGTAGTTTAACCATAAGAGGGTTGCTGGCAGATCTTGTGCGTCCTAAAGGAATATTTGGGGGACAGAGCACAGACAGAGCAGGGGAGAGCAAGGCCAGAGCGGAGTTGGTAGAAGACAGAAAGACCACCAACCTGCCTGCGGTGAGAGAGTGAAAGGCCTACAGAATGAGCTTCATCGCGGGAGATTCCAATGATTCTGAACGCTTTGGTTTCAACCGCGTGAAGCCGAGCTTGGTGTGAGGCAGGAGCACCAGCCCAGAGGGGAGAGCAGGGTGAGGAGCACAGAGGTGCCCAGAAAGGACTTCGCATGACGGAGGATGCCCAGTCGGCAACTCACTTTGGAGGCCAGCTTGTATTGCCTTTTTCTCAACCATGAACTCTAATACAGGTTCCAAAATAAGAACATGCATCGTTAATGCTTTGAGTCTGCATTGGCATGATAGGACATGTATTTTTCTTAAACTCACAGCTAAATAATAAATATGAAAGAAGAATGAAGAGGTAGGTCGGTAACATTGAATTGGCAATCAGACAATGAGATTCAGTTTAATGCATGTTACCAGTCCTGCCAGTGATTCTGTAGTTATTTCCTTGGCCTTATAACCTCACATTATAACAAACGGTAGTAAACATAACAAGCAGTGTTGTGGATTCTGCTCGTGAAGCCAATTTATATTTCAAAAAGCAGGCAGGTTATTCGTAGCATCAAAATTTGGTGTAGGAGGAAAGAGAATGGATCATATTGTAGGTTCACTCAGAATTGATTATGGCTGCTTTCACCATAGGAAAGGTAGCTTCCACCAGTGCGATGCGACAACATTTTCACAGCTTCATTGGAGCTTATAAAAGTAATTGCACTCTCGGCATTACAGCTTAAGTACCCGAGATGTGGCATGTTTTCTGTAGGACACAATAAACAGGAAATGGAAATGCATAATTTGACCTGCCTCGTGACATCAAAATGGCCATTTGAGGTGATATGAGCTTTTACTTTTAAGTTAACATCCACGCATGGATGGAAACTGATGGTTCGGACGGTCTGGTTCAGCTCGCCTTCGCAATAAGCATTTGGGATTCTGAAATTAGGCTTTTAACCAATTTCACAACCTTCACTTGAAAAATACAAATCAAATTTGCAAGAAATTTGTTGTAGGAGGTGAGCAAAAAAATGGTTGTGGCTTAAATGAAAACAATCAGCGACAGAGAAGAAAACAATCAAATGCATTTCTTGAGTATTGTGTTCCTTACGCGTCTCATGCACATCCCATTCCACTTCACGATTTATGGAACGAATTTCTGAATATCCTGTGATGCCACATACACTTGTCTTTCAATTCAAAAATGTATTACAAAAATGCAATTTATCCAGCCCTTTCTGCATGTAAGTACAGGAATGATAAAACAGACACAGGAGCTGCCTGGAAATTATTGTCCAACTTATGGGGATGAAATTTAGTTTTCAAACTAAAGCTTAATAAAAGAAAGTATTTTAAATATCTTCAGTAATGCTGAGATTATATCAACAGTAAAGGTGCTTTGTCTCAAATTTTATGAAATAGTATACTCATGCTGCTTGACAGGAGAAATAATATAATACACTCATGGTAAGTAATTAAAGTAAATATACAGTATTTAAAACAACAAAAAGATACAGTAGTCAAAACACTAAGGTAAGGGAATCAGAATTTAAGAAAAAATGTTTTGAGAAGACAATGGAATATTTAAAACATGTATTTGTCATGTATAGTAAAATATGTATTACATGTATTTATTTTTCCATACTTTCATTTAGCCAACTTCCTTTGTGTGTACAATCCATATGAGAAGTATTATTATTTTATTTTCCCACATAGACTAAGGCTCATGGAGAGTCTGCAAAACAATTCGCTCGCTCGCACTCACGCACCACCAGAATTGACTTCAGACGAACACAACCGCTGAGCTTGCGGGAGGTGATGCAACTTCCCAGGGCACTATGGGTACCAGCAACACCATATTTGTATGACACAACTTTTCCCTGCACTCAACAGGGCAATTGAGGAGGACTTTCCTCCTACACATGGATGCACACCTATGGGGTTTGCCCATGCTCTATTCTATATAAATACTGCAAAGCGCCAAGCAAGGAAGTGCTGTGTACCATTATTCAAGATTTTGGTATGATTTGGCCAGGGTCAGTCTCAAACCACAGACCTTTCAGGTTCAGAGCCAATGCTCTAATAATCATGCTACAGAGTCTGGCTATTCCCTCCGCCACCGAAAGTGGATGGAGGTTATGTTTTCACCCCTGTCTGTCTGAACAAGATATCTCAAAAAGTTGTTGATGGATTTGGACGAAACTTGGTGGAGAGGTTGGGTTTGTGACAAGGAAGAATTGGTTCAATTTTGGTGAAGATCAAGATCTGGATCCGGCTAGTAGAATCTTTCAAGTGATTCTTCACCATTGTGAGATCGGGCCAAAAACGATATATACTGTAGCAGGATGTCTCAAAATGTTATGGACGAATTCTGACATGGACGAGTTCTGATGAAACTAGGTGCATAAATTGGTTAGCTGACAAGAACAAGCTGATTAGATTTTGGTTCAGGTCTGGATCCAGATACGACCTATCAGTTAGGGAAGAAAATGTAAACTGTTCACCTGGCGGAGGTATACTCTCTACTGAGTGCCGTTCTAGTTAAACAGGAAGTCAACATCTATCTTAATTTTAAAAAATTCCCCGCTCTAATGGCACCCTTCCTCATCACATCACAACACCATCACACTATTTATTGTTCATCATAAATAAATAGCTTTGATGATCACCATTCAAACGTTCTGCTTTTCTTAAGCACAAAAACCTATTTCTATAAGGTACAATGCAATTTACTCTTCCCTATCCATTGCTCTCAAACATCAATCTGCCATTGATTCTCAATTACTTCAAATGTCACTGTACCCACAAATGTCAACTTTGTGGCGAGGGCTGTCAAGGGTAATTGATATTGTTGTCCACTTCCATCTCAAATCAAACAACATTTCAGACGTAAAATCAATATAAATCTTTCATGCTACTATCAGATAAAGAATCCTGCAAATTAAAAAGAAGAAAAAGACATAAAATGCCGAAGCCCCCATGGTTTTGGTAATTTTGCTTTACGGAGTTAAAGGCCGTCAGTCGGCCATCTTCAGTCAGATTACAAAACAGAATCTGCATATGCATGCTCATGTGTGGTCTTTGTGCCAAGTTTCAACAAAAACGGTCCATGTACACTACATGACCAAAAGTATGCGGACATGCCTTCTAATTAGTGGATTTGGCTGTTTCAGCCACACCCATTGCTGACAGGTATATATAATCATGCACACAGCCATGCAATCTCCATGGACAAACATTGGCAGTGGAATGGGCCAGACTGAAGAGCTCAGTGACTTTCAATGTGGCACCGTCATAGGATGCCACCTTTCCAACAAGTCAGTTCTTCAAATTTCTGCCCTGCTAGAGCTGCCCCGGTCAAATGTAAGTGCTGTTATTGTGTGTAGAAGGTAAAAATCGTCTGTCCTTGGTTTCACCACTCGCTACCGAGTTCCAAACTGCCTCTGGAAGTAACGTCAGCACAACACTGTTCGTCGGGAGCTTCATGAAATGGGCTTCCATGGCCGAGCAGCCGCACACAAGCCTAAGATCACCAAGTGCAATGCGAAGCGTCGGCTGGAGTGGTGTAAACACTCGCCGCCATTGGACTCTGGAGCAGTGGAAACGTGTTCTCTGGAGTGATGAATCACGCTTCACCATCTGGCAGTCCGACAGGCAATTCTGGGTTTGGTAGATGCCAGGAGAACGCTACTTACCCGAATGCATAGTGCCAACGATAAAGTTTGGTGGAGGAGGAATAATGGTCTGGGGCTGTTTTTCATGGTTCGGCCCCTTAGTTCGAGTGAAGGGAAATCTTAATGCTGCAGCATACAATGACACTCTAGACTATTGTGTGTTTCCAACTTTGTGGCAATGGTTTGGGGAAGGCTCTTTCCTGTTTCAGCATGACAATGCTCCCGTGCATAAAGCAAGGTCCATACAGAAATGGTTTGTCGAGATCGGTGTGGAAGAACTTGACTGGTCTGCACAGAGCCCTGAACTCAAACCCATCGAACACCTTTGGGATGAATTGGAATGCCGATTGCGAGCCAGGCTTAATTGCCCAACATCAGTGCCCGACCTCACTAATGCTCTTGTGGTTGAAAGGAAGCAAATCCCTGCAGCAATGTTCCAACATCGAGTGGAAAGCCTTCCCAGAAGAGTGGAGGCTGTTATAGCAGAAAAGAGGGGACCAACTACATATTAATACCCATGATTTTGGAATGAGATGTGTGATGTTTGGGTGTCCACATACTTTTGGTCATGTATTGTATGTCCAAGAAATGGTTGGAGACATGTTTAAGTAAAAAAATGGCCGCCACTTGGCCATCTTGGATCTCATCTTGAAAAAAAAGACATGGCATATGTAACCCATCATTCCTTATCTGTATGGAAAGTTTAAATAAGATCGGTAAATGCATGTCCAATAAGTGGTTGAGGACGTGTTCAATGCCTGTAATGGTTTTATATTTTACAACTAAAATGGCCGCCAGTCGGCCATATTTGATCGCATCGTGAAACAAAATGATGTGCAAAAGTATACCATCATGGCTTTGGCTTTGCACCAAGTATGACCAAAATTGGTTCATACATCTCCGAGTTATTGTTGCGGACTTACGCACGGATGAACGGCGCAACCCAATCCATAAGCTCCCATTTTGGACTAACTCCAACGGGGGCTAATAATATAGGAAGCTATTAATTCAGGATATCAAGGAGAAATTTGAAGAGTACAATTAGGGTTTTGGGTTTATTATTTACTGCACAAACCAAAAGACTGAAAATCTTAATGTCAGCCGGTTGTAAGAGCCAATTGGTGCACCTATGTTCTTTCTTTATAAGCAAAAGTTGTTTTTATCTAATATGTATAAAACAATGTATAAATTATAACTGCACTCGGTAGAGCACATACCTCCACCAGGCTGAACAGTTTACGATTTCTATCCCACTGATAGGCCAGATCTGCATCTGGACCTTAAGCAAAATTGAATCGGCATATTCTTGTCGCCGACCCAACTCATCCACAAAGTTTTCTGATAAACCCATCAACAACGTTTTGAAATTTCATACCATAACATATTGTTGCGGATATGGGATTTGGCCTCCATCCATATCCGCTTGTAAATATTCCCCTATTTCCCCAATACTCCCCAACTATCCCCAATCCCCCATTCCCTAGTCCCATTGTCTGTAAACAACACTCTGTAGCCCCGATATTCCCCTTTTTCCCCCATTAAATGTCGCACCCAGGTTCACCGCATCTCACGTAGACAACGATAGGACATCTTGCTAGTTATTCTTAGTCTATGTCAGTTAAGGACTCGTTTCCATTAATTCTGACTCTTCGTTGCACCAGAATGTGATTGTATGGCACCATTAGTAAGTTTAGGACCTCCCAATACCTCCCCGCATCTCTTCCTCATGAAACAACAACACCAACAACAACAACAGCGGCGCGGGGAGTGCGCGTCCTCACTCCGGCTTGGTTAGCCGCCATTGACCATGTGCTCCGACGGGGTTACCACTCAGGGGCTGACTGTCAGCTCCTCGTCAAGGGCGGAGCTCGGTAACCCCCCGCACCCAATAAGAAGCGGCGGACCGATTCCATCTGGGGCGGAGCTAACGAGCCGAGGGCGTGTCACTCCCCGCTGGACATGCGCAGGACGTGGGAGGTCAGATGCGCCTCAGCTACGAAGAAGAAAGGACGCCACCTCCTAGCGCTGAGAGATACCTCCCGCATCTCTGGACCGGACCGAGTCGATTCTGCCCCTGAGCCAAGGTGCACCTTGAGCCATCGACTGCCTGCCCTTCCTTGCCATCAATCCCTGTGTGAGTCAGTCTTGTCCCGTTTGTCTGTGGTCTGTCGGGGCTAAGATAAGACCGTGTATAAGTGCCCATCTTTCTGTGCTGTACCTCTGTGCCGTGTAATCTAAACGTTCTGCATAATCATATTATCTCCTCCTCCGGAGGTCTTGAGAACAGTACCCCTTGTGTCGTGTCATTTAACCCAGCCGTTGTGTCCTTTCCTTCATTGATCTAGCGTAGCGCGATTCGGCCAACGTTCGAGAGTAATCGGGTAACTTGTGCGAACACGGCGGCCATTCCGCTCGGCCCATCATAACATCTAAGTCGTGTCCGTAACAATTGGTTGTCAGGAGTTGGATTCGGACCTGGGACTAAATTCATTTAGCCCAAATTTTGGAACACCAATTGTACTATTAGAGTAACAATTGGTGTCGGGAAGTGGGATCTGTCCCGGAGCGCGTTTCACGCGCTCGAAATTATAACGGCGAAATTTGATTGTGTTTTACAAAAAAAATAAAAACCCGAATTTTGAAAGTCGCGCTATGGCAGATCAAGACGGCTGGGTTCCGGTAGAGGAGAGTGAGGCAGGGTCGATCCAGGACCAAATTGAGGGACATGAGGAGAGCGAAGCAGTGAGGGTAGCAGGGTCGCAAAATGGCGTCGTCGCGCACGAGTTTACGGGCGCGCAAAATGGCGCCTCGCAAATGGCCACGGCGACCGCGCCCGCGACCGTGGTAGCGCCACCGGTGGATTTGAACCTTTTTTTAATGCAAATGAAGGCCCTTATGGACAAGAATAATGAAGAAATGGAAAACAGAATGATGGGGGCCCTTATGGGCCAAATGGGGGTAATGAGGGACGAAGCGAGGGGTACCGGTGAGGGATTAGACAAGAAATTAGAGGGGTTAGACAATGGGATAGAAGGGGTGAAACATGGGTTAATGGGGGTAGAAAACAGAATGGCCGCTCAAGAGAATCAAATGGAAGGGATGCAAAAGGGGTTAGAGGGGTTAGAAAACAGTATGGAAGGCAAATTGAGGGACATGAGGGACCAAGCGGAAAGGGAAGTTAAACAAATGGGGCAGCAGATAGAGGGGGTCAGAATGGGGGTAGAAACCAAACTGGATGCTCACAGGGAGGAAATGGAGCAGATGAGGGTGGCATCTGGGCAGGAGATGCAAGTGATGGGAGAAGAGATCAGAAGAGGTGTGAGTGAGGAGGTCGGAGGAGTGCGCGAGGAGGTGAGGCACTGCAAGGAGCACATGGAGAAGGAGGTGAGAAAGGGGACTGTAAAGTTACAAGGGGGCATAGAGGACCTGACGCAGGAAGTAGAACAACTGACAGAGGGACAAAAAGAACTAACGGACCAGGTAAAGAAGAACACAGCGGTAATAGGAGGGTTAAAAGCGACACAAAATGACCTAAAAAATGACTTGGTAGCGACGAAGAGGGAATGTCAGATGGTACGTGAGGGACTGACAACGAGGTTGGACGAGGTGATAGAGGTAATGGAGACGAAGGACCGGCAGGTGAGGACGCACATGGAAACGGTCAAGGTAGCCTTAGAGGACGAGCTTGAGGAGACGTACCGGGAAATAAAAGAGGTGAAGCAGAAATTAGAAGAAGTGGAAGAAGGGGTGAGCGAAATTAAGAAGCGACGGAGAGGGGATAAGAAAGAGAAAAAAGAGGAATCAAAAGAATTGGTCCAAAGTCTGTGTTTGGATCGTGATGATGTGCTCATTAACCGGATGAGGGATTCGCAGGTGATGGAGGAGAAGCGAAGAGGAAGAGGACCCGGTGTAAGTGGTGACCAATATGGTCGGGCGTATGATGCGCCAGGGGATTTAAGAAGCTTGGGGGTCGAGATGGACCCGGGTGTTCGTGAGAGGCCGTTGGTGAAGTGTGCGACAGGTCTGGTGTGTGAAAAAGGAGGTGTGCGAGAAAGTCCGACTCTGGGGTGTGTGAGGAAAAAGTGTGTGCCAAGGATTGAGGGTGCTGGCGAGAGTGAGTCGGTCGTAGCGCGTGTGCGAGGGAGCACATGGAAGCGCGTAGTGAGGAGTGTTACGGAGGGTGTAAAGGAAGAATGCACGCCTGTGGTGAGTGTTACAGAGGATGTAACGGGAGAGGGTGTGCGAGAAAGATGTGTGACGGACAGGTGCATGGGGAAAGAGTGCGCTGTCAAGAGTAAGGGTGAGTGCGCTGTCAAGAGTGGAGGTGAGAGTAGTAAGAGTGACACGGAGAGTGAGTTGGTTGTGACAGGTGAGCGAGGATGTACACCTGGAATGGAAGGATGCACACCTGGAATGGTAGAGCGTGTGTGGGAATGCACGCTGGAATTGGTAGTGAGGCACGTGGTTGGGTGTGCGAGTGAGGGCACACCTGTGATTGTCACAGAGGAGGTGACCGAGGAAGGGGCGCGAAGAGGTGTGTTGGTGAGGTGTGCGACCAACGAATGTGTGCCAAAGTGTTCGGTGGTCAGGTGTGTGACCAAGGCTGTGAGTGGAATGAGTGTACCGAGGTGTGTAAGGAAAGGTACGAGGAGCATGGGAACAGCTGGAGGTATGAGCAAGAAAGGGGTAGCGTATGCTTGTAAGCATGCAGGTGAGGCATCGACGGTAACCGGGTTAGAGGTTAGGTCGACTTTTAGCCGAAGCGGGCCCTCGGTGCGTGCCGGGCCTCGCTTTGAACGGCCGCGTCCGGGCTCCACTAGGCGGAGCTGGCAGCCCGATAGGAAGGGTCGTCATGGCGACCACTTTTTGTTGAGGCATTCCGGCAGGTCGAGATCGGGCCATGGGATGGCTCCGTGCCGAGATGGTGCGTGGGGTCTCGGGCCGGGTAAGCCCCCGTCCCTGCCCCGAATGCGGGACGTATCCAGCCGCTGGCACCAAACAACCCGCATTCATGGCTTGGCTTTACGAAGCCGGGCTTTGGACAGGAATTGGCGCACCGAGAGGCATTAGTGAGTAGACTGTGTGATGAGGTTAGTGTTTTGGACCCAAAATTAGAGAAAAACAAAATTTGATGATTGGCAAAGGATTGGCAGTAATGATTGGCAGATGATGAGCAGTGATTGGCAAATTTTTGATTTGTTGAAATTTGATGTGCAAAATTGGTAGTGAGCGATGGGCCCGGTGGGTAAGGGTGGCATCCCTGCCACCCTTCCCAGGTGGGGCAAATGCGCTATAGTTTATGGGGTGTATGGCAGTGAAAACTAGCCCGGGTGGGTTAGGATATTGATAGGGCCCTAGAAGATGACATTAGGTGACGTTAAGGTTAGTTAGTGACAATGATACCTGTAGTGGGGACGCAGGTAGATTAGTGTGGATTATAATGACGAGGGAGCGCAATAGTTTAAAGGGACGACTGGGAAGCGCAAGTTTCAGAGGGGAGTAGTTAGATGAGATGATGCTGTGTGAGAGTTGGACAGGTGTGTGGAGCAGTGTATGAGTAGTGAGGGTTGTGGATCAGCGCGAATGCGCTTGGGGAGAGAAGGGTGCAGGTGGCACCAGGTGTGAGAGCACAGGTGTGCAAGTACAGGTGTGTGGAATGCATGGAGTAAGTGGTACGGAGTGGTGTGCATGGTGCGAAGGTGTGGATGGGGGAAGAGTGGACCCCTTTCACGAGTACCCGGGGCGGGTAGTGTAAGTGTTAGGTAGAGGGTATAGGTAAATTGTGGTTGGATATTGGCATTTGTGGTGCGGTTGCAGAATGGTATTGTGGATGGGTGCATTAGTGTTGTGGAAATGGCTGGGCGTGTAGCCTGTTAGTGTGTGTAGTTGGTTTGGGCACTCCACCACTGTGAGGATGTCGGCCAGGTGAGGCCGCAGGTGGGCTCTGGGAGCCGGTAGTTGTGGATGGGGCCCGAGGATCCGGAGGACGGACCCGGGTAGCCCAGTGCCAGAGGGCACCAGGGGGTGACAGAGCCAGGAGAGGGCCTTCCCCAGTTAGTTAGGTTAGGGTGAGGAGCTAGGTAAGCTCGGGTGGCAACTGCAGTGGTGGAGGTGTGCAGGTGGGTAGACCTGCTGGGAGAGCTACACGTCACAGCCCAGAAATTGTGCGAGGGCACCGGGAGATGAATCGGGGGAGTGAGACCCCAAATTGAAAAGCACCACAGTTTGGTCAATGGGAATTGGTTTTTAGAACCCATAGTGTAAGTGGGCCAATGGTTTGGCAGGAGGAAGACCCCGGGTAATGTAAAGTTGTTAAAGTCATTTAGGAAATAGTTAGGATTGATGAACCTGTCGCACCATACGCAGCCACTTACCTGAGGTGATGATGATGACTCCACACCTGTGTTTTCCTTGTTTTGTGTTGCAGGAAGTGAGAATTGCTGTTTGGATTTGTGAGACGCATCACGACGTGGATGAGACATTGGGGTGATTCCATCTCTCCCTCCTTAGGAGGGAATGATGATGAATTGGTGATGGCAAATTTTGATGTTGAGTTGGAGATGGCAAATTTTGATGAGAGTTGGAAATGGCAAATTTGATTGGTTAGGAGGGAGAGAAGACGAATTTGGTTTATGGGAGGAACGGGGAAGACAGTAGGGACGTTTGTTGATTTGTAAAGTAGATGTTTATGGGTAGTGTTGTGTTTTGTGGATACAGTAAGGGGTAAGGGAGGGGCAATGTAGGTTACCTGGTGGGGGGGGGGGGCGTACGGTAGGAACGTACCTGTCTCACCTGGTTCCCATGTGCCCCCAGTGTGCATTACCTTATATTGCGTGAACTTTTGCGCCCTTACCACCTTACTCACTTGTCTTCTTCTTTTGTCTCCCACCTCCGAGGATCTGGCTTTGGGGCAGAGAGAGAGGAGAGAGAGGTGCTGGCTCCGCAGTTGTGGGCCTGTACTTTCGCTGCTTGCTGCCTGGATCGATACACCATATGGACCGCAATGTTTGTGGCCGCCCACCATGGACCGCAGTTCTTTTGCGGGCAAGCACCACCCGTTGATGGACCTATGGGTCAACGTGGCACCTATGCCATACAGGTGAACCACTAATAGTTGGCCCCTGACGGCCACAATTTAGAAATGGACGCGGTTGGTGCCTTTCTTTATTTTTAAAGAAGCCAGAAGGCCAAGTACACCACAGGAAGGCAAGAGCAGCGGCAGAACATCGGCCGGCTGCGACACCACCGGTGACGTTGAACACTTTATTGGTGCACCGGATGGTGCTGACTGTGTGATGGGGTGGTGCTTTTGGTGCTTGGATGGGGTGCTCTGCACATTATTAAAGGCCGTAAGGCCACAGAGCACTCGTGGGTTGGTGTATCGATGCTGGCATGCGTGCTCTCTCTATGCATAACATCTGCATGTGTTCCTCCAAAAACAGGTCCTGGATCGTAGTGTAAATATCAGTGTAGTCATGTGTAAATAATGCTCCCTACCGGCTGTATGTTTAGTTTGAGAATTCTTTCCGCGATTCGGTTATCCTGTGGGTGTGTTTCTGTGAGGAGAAGGGTGCAACGTCGCAGGGGGACATATTTACTCATTTGTGAACATCTGTAAAACTGTCGCACTCAGGGTAGAGTTAATAGTAGAGGGAACTATATCTGAGTGCCACACTAAAGTAGGTAAAAATTTATCGGGTCGGGACGCCCCGAGGTAGAGAAGGGTGCAATGTTGCGGATATGGGATTTGGCCTCCATCCATATCCGCTTGTAAATATTCCCCTATTTCCCCAATACTCCCCAACTATCCCCAATCCCCCATTCCCTAGTCCCATTGTCTGTAAACAACACTCTGTAGCCCCGATCTTCCCCTTTTTCCCCCATTAAATGTCGCACCCAGGTTCACCGCATCTCACGTAGACAACGATAGGACATCTTGCTAGTTATTCTTAGTCTATGTCAGTTAAGGACTCGTTTCCATTAATTCTGACTCTTTGTTGCACCAGAATGTGATTGTATGGCACCATTAGTAAGTTTAGGACCTCCCAATACCTCCCCGCATCTATTCCTCATGAAACAACAACACCAACAACAACAGCGGCGCGGGGAGTGCGCGTCCTCACTCCGGCTTGGTTAGCCGCCATTGACCATGTGCTCCGACGGGGTTACCACTCAGGGGCTGACTGTCAGCTCCTCGTCAAGGGCGGAGCCCGGTAACCCCCCGCACCCAATAAGAAGCGGCGGACCGATTCCATCTGGGGCGGAGCTAACGAGCCGAGGGCATGTCACTCCCCGCTGGACATGCGCAGGACGTGGGAGGTGACGTCAGATGCGCCTCAGCTACGAAGAAGAAAGGACGCCACCTCCTAGCGCTGAGAGATACCTCCCGCATCTCTGGACCGGACCGAGTCGATTCTGCCCCTGAGCCAAGGTGCACCTTGAGCCATCGACTGCCTGCCCTTCCTTGCCATCAATCCCTGTGTGAGTCAGTCTTGTCCCGTTTGTCTGTGGTCTGTCGGGGCTAAGATAAGACCGTGTATAAGTGACCATCTTTCTGTGCTGTACCTCTGTGCCGTGTAATCTAAACGTTCTGCATAATCATATTATCTCCTCCTCCGGAGGTCTTGAGAACAGTACCCCTTGTGTCGTGTCATTTAACCCAGCCGTTGTGTCCTTTCCTTCATTGATCTAGCGTAGCGCGATTCGGCCAACGTTCGAGAGTAATCGGGTAACTTGTGCGAACATGGCGGCCATTCCGCTCGGCCCATCATAACATCTAAGTCGTGTCCGTAACAATATATTTGTAACGCAGGATTCAGACCTCAGCACAACATGAGAGTGTGGTCCTGTCGTCCTTTATTCCAGCTTGAAACACACAAACAAACCCCGGCCATTGGGTCTCATGAGCAAGGCTCGTCAAGCTTCACGAGCTGGGCGTGGTCAAGTACTTTGCAAAACCCGCCCTCGTCAAGCTTCACAAACTGGGTGTGCTCAAGTACAATGCAAAGCGCCGCCCTCGTCAAGCTTCACGAACTGGGCATGGTCAAGTACAATGTAAAGCGCCGCCGTTGTCAAGCTTCACGAACTGGGCGTGGTCAAGTACAATGTAAAGCGCCGCCCTCGTTAAGCTTCACAAACTGGGTGTGGTCAAGTACAATGTAAAGCGCCGCCGTTGTCAAGCTTCACGAACTGGGCATGGTCAAGTACAATGTAAAGCGCCGCCGTTGTCAAGCTTCACGAACTGGGCATGGTCAAGTACAATGTAAAGCGCCGCCGTTGTCAAGCTTCACGAACTGGGCGTGGTCAAGTACAATGTAAAGCGCCGCCCTCGTCAAGCTTCACGAACTGGGCATGGTCAAGTACAATGTAAAGCGCCGCAGTTGTCAAGCTTCACGAACTGGGCGTGGTCAAGTACAATGTAAAGCGCCGCCGTTGTCAAGCTTTACGAACTGGGCGTGGTCAAGTACAATGTAAAGCGCCGCCCTCGTTAAGCTTCACAAACTGGGTGTGGTCAAGTACAATGTAAAGCGCCGCCCTCGTTAAGCTTCACAAACTGGGTGTGGTCAAGTACAATGTAAAGCGCCGCCCTCGTTAAGCTTCACAAACTGGGTGTGGTCAAGTACAATGTAAAGCGCCGCCCTCGTTAAGCTTCACAAACTGGGTGTGGTCAAGTACAATGTAAAGCGCCGCCCTCGTTAAGCTTCACAAACTGGGTGTGGTCAAGTACAATGTAAAGCGCCGCCCTCGTTAAGCTTCACAAACTGGGTGTGGTCAAGTACAATGTAAAGCGCCGCCCTCGTTAAGCTTCACAAACTGGGTGTGGTCAAGTACAATGTAAAGCGCCGCCCTCGTTAAGCTTCACTAACTGGGTGTGGTCAAGTACAATGTAAAGCGCCGCCCTCGTTAAGCTTCACAAACTGGGTGTGGTCAAGTACAATGTAAAGTGCCGCCCTCGTTAAGCTTCACGAACTGGGCGTGGTCAAGTACGCCCTCGTTAAGCTTCACGAACTGGGCATGCTCAAGTACAATGCAAAGCGCCGGCCTCATCAAGCTTCACGAACTGGGCGTGGTCAAGTACTTTGCAAAGCACCGCCCTCATCAAGCTTCACAAACTGGGCGTGGTCAAGTACAATGCAAAGCTCCGCCCTCGTTAAGCTCCACAAACTGGGCGTGGTCAAGTACAACGCTGAGCGCCGCCCTCGTTAAGCTTCACAAACTGGGCGTGGTCAAGTACAATGCAAAGCGCCGCCCTCGTCAAGCTTCACGAACTGGGCGTGGTCAAGTACTTTGCAAAGCGCCGCCACATGTCCTGAAACTCGAGTTACAAGTTGTACACGTTCTGCTCTGCAAAAGCTCGCCCCTGTGTGTTCTCTGAAGAGAATCGGCGCACAACCGACCGGTTTAACCAGTTCTTCTGGTGGACTCTCCCATTCCACTTTGCGTCAGGGGGGTGGAAAGGGGAAATTGGACTGCTCCAAGTTGAGGGGGGAAACTAACTAATGCTATAATTGGCTTAATGTAGCAGTAAAAACTGCACTGTCACATATTATTTTGTCCAAATCTCTCAATGGTGAAGAATCACTTAAAAAAATTCTCCCATCTGGATCCAGATTTGGATCTTCACCAAAATCGATTCAATTCATCCTTGCCACACACACACACACACACACACACAACTTGTCCAGCAATATCGTCCGAAACTGTCCTTAATTTTTGAGATATCCTGCTCACAGATAAACAAACAGAGAGTGGTGAAAACATAACCTCCGCCCAGCTTCTGTGGCAGAGGTAAAGACACTTTACTGAGAAAAGCTGACAAAAAAGGGAGAACAGTTATATTAACTAAAACATATGTAGCTAGATACTGTCATTGAGATGAACAAAACTGAAGATGCAGTTGTATATTGATGTAAGAAAAAAACGTTGGTAATAGTCCAGTAAATATGTGACAAATTGGGGGTGTCTAGATACACTTCTACTTCATAAGAGAGCTGTTGGTCTGTGTTTGTGTCTGTGTGTCACCATTTTTCTCAGATGGCTGAACGGATCTTCGTCAAACTTTCAGAGGTTCATCAGTGAGTACCTGGGAGTGTTTTAGGCCAAAAAAAAAAAAAAGTTCGTTTTTTTTGGATTATTTAAAAATCGCTCTACAGTGCGTATCAAAAAAAAAAAGGTAATCCGAATTCAAGGGGTTAATATGCAAAGGTTATTAATTTTGACAATTTACATGTGGTTTACCAATTATGAGGAGATCCTCAGCTTTCCATTGATACCTTCCATGCATCATTGCTGTCACACATGACCGAGTACATGTTCATTGAAATTGACAAGTTCAAATCGCATTTTTACAAGTTTGGCTAATCGATGCAAGTCAGGATAATTGGTGCAAAATGAACGTCAGATGTGAACCTTTCTCAGGAATGATTGGCCTTTATGCACCCACACCTTCAACATGTCCACCTCCCCTTTCAACACAAAGCTCACAGTGGCGGAGCATGCCCTGAACTGCTTGTCTCACCATAGCCGGGTCATTGCGCAAAGCATCCACTTCATGTCGAATACGGCCCTGCACTTCGTCAAGATCACGGGGAGGAGTTACGAACACCTTGTTCTTTAAAGGCCCCAAAGGAAATAATCACATGGTGTGAGGTCAGGTGATCTTGGCGGCCATTCCACTGCATGGTTGAGGGCGATGACTCTGTCTCCAAAGAGTTCCCTCAGTCGATCTCGGACAGTGATAAGACGATGTGCTGGGGTGCCGTCTTGGGCCCACCAGAGATATCTGAAGACACCACGAACCTGTCGCTCAAAGTTCTCCTCCAGCTGTGGTAAAGCTTCATCATTGATCATCTGCAGATACCTGTTACCATTGACATTCCTTTGAAAGAAAAATGGTGCGATCACCTGACCACTTCCACAAAGTCCCAACCAAACAGTCCACTTTTGTCGATTCATGTTGGTGTCAAAATTAAATTCCGGGGGTTGTCCTGTCGGTGCATATTCAAGAACATTATGGGTATTGACCTTGCCGTCCATGGTGAAAGCAGCTTCGTCGCCGATAATGACATACCGCAGGAAATTGACATCTGCTTCGCAACGTGCTATCAACCATCTGGCAAGCACCAGCCTCCTGGCAAAATCCCCTGGTGTAAGTTGATGCCGGATGTGAATCCGATATGGATGTTGGTGGAGATCCAGTCTTGTGATTCGGTTGAATGTTGCCTAAGGCAATCCGTCCCATTTCGTCTTGCGCTGGTATCCCTAGGATGCTCCAAAACTTGCTGCCTTACTGCTGCAATGTTCATTTCCGATCGCCCAGTGCGCTGCCTACTAGAATTCTCCTTGTTGCGGTTGAGGCGAGTGCCATGCTCTTGGTATTTTCTAACATTCGCCCAGATGGTTTTGGCTGCTGGAGGCTCCCGTTCTGGGAAACGTTCCCTGAATGCATCACGAGTTCGCTGCAACCTTCCAGTTTGGTGAAAGGTTGTAACCACGAAGGTCCGCTGTTCAGTCGTAAGTTGAACCATCTTTTCAATGACTCAGACTGTCTCGAAACCCATACACTGTAGGCCCATCTTAAATACCCATCTTAAACAAAGGATGATGCAACCGACGATTACCAGACCAGCTTAACAACTTTACATAATCAACTTGGCAGTCGACAAGTAATGTGTCCATTTAAAACTGTCTTGCACCGATTAGCCAAACTTGTAAAAATGCGATTTGAACTTGTCATTTTCAATGAACATGTACTCTGTCATGTGTGACAGCAATGATGCATGAAAGGCATCAATGGAAAGCTGAGGATCTCCTTATAATTGATAAACCACATGTAAATTGTCAAACTAAATAACCTTTGCATATTAACCCCTTGAATTCGGATTACCTTTTTTTTGATACGCACTGTATAGTGCCTAAGGCTTTTTGATTAACGACAGTTATATAGAAGTACACATTCGCATAAATAAGTACAAAACAATTACCAGACATTCAAACACAAGTAATAAAACAATTCCGGAAGCGGTCGGAGTTGGTGGTAGGCTTCTTCTTCTTCTTCCTAAAGCACATCATACTTCACTCAGAAACATGACGAATGTCAGAAACATGACGAAAACATGACGAAAACATGACGAAAACATGACGAACCATATAAGGCCATATATTCAGCATATATTCAACAAAAAGGTAAAATGATGATTTGACATTTGTGATGGATTCTGATTTGGATGTAATTGCTTTTCCATTTTATTTGTTCTCATTTCAAACATGTTAATGTTTCTTTTTCACTTGAACAATGCCAGGTACTCCATCTATAAACGCTTTTATACTATACTCTGGGTACAAATACAAATACAAATACAACTTTGTATGGGGGGTAACATAGGCAATGTGGCCGCGGCCTCATTCAGGGGTGTGGGGGACCGGGAGAGGTGCGTAAATTCTCTATGTAAATGTGTACCATGTAGCGCCACCTGGTGATGGTGGCAGAGGGTATTACAATTTCCTTTTTTTACTTGTGCAACACAGGTTATGAAGCACTCTTTGCATGGGAAAGTTTTTCCTCCTTCCCTTCCTCCCCTCTCCCAAAACGGAGGGGCCTGTCAAAGCCACCCCTCCCCCCCAACCCCCACAAAAGATGTATATTTAGTATATCTTTCCCCTCCCTCTCTCATCACCTCTCCCTCCACTCCCTTCCTCACCCCCCCCCCCTCCACTCCCTTCCTCACCCCCCCCCCCCTCCACTCCCTTCCTCACCCCTCCCTCTCCTGCTTCCTTCCCCCCACCCCACTCCTGGCAAAGCCGGGTACTCCTGCTAGTACAAATGAATGAATGAATGATCGTTTTAAGGCCATTTTCCCCGCTAGAGCGGGCGTTAGCCTTGCGGGCCCCATGACCTCATGGTTTTCTTGTTTTGAGGCAATGTTTTATGGCCGGATGCCCTTCCTGACGCCAACCCTTGGTCACGCTCTTACGATGCGCAGGGATACGGTGTACCTATTCTAAACCGGGGTACACACCAGGATCATTCATCCCAGCAAGCTGGTATTCAATTTGCCGACCTCGGAAGGATGACAGGCTGAGTCAACCCCCCTGGCGTTAATTCAGCGATCGACCGGGATTCGAACCCAGGATCTGAGGATCCCAAGCCGGCACCCAAACCGCTAAGCCAACACCAGGCTAACATCCTGATAGTACAGTATAACAGAAAAACACAGTCCGTGAAGCCGTGTGATTATATGTCTATTAATTACGTACTGTTTGAACGCTGGTTGCATCCTGTCTGTTAATTATGTACATCTATCAAGTACGTACTGTTGGAATAACCTTTTGACCATTTAGACTGCTGAGACACCCTTAAGACTTTGAAGACCCTTTAAGTCCCCCAAGACCCTTAAGACTGCCAATATGCTTAAGACCCCTAAGCACCTTAATACTATCATGTGTCCACCCTGTAGTGAACACCGCAGGGCGACACGGATGACTAAACGAGCTTTAACTCCAAGGCGTTCAATCCAATGGCAGACCTTCTTTATACATGCGGGGGGGGGGGGGGGGGGGAGTGGGGGAAGAGCCGTGAGCGCTTACCTGCATGGGTCCACCGGCCGTCTTCGCACCTGTGATGATCAATTCAAAACCGACACAGGATTTAACTGTACAAAAATACCGGCTTTATTAAATAAATGCCGGTAACAAAGAATGCACGATAAAAACTATGATTCCTAAATGGGACGTCCCCACACAGACCCGTATACAGACAAGGGGGAGAAAATAACTGGAAAATAAACATGTGTGTGTGGTTCTCAACTAGGCACTTAGCTCTGAGTGTCTCTTAAACCTCGTCAGGAATCGTCTCGGATTAGTACAGGCCTCCAGGTCCTTGCGCGGGAACCACAGACTGCACTGCCTGCGAGCAGGCCTCGCTGTGCAGTCCGCTTCTCTCGCCGCCATGCGCAAAGTCAGCAGGCCGAGCCAGTTCCACTCGTCCCTGTCGATCTTGTTCACAAACACTGACGTACCAAGGAAAAGAAATGTGGCCGTGCCTTCAATCAGAACCAAAACAAAGCGAGCACACAAATGCGTCCGCCTTCCACCAACACCTCCAAGTCCAGCTCAAGAGTATGTGTGAGCGTTCGCTATGGAGGCCAGCTCGGAGAAAGAAAAGCCACGAAAAACCAAAATGTCGGGGAGACGATCGCTCGCCACCAAACCCAGAAAACGCAAGAGCCAAGAAGCAAAATGTCCGCCCTCCAACTCCTTTGTACTCAAGGCTCTGACGTCATCCTACGACATCTGCGTGTCTGCTCCTATCAGCTAGTGCCATCTCGTCGCTCTTGGTGTCCTGACCAATCACTGCTCTTCGGTGGCGTGGTCTCACGCCCTGCCTGCTTGATGTGGTGATGTGGCTGGTGGCAGCGCCAGCGGTATTGTTCAATGTCTTGTTCCGGTCACTTTTATTTCGTGTTATAAATGCGTGATTTCTTAGCTTGTGTGTGTGCTGCTGGTGTCATAAGGAACAGAGGAAAAATAACAGAGGCCATTACATACAGGGCATTTATTACCCATAATCCCTAACTAATTAACATAACCCCACCCCTCGTGATGAGAACGAAGATACGTGCTTACACGACATCTGGTCTAAACAAATTTCTGACTTATGAAACATGGGGTTTCTTCTTCTTCACGACAGTCGGAGCACACTACCTATACAATTCTACCTGGACTAAGGTAATCACTGCCTACCCCTACAAACGTAATAATAACTTTTAAGACCCCCAGGCCCCATAAGGTGTACCAAGTCCCTTAAGACGCCAAGCCCCTTAATATGCCCAAGAAACTCAAGACCCTCAACACCCAAAACACCATTCAGACCCCAAAGACCCTTAAGAATGCCAAAACCCCCAAGACCCTTGAAACCCCAAAATATCCTTAAGACCCTTATATGACCAGTAAGGCCTTTGATGACCCCTAATACTCTCAAGACACCGCAAGACCCCTTTTACCTTTAAGACACTTTCGACACCTTTAGACCCTATAACCTTCATACCTTGCACCCCTTATGTCCCTTTAGACCTCTTAGAACATATCATTTAGATGTACCTCTATAGGGCATCTAAGGGTCCCTTACACCCTTCCAACATGTTAGACAACTTGGACCCTTGACTATTTAGAGCTTTTTAGACTCTTTTTAGATGCTTGAGAGATAAGACCCTTCTGACCCCTCAGACATTAACTACTATTGGAAAGTACCCTTTAGATTTTTATGCCCACACCATGCAAACAACTAGTCTTCTTGCAAAACACAAACTATACTTTATTCATCAAGTAAGGCAGAAACTTGACCCACCCAGGGTGTGAGTAATCTGCTCGATATATACAGTGCATTCAGAAAGTATTCAGACCCCTTCACTTTTTTCACATTTTGTTATATTGCAGCCTTATGCTGAAATCGTTTAAATTCATTTTTCCCTCATCAATCTACACTCAATACCTCATAATGACAAAGAGAAAGCAGGATTTTAGTAAGTTTTGCAAATTAAGAAAAAACAGAAATATCACATTGACATAAGTATTCAGACCCTTTGCTATGACACTTGAAATTTAGCTCAGGTGCCTCCCATTTCTCTTGATCATCTTTGAGATGTTTCTGCACCTTGATTGGAGTCCACCTGTGGTAAATTCAATTGATTGGACATGATTTGGAAAGGCACACATCTGTCTATATAAGGTCTCACAGCTGACAATGCATATCAAAGCAAAAACCAAGCCATGAGGTCGAAGGAACTGCCTGCAGAGCTCAGAGACAGGATTGTTTCGAGGCACAGATCTGGGGAAGCCTACAAAAAAAATTCTGCTGCATTTAAGGTTCCCAAGAGCACAGTGGCCTCCATAATTCTTAAATGGAAGTAGTTTGGTTCAACCAGGACTCTTCCTAGAGCTGGCCGCCCGGCCAAACTGAGCAATCGGGGGAGAAGGGCCTTGGTAAGAGAGGTGACCAAGAACCAGATGGTCACTCTGGCTGAGCTCCAGAGATCCAGTGTGGAGATGAGAGAAACTTCCAGAAGGACAACCATCACTGCAACACTCCACCAATCTGGGCTTTATGGCAGAGTGGCCAGAAGGAAGCCTCTCCTCAGTGAAAGCCTGGTTGGAGTTTGCAAAAAAGCACCTAAAGGACTCTCAGACTGTGAGAAATAAGATTCTGTGGTCTGATGAAACCAAGATTGAACTGTTTAGCCTCAATTCTAAGCGTCATGTCTGGAGGAAACCAGGCACCGCTCATCACCTGCCCAATACCATCCCAACGGTGTGGCATGGTGGTGGCAGCATCATACTGCGGGGGTGTTTTTCAGCAACAGGGACTGGGGACTGGTCAGTGTTGAGGGAACAATGAACGGAGCAAAGTACAGAGATATCCTTAATGAAAACCTGAAACAGAGCGCTCAGGACCTCAGACTGGGCCGAAGGTTCACCTTCCAACAGGACAATGACCCAAAGCACACAGCCAAGACAACACAGGAGTGGCTTCGGGACAACTCTGTGAAGGTTCTTGAGTGGCCCAGCCAGAGCCCTGACTTGAACCCAATCGAACACCTCTGGAGAGACCTGAAAATGGCTGTCCATCGACGGTCCCCATCCAACCTGACAGAGCTTGAGAGGATTTGCAGAGAATAATTGCAGAAAATCCCCAAATCCAGGTGTGCAAAGCTTGTCGCATCATACCCAAAAAGACTCGAGGCTGAAATCGCTGCCAAAGGTGCTTCAACTAAGTACTGAGTTAAGGGTCTGAATACTTTTGTCAATGTGATATTTCAGTTTTTTCTTTTTAATAAATTTGCAAAACTTTCTAAAATCCTGTTTTCTCTTTGTTATTATGGGGTATTGAGTGTAGATGGATGAGGGAAAAAATGAATTTAAACGAATTCAGAATAAGGCTGCAACATAACAAAATGTGAAAAAAGTGAAGGGGTCTGAATAATTTCTGAATGCAATATATATATATATATATATATATATATATATATATATATATATATATATATATATATATATATATACACACGTAGTGTGTTCAAAAAGTATCCGACCTTTGTTCATAAAAGATACTCGCATCCAGATAAAAAAAAATTAATAATAATCTCGTTCAAAGTAGTCCCCTTGGGCTGCCACACACTTCTCCCAACGGTTCTGCCACTGTCGGAAGCAGCGCTGGAACGCCTCTTTTGGGATGGCGCGCAGCTGGTCCGTCGCATTCCGCATATCTTCTCTGGAGTCGAAGAAGACGGTCAGCATGACTTTGACATTGCTGCGGACATGCCTTGCTTTTTTTGGCCTCGGGGATGTTGGATGCTTCCATTGTGATGACTGCAACTTGGTTTCTGGGTCGTACCCATAAACCTAGGACTCATCGCCAGTGATGACTGTGTTGAGGAAGCTGGGATCGCTGTTCACAGTCTCCAGCATGTCCTGTGCGATCTCAAAACGGAGTTGCTTCTGCTCAATCGTTAGCAGCTTTGGTACGAACTTCGCTGAGATTCTCCTGAAGCCCAAATCCTCCTTCATAATGGAATGAACGGTGTTGAATCTTGCGGATCATCCCAAGTTTTTCCGTCATTTTGTCAAAAACGAAAATCCGACGGCGCTCACTTACATGTCCTCACTCATCGGTGGTCTGCCGTCAAATGACAGATTCTGCAGGTGGGAAAAAATTCACGCGTGTGCATTAGGATCGCCGACATACGTGCACCAATCAACGCCTCCCTAGCTTCTTTTTTTTTACGCACGAAAAATAAAGGTCGGATACTTTTTGAACACAGTATATATATATATATATATATATATATATATATATATATATATATATATATATATATATATATATATATATATATATATATATATATATATAATATATATATATATATATATATATATATATTATATATATATATACAGAATTGGCATT
>NC_136262.1:249755862-249926937 GCF_964187855.1 Myxine glutinosa
CTCAACAGTTGCTTCAACTCTATAAAGGTTTGATTCGTCCTTGTATAGAGCACTGCTCTCACATCTGGGGAGGTTCTAGCTCCACATACCTACTGGACAGAATTGAATCCAAAGTAATCCGACTTATCAACTCTCCCAATCTGATCTCAAAACTCAACCCGCTCAAATTACGCCGCAAAGTTGGCTCTCTTTATCTTTTCTACAGATATTACTTTCGTTTCTGCTCCCAAGAACTTGCTGCTTGTATACCTCCACCATTAGCTAGACAACGGAATACTCGACAAGCCACTACATCTCATGATTATTGTGTGGCCATTGGCAACTTAAGGTTGGGCCGTTATGATGTTTGTTTCTTCTCCTCCACTGATAAACTCTGGAACTCTTTACATTCCCATGTCTTTCCAAACACTTATGATCTTCCCCTTTTCAAAAAGCAGATTTCTGCTCTCAAAAACTCTGACTATTCTCTCCTTCTTCACTTTTCTATCAATGCAGCTCTTTTATTTAGGCCTGGCCTTGATGAGGACTACAAAGTCCATGCCTGGAGCCTTCTACATAAAAAAAAAACACTCCCCTTTAAGCCGTCTAGCCTGGGTTTGAATCCTGACCCAGCTATAAACTGTCAGCCGGTGTTTCACAGGCATGGTGATTCTTCAATGCATCTGCCATCCCTCGGGTGGCGTTAAATGGGCGTCCTGTCTAACGACGTTAGTTGGTGGATGTTAAAGATTCTATGATGTCCTTCGTGAAGAGTAGGCGAGCCCTCACCGCCACCATTACTAAATTCCAAATTCCTGCCATAACTAGCCTAGCCAGCCTTTTAGTAAAGACTCGCACAAGCTTCCACTGGTCAACTCCACAAGAAAGGTGGGATAGTAGTTGCATTTAAAGAAGAAGAAGACCTTGGATTTATCAATGGCCGTACTGCGAGTTGATGATGTATACAATCAACATTTTCAAGAGCTGGGGATCTTACGCACAGGGTGCACCACCACAATGCTGCTACTAGGACTACCAGTGGTGTACTGCTGTCCGATGGCCTGTTATCTTCATCCGACTTACCCCATTAAAAAAGGTTGAATGCCGCTTCGTCTTCTTTATATAAATATGCTTAAATAAATTAATCAGGTTGGATTTAAAATACACTTCAAAAATCGATTTTTCTGTCCAGAATATTGAGGATGAGCTTTCCAATGGAAATTAATCAATATTTTATCATTACGGTATTTTTTGTTTTTTGATTAATCAATTAATTGATTAACTATTTATTTATTTTCATTATTAATCATTTATTTATTTTCTTTCTCATCTGGGAAATATCTCAGGCACCTTTTGAGTTAGGAAGCTGATATTTGGACATGACAATGACCAAGTGATTTGGCAGTAAAGGGTATTTTTGATTAATCAATTAATCGATTAATTATTTATTGATTAAAAATTAATTATTTAATAATTATTAATTAATTACATAATCTAAATTGATTAATTAATTATTAATTATTTATTAATCTAAAAGTTACATCTTCGGATGAAGCACTAGTGGTTTAGTTATGCTATTAGCCAATTGATTAAGAATATATTTTATGACAGTCTTTATTGATTTTAATTATGCAATTAATCAATCAATTATTGTGCACCTCTCCCTCCAAGTACAGTCTCTACAAGCTGCACGGCGGTATTTCCGGGTGCCGGAGGGGGCTCGGCAATGATGCACGCTGAAAGGGAGTGCTGTACTCAGTTTTCGCTCCGGTTGTTTTCTTGTTTGTTTGTTTGTTTGTTTGTCCGGGCGATATCTCAACCATCCTTTGAGCTAGGAAGCTGAAATTTCGGCACAATGGTGAGCAAGTGCTTTTGCAAAAACAATATTTTTTGTTTTTTGATTAAACAATTAATTGATTAGTTACTTAATTATTAGCGATTAATTACGTCCTTATTTATTTCCTTTCTCTCAGGCACCTTTTGAGCTATGAAGCTGATATTTGGACATGTCAATGACCAAATGATTTGGCTGTAAAGGCTATTTTTTATTTATTGATTAATCAATTAATCAATGAATTATTTAATTATTCGATTAATGACAAATTTTTATTTTTTTTAAGTTACAGATTCGGATGAAATGGTGGTTTATTTATTTTTTATGATTATTATTTATTTATTTTCATTATTAATCATTTATTTATTTTCTTTCTCATCTGGCCAATATCTCAGGCACCTTTTCAGCGAGGAAGCTGATATTTGGACACGATAGTGACCAAGTGATGTGGCTATAAAGGATATTTTTGATTGATTGATTAATCAATTCATCGATTAATTTATTTCTTGATTAATAAATTAATTATTCAATTTTTTATTAATGACTTATTTAATTACATTTCTAAAAGTTACATCTTCGGATGAAGCACGAGTGGTTTAGTTATGCTATGAGCCAATTGATTAAGAAAATATTTTGTGATAATCTTTTATTGATTTTAATTATGCAATCAATCAATCTATTATTGTACACCTCTCCTTCCCAATACAGTCTCTATGAGCTGCACGGCGGTATTGCCGGGCGCCAGACGCCAGAGGCGCCCTGGCAATGCCACGCTGGAGGATATTTAATTATTTGGCATGGGGGCGGCGTACTTCGAATGTATCTGTACTTGTTTTATATTTAGTTGTATGTTTTTGTAAACCTGTGAATTTTTTATGTTTTCATCGGTAAGAGGTGTTGTGGGTGATTCGCATTATGATGGATCCTGGGATAGTCGAAAGGTGAGGCATGTCTGGGCAAGGAAACAACTACGTGTTGTACTTTGAAATAATTGACTTTGAAATTATTTACTCACAAAACTCTTCCAGTTTACAATTGATAGATAAAAAAAACAAAAAAACTTAAAGGTGACATGATGTGTTTTGTTAGAAGTTGGGGGCAAATAATACTGCTGAAAAAGATGGTGATAATTAATATCTCCCTCCACCCACCCCCATGATATTTGTTGATTTAATTGTAGTTTTGCAACGACTCATTCTATCTTGACGTTTTGACTTTTGAAGCTCATTATGGAATGTTGCATCACCACAGCCTGTGTATATCCACAGGGAGAACCTTTGTTCTGCTGGACAATGCCGTTGATATTGAGCAACGCACTACTGGGCAAGAGGATAAATAATTTCTAATTTCTAGCCCAAAATGGAAAATATAAGAATGCGAGTGTTTGCTCTAAGGATATCCCATCTGCTAACACCTGGAAAAATGATGAACCTGTGACAATTTCACAACAGGTGCTCACTCAGCTTTCTGCCAAATAGTCATCGGAGATACGACTCATCCATATAATTATGACGCAGGGTCAAAGCATCAAAAAGCAAAGTGAACACACAACGATGAAGGCATTAAAAAAATAAATTGGCACAGAGTTAATTGAACAGGCCTTGTGCGTCCTAATTAACACTATCATCTTGCCAATCTTTTGCTCTTCACAACAATGAAATGTTCTAAATTCACTTGAAACATATGGCTGGTATACATGATTGGTCTAAACTTTTGCCCTCAACCCAGAGGATTTGTCTTTAAAACACAACATGACAGCTTGGTTCTTCCAAATTGTTTCGATAATTTATTGTGCATTCTAGTTTGTCATAAGTTCCTCTATGACCTTGAGTCGCTGCAATAAAACTCTTCAATGAATACTTCATTCTCAGTCAGGATCTCTTGGCAAAACTGACAAAAAAAACATAATTCTAAATTGGAAGAAATACCATTTGTCTTCTGGCACTGTGGCAAATAAAGGACTTTCAAAATGACATACGATTGCTCGACGAGGCCTTTTGCACATACGCTATGAAAGCATTTACACTGATTCGGTTCTGCATGCAGGACACATTTAAACTGCTGTTACTAGCATGGATCTGTAATTGAAATCATCATTTTAAACATAATTTTAGGCATTTAGACAAAAGAGTGGCAATTTCAAAGTGGTTAAAAATAATTGTTCTGTTCGTTAATGCAAATCGGACCGACAGAAGCATAGGAAATACCTGTGGATAAGAAGTGTCAAGTTTGTACCATTTCCTGTTGGTACAAGCGAGCAGCCGTCATGGTTATAACATACATACAAGCACAAACAGATGGATGCTTTTCCTTTTACCAATGGATGCAAAAATCTAACATAATTTATTGTGGCCCTGGAACCAAACAACATATATATATATATATATATATATATATATATATATGTATATATATATATATATATATATATACATATATATATATATATACATATATATATATACATATATATATATATATACATTATACATATATACATATATATATATATATACATTATACATATATATATATATATACATATATATATATATACATATATATATATATATACATTATACATATATACATATATATATATATATACATTATACATATATATATATATATATATATATATATATATATATATATATATATATATATATATATATATATATATATATATATATATATATATATATATTGTTACGGGTCGCGGACAAGATGTTACTTTGGGCCGAGCGGATGGTCAACCGCGACCGTTACAGGATCCCCGATTAGCCCGACTCCCCCAACATTGACCAATCGTGCCACAGGTATTCAATCGGGAAACCTCTAAAGCGACCGAATGTAAAGAGGAAGAGAGAAGAAGACAGAGTACGGAGGAATAACAGGATTTATTATACACACAAGCAAAAAGAAGGAGCGATCAAAGTTATTTACAAGCAATGGATGGAAGAAGCAGTCACACAGTGAATCGTTAGCTTATACTATTCAATTTACTTAACCCCAGGACAACGATTAGGACAGACGACGTTCACACTTACACGGGGGAAATTGCAGGCAGGAATGGCGGAGGTGGGTTGCTGGAGAGGGAGGCAGGGTCAGGTCCCTGCAACCGGCAGGGCTGGAGGTAGCAGCTCCTTTTTGGCGGGAAAACCCTCGGTCGCGTCGACGCTGCTGATGCTGTGGACGTCACGCGCTGGCTCGGTCACACCTGCTCCTCTCCTTCTGGTGGAGCCGTCTCCCTCCTCTCAGCGCGTCTCTCCAAAGCTTGTTTCATCTCCAAGTACCTCTCCTTTTTGGTTTAGAGCGTCTCTCATCTCTCATCTCACAGCTCACAGCCCAGCTCACAGCTCATCTCTCCTCTCATCTCATCTCTCATTTCACAGCTCATCTCTCCTCTCATCTCTCATCTCCTCTCGTGAAGCAGTCCCTTCCAGTCGCTTTTATTACTCGGGTCGGAATCAAGCCGCCGGCTGCGAGGGCACGCCTACCGGGTCGCTCACCGCGGTGCTGGTTGGCTGTTAGGGCTGTCCGATTCCTCCTTTGATCATTACGACGTGCCACGCCTGTGAGTTGGCGGCTCCTACCCCCCTCTTCTCCGAGATTAGCACATGGGCAATGGCGGCTTGCGGGATTGAACACCACTCGCACCGCTTTTGAAAGGAACTTTGGAGAGCGGAGATGATTGGGGAAATTGAAAGGGGCCTACGCTTATTTCGTTTGATACAATGCAGAGTCAATCTAGTGGGAAACACATATTTAGCCTACATAGAATAAGGAAATAAGCTATTTAAAAAGATATATCGTGGCCTGTGTGTAAGTTTCATGGAATTAACTAGGGGGACGTCCTTCGACCTTATTTACTCTACGAGGGTGTTACACACAACAAAACCATACTTTTCACATTCGTTACACTTTCTCAAAATTGTTACACTTCTCAAAACCGTTACACTTCTCAAATTCGTTACACTGCACCCTCCTTTCTTCAGGCCCGTGCTCGGGCCTACAAAACTTTAACTTAGTGTGACACGTAGGTGTAATTCCCTCTACAATTAACCTGACCCTGAGTGTGACAAACTTAAAACACAAATAAATATGTCCCCCTGCTGCATTGCACCCTGTCTAACAGATTTGCGCCCACAGGATAACCGAATTACGGAATTGTTTTCAAGCTATACATTTACGGTGGGGCGCATTATTTACAGTGACGTTATTTCTTATTTACAATGCAACCCAGGACCTGTGTTTTTTTTTTCTTTTTAGGGAACAAGAAAAAGAAATTCCTGTTGGGAGGGAGGAGACAGCACGCATTGCATCGATGCACCAGTACCAATACCACCAAAGCACCCAAAAGCACCACAAAGCACCAAAAGCACCACTCGGTGCACAGTCACCACTGTTCATAATAAACACAACAAAACAACTGGTGGTGGTCTTATCCTTTTCTGCTGGGCCGATGTTCTTCCCGACGTCTTCTGGCTTCATGCGGCCTACTTGGAAATAATAAAAAGCACAACTTGTGTTCATTTTTTATTTAGGGCCTCAGGGGCCAACTAAGGGTGGTCCACCCGTTGGGCATAGGTGCCACCTTACCGAGGTCCGCAAGCAAGATTCCCTGGCCACTATGGCCGGTCTCCAACAGAGGTGCCCTGCCCCAGAACCTGGGGTCCATCAAGTGGTACTTGGCCGCAGAACAGCGGTCCATAAAGTGGTACATAAACGCAATGCATGCTGGTTCTGAGAATCTCGTGCGCACAATGGCCACCTCACGCCCGCTCCCCTCGGCGCCCAATGGCGCACAGGTCCTCAAGTGGGAGACAAAAGGGGGGAAGACAAATGAGCGAGGGGTAAGGTCACAAGGGTACACGTCAATAAAGGCAATGCAGGGTGAAGTGCGTACGGAGAGCGAAGTGAGAAAAACTCGTCCCTACCGTACGTCACCCCCCCTGTCACCTACACTACCCTTGCCCTTACCCCATATTTACAACAATTTACACCTTTACAAATTCGTCACTATGTCTTGTCTTCCCCATCTTTCCCTTCTACACCAAATTCGTCTCCAATCCCCCTATCCAAAATTTGCCATCACCAATTCATCATCAATCCTCATAAGGAGGGAGAGATGGAATTACGCACAATGTCACACCCACGTCATGATGCGTCTCACAATCCAAAACATTTGCATTAATGAAAAATAATAAAACATGGCATGGTGTGGAGTACCTGTCACCTCAGGTGAGTGGATGCAGATGGTGCGAGGAGACTTCCTAATCCTAACTATCCTCTAAATGACATTAACACACTTTACACTACCCTGGGTCTCTCCCTGCCAATCCATTGGCCAACTTACACTATGGGTTCTAAAAACCAAATTCCCATTGACCAAACTGTGGTGCTTCTCAATTTGGGGTCTCACTCCCCCGATTCATCTCCCGGTGCCCTTGCACAATTTCTGGGCTGTGACGTGTAGCTCTCCCAGCAGGTCTACCCACCTGCACACCTCCACCACTGCAGTTGCCACCCGAGCTTACCTAGCTCCTCACCCTAACCTATCTAGCTGGGGAAGGCCCCTCCTGGCTCTGTCACCCCACTCGGTGCCCTCTGGCACTGGGCTACCTGGGTCCGTCCTCCGGATCCTCGGGCCCCATCCACAACAACTCTACCGGCTCCCAGAGCCCACCTGCGGCCTCACCTGGCGGACATCCTCACAGTGGTGGAGTGCCCAAACCAACTACGCACACTAACAGGCTACATGCCCAGCCATTTCCACAACACTAATGCACCCATCCAATCACCATTCTTCCACCCGCACCACAGATGCCAATATCCAACCACAATTTACCTATACCCTCTACCTAACACTTACACTACCCGCCCCGGGTATCCGTGATGGGGGTCCACTCTTCCCCCATTCACACCTCCGCACCATCCACTCCACTCCACAATTTCCACCATACTCACTCCACGACCATCCATTCCAATACTCCATATACTTCACACTACCAGTTATTCCATACACCTGTTGGTGCACACCTGTGCACTCACACCTGGTGCCACCTGCACCCTCCTCCTCTTCCTGGACCAGTTGGTCATCACAATACACATCACCACTACTCCCTCATACACTGCTCCATCCACCCGTTCAGTTGCACACCTGTGCAATCACACCTGTTCCTTACACACTGCTCAATACACTTCTATACACCTTCAACACTCACACGGCATCACCTGAACTAACTACTCCCCTCTAACTTAGTGCTCCCCGTCTTCCCTTTAAACTAAGCACATACCACGTCATTATCATCCACACTAATCTACCTGCATCCCCACTACAGGTGTCATTGTCACTAACTAACCTTAACGTTACCTAATGTCATCTTCTAGGGCCCTACACACAATATCCTAACCCACCCAGGCTAGTTTTCACTGCCATCAACCCCATAAACCTAGTGCTCCTTTGCCCCCCTTTGTGAGGGATGACAGAGTTGCCATCCCACCACATGGGGGACGTTCCACTACCAATTTTGCACATCAAATTTCAACAAATCAAAAATTTGCCAATCACTACCCATCATCTGCCAATCATTACTGCCAATCCTTTGCCAATCATCAAATTTTATTTTTCTAATTTCGGGGCCAAAACACTATCCTCGTCATTACAGTCTACTTACTAATGCCTCTCGGTGCGCCAATTCACTTCTAAAGCTCGGCTTCGTACAGCCGAGCAATGAACGCGGGTTCTTTGGTGCCGGCGGCTGGATGCGTCCGGCACTCGGTGCAGGGACGGGGGCTTACCACTGATCTGTATATACTACTGGATAGAGCATCGGCTAATAGGCTTGTACAAAGCTGTGAAGCCGGCGCGCGACAGCGGCGGCCATCTTGCCACTCGCACAAGGAGGCGCGGCCTGTGTCAGTTCCTGGCGTTTGCACAACTGTGGAATGAACTACCTCGTAACATCGCAACTGAAAGTCACTCAACAAGCTGTTTTAGAAAGAAACCTAGATTATATGTGCAAAATTTTCAGAATTATACTTTGTAAATATATACAAAGTGTCATTTTCCAAACTCAATGATTGACAGACAATGTATATGTTTATGTATTTGGCACGCCAATGTTCTCTTGTAATATCCTTTCGTTTTATTGTTCTTAACTCTCAATGTAATTCTTCAAATTATTGTTTATTTGTACGTTCCAGGTTAGCAGCTCGAAAACTCAATTCTGATTGATATTTTTGCCAACCTTCCTCACAATTTCAACGCAAATTTCTTGTCCATGTTTGTGTTTTTCTCAAATAATTCTCGATTTAAGTATGAATTTAGTGTATAATCCAAATTGCTTGAGAATAAAGCATTATTATTAAAATTTACTAATTTTTCAAAGATTTTATCATCCTTGATACAATAAATTAGGCCACAATTTAAGGGCATTGTGGTCAACGCTGTTCTCACGGAATACTTTCTCCAGGATGTCTATATGTGATGGTTTCAATGTTGGGTCATTTACTCATTCTATGTCAAGAATTTATCAGTTGACAACAAACAAAGTCTTCTGAAAGACAAATGAAACATAAAAAGCTTAAAGTTGTAATAAAAAGGCACCTTTTATTACAAAGCCTCAATTAATAATAATAATATTGACCGACATATGTAGTGTGCCCTTTTCAAAGAGGCTCAACAAAAGAAACAAACATTTTGTCACCAAAATCATCATTGAACAAGTGTCTTCAGTTTGTTCTTGTGGTAATGCGTTTGATTGGCGACCGCCAGGTCAGGGTTTCGACACCCTCTGTCGTGGGTATGTTTCACACTTCATCTCGTTACCCAGACAGTTCTCTGGCCCGGTTTGGCACACAGATTGCAGAAATGTGGCCTAAAGTCCCACACGTTTCATTTCGCTCAGATACTGATGTAGGAGGTATGCCCGACTTCCTCTGGGAATGGTTCCACAGTGTGGGTGCCACGTCGGAGAAGGCACGACCACCAAAAGTCACCGCCACATGTCGTTTCACAGCAAGCGGGTAATCCCTAGACTAGACAGCACCACAGCCGACGTGCCTGACCGAACACTGCAGTGAACAACCAGAGGATTAGCCAGAGTACTGTCACACCACCAAGCAAGCATTATCCATTCAGTTCACTCAAGACTCATTGTTGCTTCCCAGTATTCTTTCACAGAACAAATTTGCACAAAGAAACAATCCAGATCTAAACAATTATCCTACAATATAATCCACATTTGAAGTAAAATTGATCCACATATTCAGATGATATGGTGACAAAATGCGATGATGCACAGGATACAAAAAGCACAAAATGCTGACATTTGAAGGAGCCAAAAAGAGCAGCCTGTCAGTGCTCCATTGTCTCCCAGTTGCAAACAACAAACACAAAGAAGAGAATACAGTCAATACACTATTTGAAATCACTTGTTAGTCACAAGCATAAGGTGAACAAATTTAATGAGAGGCAAGAGCACATCTTGAATGCAGAACGCTTCAGAAGTATTTCTTGAAATACATAAAAACATCATAATTTAAAATGGGTACATGGCAAGCATAGTTAGTTAAACTTAATTGCATACATGTGTGCATATGTCGACCAATCATGTTAATTTACATACCATAGTCCTTTCAAAAGGAACATCTGATATGCAAAAATTGTGAAATAAAAACAAAATTACTGGTGTTTGAAGAGAATTAGCTTGGTGAGCCGCTTGCGCACATTGGGCCCCGTGATCTGCCCATTCAGCTGCTTCGTCAGATGATGCATTCGTATCTTGATGTAACAAGAGGACAAACACTTGACAAGAAGGTGGACATGGTTGCATTCTGGAGAACCACTGAGCACGTGCTCATCCAACCTGTCAAAAACACCCCGCTGACATACTTCACCCAACACGGTTGACATGATGGCAGGAGCAATCCTCTTGGACTGTGGTAGAGCACCTTCAGTGGTGTGCAGCATCCTCTGTATGCACTGCTCTGTGGCAGTACACACTGTGATCACATCAGCCGCCGCCCTCACAAGACCTCCTCTATTCTTTCTGTCCAAAAGAAGACAACCAGTGGCAACACCACCGTCAGGCATCGCATCTATACACTCTGGACATGACAAACGCTTGGCAGCCATACGAACAACATATCCAGCTATGTAGCATATGACTTCTTCCTTGTAGAGGGATAGCCTTCCAATGTCGGGGATATGAGCATAATCATGGTCGTGATGAGGAGCAGATGGGTGAGGCTCCATGCCATACTTCCTCACCAGCAACATGTCTTGACAGATCTCTGACTCTGGTTCCCTGTGCACACTGGAGACATGAAGAACGCCGGTTGTATCCTGGGCAATACAATTTCCACCAAGTGCGGATATCTCGTGGCGAATCAAAAGTCGCTTGTACAGAGCAGTGAACTGCTTGGAGGTGGGGTTGTTGTTCATACCTCCAGCCGCTCGTACAGCACAGAAGAACAACTCCAGATGGTCTTGGCTTGTTTTGTACGTCAGCAAGTACTTCAGTTTTGGTTCTGCAGCACCAACAAGAGATTCATACATATCTTGAAGACTCCTGATCGCCACGAGAAATCCAACAAAGGCTGTTTTTCTTGGGGTTTCGTACATTGGCTTGCCATGAACATCTTTCAGCGACAATACATATGTGAAGGCGTTTCTCAGAAAGGGATGCCACTGAGGCTCGTTGCGGGGATGCATTGGTGCCTTGTAGTTGCGGGCCAAGGGATTTCTCGAGTTCATTATATCAAATAAATGATCAAATGTACGTATGAACTCGACCGTTGCTTCACAGCCTTCAAACTTCTTCAGCTTCAAATCTTTATCGCAAAACTCCAGTGCATCAGCCACACTGCTGCTGAGAGTTTGGGCCGCCAAGTTGACTTTCATCTTTTGCTTGTCCCAGTGGATGTGTGCCGACCTCAGCTTGTTACCAGCTCTGAGCCCCTCCTCCTCTTGCAGCACGTGTAGACGTTCAATGTAAGACCAACAAATCTTCCCTCCCGATCCATCAACCAAAATTCCCTTGGATGCAAGTGTGTTTCTCACCAGTTTCAACATATGACATATGTCAAGAAGGACACTCACACGCAACTCCGGTTTACTGGGATGAGGGAATGAGGGATCCAACCGAGCAATGTCCATATTTGCCCCCAGCTGCTTCAACATGGTCATGTGACATGATGGTCCATCACATGTAAGAGAGGCAACTTCAATGTCAATGTCACACAGCTTCTGTATGCACTGCATCACCAAATTGGCCCTTTCAGCACCTGACATGCCATGTATCAAAAAATAGCCAACTGGAACTTTCCAATTGCTGTTTAATGACACAACCATGAGAACAAGTGCATCAGTTGCAATAGGAGTTGAATCATTGCATACATCTGTTCCAATGTCAACATAGCCACGCAGCTTATCACCATCCCAACTGATGTGCTTTCTGATGGACATTTCATCGAGCATGAGGGCACAAACAACACGTCTCTTTTCAGCTTCAGCCTCCTTCACTTTCAGTTGTAAGGCCACAAAGGATTCTTGTGTGAATCCCGGTTCACCACTGATACAACTGTACCACTTCCTGATGACTGCAGGGTGTGGCAATGCCATGTCAAAAGTTTTGCGTACATACATGTAGGCTTTGGTTGAATAGAATTGAAGGGTCAGAGCAAATGCTCTGAGTGCAGGAGGATACGTCTTCCTTGTCACCTTGCCACTTTTCTTGTTTTGGAGCATTCTTTCCATTATTCCAGAAGGAACATCAGAGAAGGTCTTTGCCAACTGGTCAGCTCCATTCTCAGAGAGCAGCTGCTCATCACAAAGTGCTTGAACAACTGTGGTCAAAGATTTGACTTTCCTCCGGCAGCGACGTGATTTCTGCTGTGTCAATTTGAGCTTTTTCTTGACGCTACAAAGATTGTCATGCACAGAGTCCAGTTTATGTTTCACACTCCGTGGACTGGCAGTTACAGCATATGTGTGATCAGCACCAGTCGTTGCTGCAAGCTTTGATGGGCTGGTGATGATTGATGTACTGGGTGTGTTGTCCAGTGGCTCTTGCAGATTGACCAGTGCTTCTTGCGGGAAAGACCGTGGTTTGGGTGGCTTTCGCTTCCTTTCATCCTGGAAATCCATCAGAATAATAGATCAGAATTAATTATGAACGAAGAAATTATACAAGATTATTTATTTGGGATGTTCTTGAGAAAAGAGATGGTGGAAAAGTATTGATAAGTTGCTGATGTTGATATGTTTGCAAAATTTATATATTTGACACATCAATTGGCATGTAAGTAGACAAGTGTGAAAATCACTGCTGGCAGTGACAGCTACAACATGACACTATTTATATCTCAGTTACTCCACCACAACATGAAACTGTTGTATTATGTACCTTCTGCAGGTGGGTCGGAAAATCAAATATGGTTGGCAGGGAATTTTCTCGGAGTCTTGTGGTCTGACCTGTCCTGTCAAAACATGAGTCATCAAAGTGGTCTGAGCAAAGGACAGACTTCTTTGAAGGTTTCCATTTGTCACGTTTCACATTCACAACCCATTTCTGGAGAACATCTGGACGACTGAATGGAAATCTGAAAAAAATATTTTCAAGAAATTAGCCGATAGTCATGAAAGTACAACTCGAAGCAACAATTTACAACATATTCAATATGTAAGGCTCAACATACTAGCCATATAAACACTCAATTACCATGTACTTATACAGAATCAGTTATTGGTTTCAAAGTTTAACTGCATTGAGTTTTGCAACTTTGAATCATCCAGGGTACACATTATTAGACGGGACCATGCTATTTATACTCGTCCTCGATAACTATATATAGATAAAGACTTTGGGTCAAACTTAGCCCTGAGGGACCGCATATTGATGAAATATGTCCCGGCTCAGTGACTTTGTGCACTCTGCGGTTGAGTCAAACTAGTTCTGAAGTTCAGTAGTTGAAACTTGAATCCAGATCACGGTTGTGCAAACATCATAATTTAACATTCAAATTCAACGTTTTTTAAATAAAACATTCTCAAATAAATGTTAATTTTCAGTACTTACAGATGAAATGTCTTTCCACATCCTCGTATTTGTCTCTTTGTGCAATTAATAGCAGCACAAGCCGGCATTTCATAATACGTTAGCGGAGCGTGTTGACGAAAAATTTATGCGAGTGGCAACATGGCGTCCAGTGGCCGGGCGCTGACTTCAACTCAAGCGCCCGACCCGCTATCCAGTAGTATATACAGATCAGTGGGGCTTACCCGTGCCGACATCCCACGCACCACCTCGGCGCGGAGCCATCCAATTGCCCGATCTCGACGTGCCGGAACGTCTCAATAAAAAGTGGTCGCCATGACGACCCTTCCTATCGGGCTGCCCGCTCCGCCTAGTGGAGCCCGGACGCGGCCGTTCCAAGCGAGGCACAGCGTGGATCGCGTACGGCGGTCCTTTCGAACCCGCCGTGGCTCGGATCCCCGCTGGTTCTCGCGGCACGCGAAGCCCGGCACGCACCGAGGGCCCGATTCGGCTATAAGTCGCTCTAACCGCTAACCCGGTTACCGTCGATGCCTCACCTGCATGCTTACACCCATACGCTACCCATTTCTTGCCCATACATCCAGCTGTTCCCATGCTCCTCGTCGTACCTTCTCTAACACACCCAGGTACACTCATTCCACTCACAGACTTGGTCACACACCTGACCATCGAACACTTTGGCACACATTCGTTGTTCGCACACCTCACCAACACACCTCTTCGCGCCCCTTCCTCGGTCACCTCCTCTGTGACAATCACAGGTGTGCTTTCACTCGCACACCCAACCACGTGCCTCACGACCAACTCAAGTGTGCATTCCCACACACGCTCTACCATTCCAGGTGTGCATCCTTCCATTCCAGGTGTACATCCTCGCTCACCTGTCACAACCAACTCACGCTCCGTGTCACTCTCACTACTTTCACCTCCACTCTCGGTCGCGCACTCACCCTTACTCTCGACAGTGCACTCTTTCCTCATGCACCTGTCCGTTACACACCTTTCTCGCGCATCCTCTTGCGCACACTCTTTCGTTACTTGCTCCGTAACACTTACCACACCGCGCTTCCATGTACCCCCTCGCACACGGGCTTCGACCAACTCACTCTCGACAGCACACTCACTCCTTGGCATGCACTTTTTCCTCACACACCCCATGGTCGGACATTCTCGCACACCTCGTTTTTCGCACACCAGACCTGTCGCACACTTCACCAACGGCCTCTCACGAACACCCGGGTCCACAACAACCCCCAAGCCGACTGAAGCTCCCCTCACATCATGTACATTTCCGATTATATCGCCACTCACCTTGGCACCTCGTCTCCGCACCTCCTTTGCCACCCGCAACCTCTTTATTTGGTTAGTGAGCATCACATTATGAGTTGAGCACCGACCTTGTACCAATTCCATTACCTCCTCCTGGATTTCTCTCTTAGTTTCTGTCCGTCTCTTCTTAATTTCACTCACCTCTTCTTCCACTTCCTCTAATTTTTGCTTCACCTCTTTTATTTCCCGTTGCATCTCCTCAAGTTCGTCCTCTAAGGCTACCGTGACCGTCTCTATGTGCATCCTCACCTGCCGGTCCTTTGTCTCCATTTCCTCTGTCACCTCGTCCAACCTCATTGTCAGTCCCTCACGTACCATCTGACATCGCCTCTGTGTCGCTATCAAGTCATTTTTAATTTCTTTTTGTGTCGCCTTTAACCCTCCTAGTACTGCAGTGTTCCTTTGAACCTGCTCCACTAACTCCGTTTGTCCCTCTGTCAGCTGTTCCACCTCCTCTGTCAGACCCTCTATTCCCCCCTGTAACCTAGCCGTATTATTCCTCACCTCTTTCTCTATACGCTTTTCGCCTCGCTTTACCTCCTCGCGTACCCCCGAGACATCCTCACTCACACCTCGTCGTATCCCCTCTTTCATCTCCTCCATCTCTTTTGTAGATACCACCCTCATCTGTCCCAATTCATCCCTCTGAGCATCCAGTTTACTTTCTAACCCGATTTTCACCTCCTCTATCTGGTTCCCCATCTGTTCGATTTCCCGGGCGGATTGCTCCCCTATTTCCCGCAATTTGTCTTCCATCCTATTTTCTAACCCCATTAACCCGTTTTTCACCCCCTCTAACTGATTCTCCTGGGCAGCCATTCTATTTTCCACCCCTGTTAACCCATGTTTCACCCCTTCTATCCCATTGTCTAATCCCTCAAATTTCTTGTCTAATCCCTTAAGATTATTGTCTAACCCCTCAAATTTAGCTTCTAGCCGTTCCCCCATTTCTCCCATTTTGCCCCCCATTTCTCCCATTTTGCCCCCCATTACCCCCAATTGCTCACTCTGAGCCCTTATTTGCTCACTCTGAGCATCCATAAGGGCCTTAATTTGGATCATAAAAAGGCCCCAATCCATCGGCGGCGCTGTTACGGTCACGGGCGTGGCTAAATTTGGCGCCACAATAACCATGTGCGCGAGGCTGCCATTTTGTGCACCTGAAGCCTCGTGCACGAGGACGCCAATTTGTGCGTCTGATACCCCCTCAACCGCCTCCTCATTGCTCCCCTCCTCCCTTTCTTCCCCTAAGTCCTGGGTTACCCCTAACCCGTCTATCTCCCCCACCGACATCCGATCGCCTTGATTGTCCATGGCGCGATCTCAAAATTCGGGTTTTATAAAACAGCAAAATTTCGGCAGCTCGTAATTTTGACCAAATTTTTTTCTACACGTTTAAAAAAAATTTGGTTCGGGCCTCGTATCCCACTCCTAGACACCAATTGTTACGGGTCGCGGACAAGATGTTACTTTGGGCCGAGCGGATGGTCAATCGCGACCGTTACAGGATCCCCGATTAGCCCGACTCCACCAACGTTGACCAATCGCGCCACAGGTATTCAATCGGGAAACCTCTAAAGCGACCGAATGTAAAGAGGAAGAGAGAAGAAGACAGAGTACGGAGGAATAACAGGATTTATTATACACACAAGCAAAAAGAAGGAGCGATCAAAGTTATTTACAAGCAATGGATGGAAGAAGCAGTCACACAGTGAATCGTTAGCTTATACTATTCAATTTACTTAACCCCAGGACAACGATTAGGACAGACGACGTTCACACTTACACGGGGGAAATTGCAGGCAGGAATGGCGGAGGTGGGTTGCTGGAGAGGGAGGCAGGGTCAGGTCCCTGCAACCGGCAGGGCTGGAGGTAGCAGCTCCTTTTTGGCGGGAAAACCCTCGGTCGCGTCGACGCTGCTGATGCTGTGGACGTCACGCGCTGGCTCGGTCACACCTGCTCCTCTCCTTCTGGTGGAGCCGTCTCCCTCCTCTCAGCGCGTCTCTCCAAAGCTTGTTTCATCTCCAAGTACCTCTCCTTTTTGGTTTGGAGCGTCTCTCATCTCTCATCTCACAGCTCACAGCCCAGCTCACAGCTCATCTCTCCTGTCATCTCATCTCATCTCTCATTTCACAGCTCATCTCTCCTCTCATCTCCTCTCGTGAAGCAGTCCCTTCCAGTCGCTTTTATTACTCGGGTCGGAATCAAGCCGCCGGCTGCGAGGGCACGCCTACCGGGTTGCTCACCGCGGTGCTGGTTGGCTGTTAGGGCTGTCCGATTCCTCCTTTGATCATTACGACGTGCCACGCCTGTGAGTTGGCGGCTCCTACCCCCCTCTTCTCCGAGATTAGCACATGGGCAATGGCGGCTTGCGGGATTGAACACCACTCACACCGCTTTTGAAAGGAACTTTGGAGAGCGGAGATGATTGGGGAAATTAAAAGGGGCCTACGCTTATTTCGTTTGATACAATGCAGAGTCAATCTAGTGGGAAACACATATTTAGCCTACATAGAATAAGGAAATAAGCTATTTAAAAAGATATATCGTGGCCTGTGTGTAAGTTTCATGGAATTAACTAGGGGGACGTCCTTCGACCTTATTTACTCTACGAGGGTGTTACACACAACAAAACCATACTTTTCACATTCGTTACACTTTCTCAAAATTGTTACACTTCTCAAAACCGTTACACTTCTCAAATTCGTTACAATATATATATATAAAATTATATTGTTGCGGATATGAGGATTGCATTTTTTTGATTGTGTTGTATTGTATTGGAAATTGTTATGAATTATTGCTTGAGTCTGGCCCCTCCTGCCTCCAGTGTTGTGTAAAGGTCAAAGGGCGTCCCGGTAGTTAATTCCATAAAAGCACACATTGAAGGACACGATAAAACCCTTGTTCAGTAGTTTATATCCTTATTATGTGTTTTAGATTAAGGCCTTGTCTTCCATTAAAATGACACTCCATTGCACCAAGTGAAATAGATAGATTCCCTTCATTCCCATTCCCAAAAACCTCCATTTCCCCTTTCGTCATGGCCAAGCCTCAATTTGCCAATTACATCCCCTCCAAAGCCGCCATTGAACATGTGCTTGGGTCGGGGAAGAAAGGCGTGCCCGCCCGTCGTCATCAAGGGCGGAGCCAGAGGGTCGCGCGACCAACCAGGGCCGAGGTGAGCACACCGATGGGCGTGTCCTGAAGGCCGGCGGCTTAATCGCCGGAGGCGATATAAAAGCGCGCGCGCAAGAGTGACCAGGGCTGAGCTGCGTGGTGAGGTCCATGAAAAGAGCTGAGTCGTCAGAGGAAAGCGGAGTTGTAAGGTCCAAGAGAGAGCTGCGTAGAGAGGTCCATGACAAAGAGAGGTCCGTAACAAGAGTGGCGGTTGCCTCCACAGCAGCTTGAGCCACCGAAACTGCATCTACAGCAGCTCGAGCCACCGAAACTGCAGCCACAGCAGCGTGGGGCCTGGACGGCAGTTTGGAGCAGGGCCGCGAAGGAACGGCGGCTGCCCAACGAGCCGATCGTGCTGCAGGACCAGTTGGACCTCCCTATCCCGCCAGCCATCCACCTGCCATCCCTATCATCATTCCCCGTGTAAGTGTGTTCGTAGTCTGTCTTTTGTCTTGTCCCTGGGAATAAGTTAAGCCTGTTAGGTAAGCTAGTAATTTTCACTGTGTCACCTGCTTTTTCATGTCCCCTACACCAAACCGTGACTGCTCCCTTTTGCTTGTGTGTGTAAATAATAAATCCCGTTACTCTTCTGTACGTCTTCTTCTTCCTCTTAGCATTCGGTCACTTTAGAGTTTTCCATATTGAATATCTGTGGCGCGATACGGCCAACGTTCGAGTGAATCGGGTGAATCGGGGAAACTGTTAGGTCGCGGGGCCTCCGCTCGGCAAACATACCATCCTTAACCGCGAACCGTAACAATATATATATATATATATATATATATATATATATATATATATATATATATATATATTTATATATATATATATATATATATATATATATATATATATATATATTGTTGCGGTTTTGAGAACCCACACAGGTAACATCATTAAAGGTTAAAGGTTGCACCCCATAGCTAGGCCACATGCAACACGTAGGTCACCTTAGAACGTTAGTTATTTCATAGTATGTGTTTCGGATAAGGCCATTTCCAATAGTTGCATCTGCGTTGTGTAAAACAAATAAGAGTAGGCCCCGTCCATTTTGCAGCCTCCCTCCAACCGACTCCATTGCACCTATCCTGTCTGCACCCCATTGCCCCTCGCAGTTTGTTACGCTTGCTTGCCAGCAGCATTTGCTGCTCTTGCTCACTCAAACCAGCCCAAAGGCCATGAGGTAAGGCCTGAAAAGGGGGCGGGGCGCAAGGGTGGGGGTGTGGCCACGTCAAGCAGCCGTCAGAGGCAGAGCCGGTAAGCCCTCAACAGCCAATCAGGGCTGAGGCGACATCGCCTGACAGGGTGTGGCTGGACATTCCAGAGGGTTCGATGGGCGTGGCAATATAACCCTTCGCGCGAGGCCCCCACCTCAGTTGAGTTAGGAGGACAGACGCAACTGCAATCGTTGTGGGCTTGAGTTACGAGAAGGACTTACAGAGCTGAGTTATGAGAAGGGAGAGGCGCTCGTCAGTTGCAGTATCGGTTATGAGAAGGGAGAGGCGCTCGTCAGTTGCAGTATCAAGTTATGAGCCGGGGCCCTCTGCTGAATGCGTTTGAGGAGAGATGCGCTGTGGCAAGCATTCGGAAAGGATTGAATGCGCTTTACAAAGGGTTGGCGAAGGACTGCAGTGCTGTGAAGGACTTGTGAGGGGAGCCAAGCCTTGGCATTCGGGCAGAAGGACATTGGTGGAAGGCGCTTTGGTAACATCATTGGGGGAGTGGCACATTGTACATAACGATACCGGGAGCGCGTATAAAGGCGCTGGTACACCTATTGCGTACGCAATATAATCGCCAGCCAACCGACCTTTCCCTGATATATAATTGTCCGCCTCATGCCTACGTCACGCAGAGAGCTGCCTGCCGTCTTCCATCGCCTGCACGGTACGAGTCGGGGACCGGACGAGCTGTGGACGCCATCTTTGGACCCTCAACCCGACCATCTACATCCCCGTGTGAGTGAGTCTGAGTGCGAACGGGCCCGTGTCCAGGGATAAGTATAAGACTGTATAAGGCTGCCCTGTGTATCTGCTTCTTCCTCTTCCCTGTACATTCTTTATTTTTCTTCCTCTTCTTATTTGTACAAAGTGTGTACTTCTCTTCCTTCCCATACCATTGTAAATAAATTACCTGTTCTTCCTGGTTTCCTCTTAAATTCGACCGTCTTAGTGATTTCTCAATTGGGTAAGCGTGGCACGATTAAGAACCGCTCCAGTCGGGTTTAGTTCCTGATAACGGCCCGAATTGCGGCTCGCTTCGCTCGGCGTTTCCACTAACGCCGTGGCTCGGGTGGGGTTATTTCCTTGCTTCACGGCCGGTGTTAGTACTTAGGTAATAGGACTAATTCGACCAACAACCCTATTTAACACCGACCGGAATTTAACACCGAACCGGAAGGAACGTGATAGCCTCGGGATCGCGTCGGCTAGTAAAAAGACAAGGGGATTAATCCCCCCTTGATAAGGGGAAGGCCGACGTTAGAGATCCGCAACAATATATATATGTATATATATATATATATATATATATATATATATATATATATATATATATATATATATATATATATTGTTGCGAATATGGAATTTGGCCTCCATATCCGCTTGTAAATATTCCCCTATTTTCTCCAATACTCCCCAACTTTCCCCAATCCCCCATTCCCTAGTCCCATTGCATGTAAATAACAATCAGTAGAGCCGACCTTCCCCTTATTCCCCCATTAAATGTCGTGCCCAGGTCCACCGCACCACACGTAGCCAACTTTCGGACATCTTCCTAGTTATTCTTAATCTATGTCAGTTAAGGCCTCGTTTCCATTAATTATGACTCTTCGTTGCACCAGAATGTGATTATATGGCATCAGTAGTGAGTTTAGGACCTTTCCCATACCTCCTCCCATCTTCTTCCCCAAACAACAACAATAACAACAACTACAACAACAATTACAACTACAACTACGACTACAACAACAGAGGGGCGGGGAGTGTGCGTCCTCACACCGGCTCGGTTACCCGCCATGACCATACGCTCCACGGCGTTACCCCGAAGGGGCTGGCTGTCAGCTCCTCGTCGGGGGCGGAGCCAGTAACCCCCCCGCACGCACCCAATGAGAAGCAACGTGCCGATTCCACGAGGCGGAGCTAACGAGCCGAGGGCGTGTCACTCCCCGCCGGATATACGCGGCCACGCGCCGGATGTGACGTCAGATGCGCCCCCAGCCTGGAGAGAGAAGTCGCCACCCCTCGAGCGCTGCAATACCTCCACCGCATCTCTTAAACTGGACCGTACGTGATCCTGCCCTGAGCTCCAGGTGCACCTGGAGCGATCGCTACCCGCTTTCGTTGCAATCAAACCCCGTGTGAGTGAGCCTTGTCCCGTTTATTTGTCGTCTGTTGGGGTTAATATAAGTGTGTTTAAGTGCCCACCTTCCTATGTTTCCCTCTTGTCCCTGTAATCTAAACCTTCCGCATTATTGTAATAACAACCTTTGAGAACCGTATCCCTGGTGTCGTGTCGTATTAATTCCAGCCGTGTGTCTTCTTTTTCCTTCATTGGTCTAGCATAGCGCGATTCGTCAACGTTCGGGCACAATCGGGTAACTTGTGCAGACGTGGTCATACCATAAAACCGCTCGGTAAATAACATCCAAGCCACGTCTGTAACAATTGGTGTCGAGGAGTGGAATTCGAACCCGGGACTAAATTAGTTAGGCCCAAATTTTGGGAGGGAAAATCGATTCGGAGCGCGTTTCCCGCGCGAAATTATAACGGCGAAATTTCAATTTGTTTTACGAAAATAAAAAATAAAAACCGAATTTTGAAAGTCGCGCTATGGCGGATCAAGACAGCTGGGGTCCGGTAAAGGAGAGTGAGGTAGGGTCGATCCAGGACCAAAATGAGGGACAGGAGGAGAGCGAAGCAGTGAGGGCGGCAGGTTCGCAAAATAGCGCCGTCACGCACGAAGAAGCGGGCGCGCAAAATGGCGCCTCGCTGGTCACCGTGCCCGCGACCGAAGTAGCGCCGCTGGGAAGATTGGAACTTTTTTTTATACAAATGACGGCCCTTATGGAAAAGAATAGTGAGCGATTGGAAAACCAAATGGGGGTAATGGGGAACCGGATGGATGCTCAGAGTGAGCAATTGGGAGTAATGAGGGACGAAGCGAGGGGTACTGGTGAGGGGTTAGACAAGAAATTTGGGAAGTTAGACAATAATTTTGAGGGGTTAGACAACGGGATAAAAGAAGTGAAAAATGGGTTAACGGGGGTAGAAAACAGAATGGCCGCTCAAGAGAATCAGATAGAGGGAGTGAAAAATGGGTTAACGGGGGTAGAAAACAGAATGGCCGCTCAAGAGAATCAGATAGAGGGAGTGAAAAATGGGTTAACGGGGGTAGAAAACAGAATGGCTGCCCAGGAGAATCAGATAGAGGGAGTGAAAAATGGGTTAGAGGGGTTAGAAAACAGTATGGAAGGCAAATTGAGGGACATGAGGGACCAAGCGGAAAGGGAAGTTAAACAAATGGAGCAGCAGATAGAGGGGGTCAGAATGGGGGTAGAGACCAAACTGGATGCTCACAGGGAGGAAATGGAGCAGATGAGGGTGGCATCTGGGCAGGAGATGCAAGTGATGGGAGAGGAGATCAGAAGAGGAGTGAGTGAGGAGGTCGGAGGAGTGCGCGAGGAGATGAGGCACTGTAAGGAGCACATGGAGAAGGAGGTGAGAAAGGGGACTGTAAAATTACAAGGGGGCATAGAGGACCTGACGCAGGAGGTGGAGCAGCTGACGGTGGGACAGACGGAGTTAGTGGAGCAGGTTCAAAGGAACACTGCGGTATTAGGAGGTTTAAAAGCGACACAAAACGACATAAAAAACGACTTGATAGCGACAAAGAGGGAATGTCAGATGGTACGTGAGGGACTGACAACGAGGTTGGACGAGGTGATAGAGGTAATGGAGACGAAGGACCGGCAGGTGAGGACGCACCTGGAAACGGTCAAGGTAGCCTTAGAGGATGAGCTTGAGGAGACGTACCGGGACATAAAAGAGGTGAAGCAGAAACTAGAAGAAGTGGAAGAAGGGATGAGCGAAATTAAGAAGCGACGGAGAGGGGATAACAAAGAGATAAAAGAGGAAGTAAAAGAATTGGTCCAAAGTCTGTGTTTGGATCGTGATGATGTGCTCATTAACCGGATGAGGGATTCGCAGGTGATGGAGGAGAAGCGAAGAGGAAGAGGACCCGGTGTAAGTGGTGACCAATATGGTCGTGCGTATGATGCGCCAGGTGATTTAAGAGGCTTGGGGTTCGAGATGGACCCGGGTGTTCGTGAGAGGCCACTGGTGAAGTGTGCGACAGGTCTGGTGTGCGAAAGAGGAGGTGTGCGAGAAAGTCCGACTCTGGGGTGTGTGAGGAAAAAGTGCGTGCCAAGGAGTGAGGGTGCTGGCGAGAGTGAGTCGGTCGTAGCGCGTTTGCGAGGGGGCACATGGAAGCGCGGTGTGGTGAGTGTTACAGAGGATGTGACGGGAGAGTGTGCGCGAGGAAGGTGTGTGACGGACAGGTGCATGGGGAAAGAGTGCGCTGTCAAAGGCAAGGAAGAATGCACACCTGTGGTGAGTGTTACAGAGGGTGTGACGGGAGAGTGTGCGCGAGGAAGGTGTGTGACGGACAGGTGCATGGGGAAAGAGTGCGCTGTCAAAGGCAAGGAAGAATGCACACCTGTGGTGAGTGTTACAGAGGGTGTGACGGGAGAGTGTGCGCAGGAGTGTGTGCGAGAAAGGTGTGTGACAGACAGGTGCATGAGGAAAGAGTGCGCTGTCAGAAGTAAGGAAGAGTGTCCACCTGTGGTGAGTGTTACAGAGGGTGTAACGGGAGAGTGTGCGTGAGAAAGGTGTGTGACGGACAGGTGCATGGGGAAAGAGTGTGCTGTCAAGAGTAAGGGTGAGTGCGCTGTCAGGAATGGAGGTGAAAGTAGTGAGAGTGACATGGAGCGTGAGTTAGTTGTGACAGGTGAGCGAGGATGTACACCTGGGATGGAAGGATGCACACCTGGAATGGTAGAGCGTGAGTGGGAATGCACGCTGGAGTTGGTGGTGAGGCACGTGGTTGGGTGTGCGAATGAGGGCACACCTGTGATTGTCACAGAGGAGGTGACCGAGGAGGGGGTGCGAAGCGGTGTGTTGGTGAGGTGTGCGACCAACGAATGTGTGCCAAAGTGTTCGGTGGTCAGGTGTGTGACCAAGGCTGTGAGTGGAATGAGAGTACCTGGGTGTGTAAGGAAAGGTACGAGGAGCATGGGCACGGCTGGATGTGTGAGCAAGGAACGGGCTGCGGGGTGTAAGCGTCCAGGTGAAGCATCGACGTTAGACGGGGTAGAGTTTAGAACGACTTCTAGCCGAATCGGGCCCTCGGTGCGTGCCGGGCCTCGCTTTGAACGGCCGCGTCCGTGCTCCACTAGGCGGAGCGGGCGGCTGGATAGGAAGGGTCGTCATGGCGACCACGTTTTGTTGAGACGTGCCGGCAGGTCGAGATCGGGACATGGGATGGCTCCACGCCGAGGTGATGCGTGGGATCTCGGCCCGGGTAAGCCCCCGTCCCTGCACCGAGTGCCGGACGCATCCAGCCGCTGGCACAAAACAACCAGCATCCATTGCTTGGCTTTACGAAGCCGGGCTTTGGACAGGAATTGGCGCACCGAGAGGCAGTAGTGAGTAGACTGGGTGATGAGGTTAGTGTTTTGGCCCCGAAATTAGAAAAAGGCGAAATTTGATGATTGGTAATGGTACAGTGATTGGCAGATGATTGGCAAATTTTTAATTTGTTGAAATTTGATGTGCAAAATTGGTAGTGAGAGGCCCCCGATGTGGTGGGATGGCATCCTTGCCACCCTTCCCATGTGGGGGGGCAAAGGAGCAATAGATTATGGGGTGTATGGCAGTGAAAACTAGCCCGGGTGGGTTAGGATATGGTGTGTAGGGATCTAGCGAAGATGACATTAGGTAACGTTAAGATTAGTTAGTGACTGATACCTGTAGTGGGGACGCAGGTAGATTAGTATGGATGATAATGACGAGGGAGCGCAATAGTTTAAAGGGACGACTGGGAAGCGCAAGTTTCAGAAGGGAGTAGTTAGCTGAGATGATGCCGTGTGTGTGAGGATTGAACAAGTGTGATTGCACAGGTGTGCAACTGGTACAGGTGTGTGGAGAGAGTTGGAGTGAGTGGTACGGAGTGGTGTGCATGGTGCGAAGGTGTGGATGGGGGAAGAGTGGACCCCTTTCACGAGCACCCGGGGCGGGTAGTGTAAGTGTTAGGTAGAGGGTGCAGGTAAATTGTGGATGGATATTGGCATTTGTGGTGCGGTTGCAGAATGGTGTTGTGAATGGGTGCATTAGTGTTGTGGAAATGGCTGGGCGTGTAGCCTGTTAGTGTGTGTAGTTGGTTGGGCACTCCACCACTGTGAGGATGTCGGCCAGGTGAGGCCGCAGGTGGGCTCTGGGAGCCGGTAGAGTTGTGGATGGGGCCCGAGGATCCGGAGGACGGACCCGGGTAGCCCAGTGCCAGAGAGGGCACCGAGTGGGGAGAGTGCCAGAGGGCCTGCCCCAGTTAGTTAGGTTAGGGTAAGGAGCAGGTAAGCTCGGAGGCAACTGCAGTGGTGGAGGTGTGCAGGTGGGTAGACCCACTGGGAGAGGTACACGTCGCAGCCCAGAAATTGTACGAGGGCACCGGGAGATGAATCGGGGGAGTGAGACCCCAAATTGAAGAGCACCACAGTTTGGCCAATGGGAATTGGTTTTTAGAACCCATAGTGTAAGAGGGCCAATGGTTTGGCCGGAGAGAGACCCCGGGTAGTGTAAAGTTGTTAAAGTCATTTAGGAAATAGTTAGGATTGATGAACCTGTCGCACCATACGCAGCCACTTACCTGTGGTGATGATGATGACTCCACACCTGTGTTTTCTTTGTTTTGTTGCAGGAGATGAATTGCTGTGTGGATTGTGAGACGCATCACGACGTGGATGAGACATTGGGGTGATTCCATCTCTCCCTCCTTAGGAGGGACTGATGATGAATTGGTGATGGCAAATTTTGATGTGCAGTTGGAGATGGCAAATTTTGATGAGAGTTGAAAATGGCAAATTTGATTGGTTAGGAGGGAGAGAAGACGAATTTGGTTTATGGGAGGAACGGGGAAGACAGTAGGGATGTTTGTCGATTTGTAAAGTAGATGTTTATGGGTAGTGTTGTGTTTTGTGGATGCAGTAAGGGGTAAGGGAGGGGCCATGTAGGTTACCTGGTGGGGGGGGGCGTACGATAGGAACGTACCTGTCTCACCTGGTTCCCATGTGCCCCCAGTGTGCATCACCTTACATTGCGTGCACTTTTGCGCCCTTACCACCTTGCTCACTTGTTCTTCCTTTGTCTCCCACCTCCGAGGATCTGGCTTTGGGGTAGAGAGAGAGGAGAGAGAGGTGCTGGCTGCGCAGTTGTGGGCCTGCACTTTCGCTGTTTGCTGCCGGGATCGATACACCATATGGACCGCAATGTTTGTGGCCACCCACAATGGACCGCAGTCGTTTGCGGCCAAGCACCACCCGGGGATGGACCTATGGGTCAACGTGGCACCTATGCCATACAGGTGAACCACTTTTAGTTACCACCAAGTGCACCACAAGAAGAGCAAGAGACACCTGCAGGGTTAGGGGTTGTCGAATTTATTTTTATTCCAATGAACAATGGTGACTGCACCGATTGGTGGTGGGGTGGTGCTTTTGATGCTCGGGAAGGGTGCTCTGCACGTTATTAAAGGCCGTCGGCCACAGAGCACTCGTGGGTTGGTGTATCGATGTTGGCAAGCGCGCTCTCTCTATGCATAACATCTGCATGTGTTCCTCCAAAAACAGGTCCTGGATCGTAGTGTAAATAGCAGCGTAGTCTTGTAAATAATGCTCCCTACCGGCTGTATGTTTAGTTTGAGAATTCTTTCCGGATTCGGTTATCCTGTGGGTGTGTTTCTGTGAGGAGAAGGGTGCAACGTCGCAGGGGGACATATTTACTCATTTGTGAATATCTGTAAAACTGTCGCACTCAGGGTAGAGTTAATAGTAGAGGGAACTACATTGCGTGCCACACTAAAGTAGGTAAAAATTTATCGGGTCGGGACGCCCCGAGGGTAGAGAAGGGTGCAATGTTGCGAATATGGAATTTGGCCTCCATATCCGCTTGTAAATATTCCCCTATTTTCTCCAATACTCCCCAACTTTCCCCAATCCCCCATTCCCTAGTCCCATTGCATGTAAATAACAATCAGTAGAGCCGACCTTCCCCTTATTCCCCCATTAAATGTCGTGCCCAGGTCCACCGCACCACACGTAGCCAACTTTCGGACATCTTCCTAGTTATTCTTAATCTATGTCAGTTAAGGCCTCGTTTCCATTAATTATGACTCTTCGTTGCACCAGAATGTGATTATATGGCATCAGTAGTGAGTTTAGGACCTTTCCCATACCTCCTCCCATCTTCTTCCCCAAACAACAACAATAACAACAACTACAACAACAATTACAACTACAACTACGACTACAACAACAGAGGGGCGGGGAGTGTGCGTCCTCACACCGGCTCGGTTACCCGCCATGACCATACGCTCCACGGCGTTACCCCGAAGGGGCTGGCTGTCAGCTCCTCGTCGGGGGCGGAGCCAGTAACCCCCCCGCACGCACCCAATGAGAAGCAACGTGCCGATTCCACGAGGCGGAGCTAACGAGCCGAGGGCGTGTCACTCCCCGCCGGATATACGCGGCCACGCGCCGGATGTGACGTCAGATGCGCCCCCAGCCTGGAGAGAGAAGTCGCCACCCCTCGAGCGCTGCAATACCTCCACCGCATCTCTTAAACTGGACCGTACGTGATCCTGCCCTGAGCTCCAGGTGCACCTGGAGCGATCGCTACCCGCTTTCGTTGCAATCAAACCCCGTGTGAGTGAGCCTTGTCCCGTTTATTTGTCGTCTGTTGGGGTTAATATAAGTGTGTTTAAGTGCCCACCTTCCTATGTTTCCCTCTTGTCCCTGTAATCTAAACCTTCCGCATTATTGTAATAACAACCTTTGAGAACCGTATCCCTGGTGTCGTGTCGTATTAATTCCAGCCGTGTGTCTTCTTTTTCCTTCATTGGTCTAGCATAGCGCGATTCGTCAACGTTCGGGCACAATCGGGTAACTTGTGCAGACGTGGTCATACCATAAAACCGCTCGGTAAATAACATCCAAGCCACGTCTGTAACAATATATATGTATGTATGTCTGTGTGTATATTGTATATATAATAAAAGGAGCCGTGTCTGTCTGTCTGTTTGTCATGTTATAACTTGAGAACGGATTGACGGATTTCAATAAATCCAACTACGCTGGATTTGGGTAACTCCCGGGAGTGTTTGTGATCCCAATTGTTTTTTATTTATTTAATTTTTTATGGGTACATGGACATGCTTGTCAAAACTGCAAATGCCAACACGTGATGTTAGTTATCCCTGCACGGAGAGCATGATCTCCCAGGAATCCTTTTTTTTTTCTTCCCCCGTAGATTAGCCATCGCCTCAAACAGGGAACCATGATTGTCATGGGGCCCGCAAGGCTAACCCCCGCTCTAGCGGGGGAAAATGGCCTTAAAACGATCATTCATATTCATTCATATAGATTAGCCATCACAGCAAAGATTGGTATTTCCTTCAGCGAAGCGATGGGTCTTATATTCTCGTATATATAAAACGGCCATTACTAGAGGATTTTTAATCATTACTGATCATTACGTTTGAGCATGATCCGATGTTGACTGATCCCGGTCGATCGCTGAATTAACGCCAGGGGGGTTGACTCAGTCTGTCATCCTTCCGAGGTCGGCTAATTGAGTACCAGTTCACTGGTAATTCCCTGTTTGTCGTAAAAGGCGACAAACAGGGTTGGCGGCAGGAAGGGCATCCGGCCGTAAAACATTGCTTCAAAAAGGGGACCAAAAAACAACAACAACCACGGTGCCCGAAAAAGGCCAACCCCCGCTTTGCGGGGAAAAATGGCCTCTAAAGGTGGTTATTTTTTTTATTTGTTACTGATCATTACGTTCATTCTTATGTCTTTCAGACCGTGTTCATTGTTGAAGTTGCAATAAACCGCCAACTGGATTAACAAAGAGAACTGGTCTTATTTATGAACATGGTCTGCTCCCTTGGACGCTGCCATTTTGTTATTGCTAAGAATTGTCTCATCACGGTATTGACGCATATTATGTAGTGCTACTCTGGCAACCATAGTGTTCTCTCCGCGATCAGCAAGTTTTTTAACGGCTGCCATTACCACCTCGATGGGTTTGTTTGAAAGGCTACTTACCACCTGTCAATCTTGTTAGATCCTTGCGCAGAGGTTCGTCACAGCACTCTAGTAACTGCACTACTTTATCGCGGCCAGTGATTTTAGTTGCATCGACGTATTCAGACCATCGTGACTCGAAGTAAGCCCACTCTTCACTGGAGCCAGTGGCGACAATTGTGGGCCTTTTGACTTTTTCAACCTTGGCGGCATGTCCAGGGGCGGAGACCATTAAGATTAAGAGACCATGTCCATTAAGCCCCCTCCTTTTTATTTATTATAAACGCACACACACAAACACAAAGACCAAGGTGGCAGCCTGATGGAACTCAATCAAGTTCACATAGCGATGTCTATAGGATTAGCAACGTATTCAAATATACTGTATTACAATTTGTATACAGTCTTTCAAAACAGAAGATGTCACACCAAACTGAAGCAGCAAAAAATTACAGACTAAGCAATTGCAAAAAAAGAAGAAAAAAATATATAAACCGAAATATCGACAGATATACACCAACAACTGGGAAAACGGCAAAAGAGCAGGAAGGTATTAAAAAAAAGATTTGGACAGATTGGGAGTCGACAAAGAAGGTTTTTTTTGGAATGGCTAAGAAGAGGTCAGCTCAACTGGGATGGAGAACGAATCATTATAAATGCCCAAGACCAAGAACACTACTACACTAATGTCTTTAAGAAAATGATGTGACTGAGTCAATCGGACAAGTGTAGTTTCTGCAAGATAGAAAGAGAAAGTACAAGCCACTTCCGATCAGGATACAAAACACTCATGTCAGAGCAGCTGTACACCCAAAAGCACAACAAAGTTGTCAAATAATCCACTGGCGCATCCATAAAAATCTCAATATCCCAGTTCCAAAAAACTCGTGGAAACATGAACCAAAAGCAATCACGGAAAACAAGGAAGTAATTCTCATGACCTAATTATTGTATCAAGCCTGAATATAGAAAACAAAGCATGGTGACCAGATATAGTACTGAAGTCCAAAGAAGAGAAAAAGGCCTTGCTAATTGAGGTGTTAGTCCCCATCGGTTTTTTTGTCAGTCAGCAAGAAAATGACCAAATCACAGGTGATAAACGGAACGTTTTGGTCAAGTTTCATCGAAATTGTATGTGTAGGTTCTGAGAAGAAAGCAAATACGTACCTATTTTCTACGTTATCCTCTACTTGCAATTCAGCCAAACTCGGTTGTATATTAGTTAGAGAGTGCACTCTGAGTCTGGGGGGTCGGTGGTTCAAACCCCCGCTGAATCACACAAAAGACTTTTAAAATGGTAAGTGCTGCTTCCTTGCTTGAGGCTCAGCATTTAAAGGATAGAGCACAAAAAACCCCATGGGTAGGCATCCATAGGGATTAGGAAATTACTCCTCAATTGTCCCCACTGAAAGTGGAGAGAAAAGCATTGTCATAATACGAAGTCGCTGGCACCCAGAGTGCTCTTGGAGGTGACATCATTTCCCCCAATTTCAGTGGCTGTATTTGTGTTGAGCCCACTTTGGCTGGCATGGAATTGATGGATATAGTTTTGTATGGCATAGCAACACAACATGGCAGGTAGTGTGAGACTTCACCCAACAGGCAGATTATAAAAGGAGTGCCCATGGGTGAATGAACAGAATAAACACGGCAACAAGGATAATATAAAGCAATGCTCCATGGAGGAAAAATAAAATAAACAAGTGCAGATACATTCAAAGTACACAGCATTGCAGGTAGTGTGAGACTTGTGTGTGAGAATAAATAAGCTATGCCACTCCCATGCCAAATAAATAACATCCTCTTGCGCGCGGCATTGCACATAGAGACGGTATTGGGAGGGAGAGGTGTACAATAGTTGATTGATTAATTGCGTAATTAAAATCAACATATAATAATGAAATAATCTCTTTATCAATTGACTAATAACATAACTCAACCACCAGTGTTTCATCCGAAGCAGTAACTTTTTGACAATTAAATAAATAAGTCATTATTCGAAAATAAATAAATAATGAATTGATTAATCAATAAATAAAAAAATCGATTAATTGATTAATCAATAAATCAAAAATATCCTTTATAGCCACATCACTTATTCACTGTCGTGTCTGAATATCAGCTTCCTAGCTCAAAAGGTGCCTGAGATATCGCTCAGATGAGAAATAAAAAGAAAAAGTGACTTGATGAAAATAAATAAATAATAATCATGAAATAATTAAATTATGAATCAATTGGCTAATAGAATACCGAAACCACCACCGTTTTATCTGGATCTGAAACTTTAAAAAATAATTAATGAAGTCATTAATCGGAAAATTTAATAATCAATCAATTAATTGATTGATCAATAAATCAAAAATACTGTTTACAGTCAAATCACTTGGTCATTGCCGTGTCCAAATATCAGCTTCATAGCTCAAAAGGTGCCTGAGATAATGCCCAGATGAGAAAGGAAATAAATAAGTACTTAATTAATTGATAATAATTAAGTAATTAATTAATTGATTAATCAAAAAACAAATAATAGCGTTTTTGCCAAAGCACTTGCTCACTATTGTGCCGAAATTTCAGCTTCCCAGCTCAAAGGATGGCTGAGATATCGGCCAGACAAACAAACAAACAAACAACCGGAGTGAAAACCGAGTACTCCCTTTCAGCGCACGTCATTGCTGGGGCCCCTTCGATGCCCAGCAATGACGTTATGCAGCGCCTGGAGATGGCATAGGAAAGGAGCCGTGTACAACATCCAGAGTGAAAACTGAGTACTCCCTTTCAGCGTGCGTCATTGCCGGGGCCCCTTTGGTGCCCAGCAATGATGTCATACAGCGTCTGGACATGGCATGGGAAAGGAGCGGTGTACAACATCCAGAGTGAAAACTGAGTACTCCCTTTCAGCGCACATTATTGCCGGAGCCCTTTCGGTGCCCGGCAATAACGTTATGCAGCACCAGGAGATGGCATAGGAAAGGAGCAGTGTACAACATCCAGAGTGAAAACTGAGTACTCCCTTTCAGCGCACGTCATTGCCGAGCCCCCTTCGATGCCCAGCAATGACGTTATGCAGTGCCTGGAGATGGCATAGGAAAGGAGCCGTGTTCAACATCCAGAGTGAAAACTGAGTACTCCCTTTCAGCGTGCGTCATTGCCGGGGCCCCTTTGGTGCCCGGCAATGACGTCATACAGCGTCTGGAGATGGCATAGGAAAGGAGCGAGTACAATATAAGAAGAGATGACTGTGGGTGTGGAGGCAGCTTAAGAACGGTAGCATGTAGAATAAGAAAGTTTTAGAGACAGGAACAAGAACAGAAAGAGAAAGACAATGCTCCTGGTTGTGAATGAGTGCCGGGAGCCACCGGAAGGACGAGTTAATGGCTTTCCCGCACAATATTGCTTCATCCCCATAGGAGCTTGCTGTACTCCAATATCAGCGTGCTGCACCCCCGTACCAACCTGCCCACACCGGCAGTAATGCAAACCCACCTGTTAATTTTTCTGCCCGACTTGTTTACTTTATAATTTGAAGACCCTGCTTTCCCTACCCAATCCTTGCCGGTCATTAACAGGCTTGCGACAATCGTTTTTAGTAAAGATGCACGTGCTGCGTTTGTCTTTTCAGGGCTCCAACTGCAACTGATGCACTCGACCGGGGAAGCATCCATTTTGTTTTTTAAGGTATTGATTAATGCTGTGCCATGTTTTGCGCCTTGTTTCATTGTCAACAATGTCATTATTTAAATTAACCACATGCAGGCATTTCCTTTTCCCACCATTGTGCTGTAGAACCTTAGGTAGCTGTTAAAAAGCATGGATCTGTATCTTTATGCACACATATTTGTATTTGGCTAATCAACACTTGGGTTTCCAGGGTCAGTTTAACGCTTTAGGAAATGTTTCATATTCAATATTCGCTTCATATCCAGTATTTGCGAAAGTGCACACTTTGTTTTTCTATACATCGATTTTTTTATTTTTTTATTTTTTTTGTATACTGAATCGAGGCTCGTGAAAGAGCTAACATTTATTTCACAAACAAATCAACCAGACAAACAAAATATACAAAAAGAGGAGCGGAAGGCAAGATGGGGAGAGAAGGGGAAGCACACAACCACAACATTTGAGAGCAGGGAGAAGTGTGGGAGGGGGAGGGCTTGGGGGGAGGAGGCGTGGGAAGGGGGGGGGGGGGGGGGGGGGAGAGGTATAAAACACAAGGGGACCGAAATTAGCGGGGGTAGAAAAGATCAAGGTTTTGGATGGGGGAGGATAAGAGATGGTGGTGAACAGCTGTTTTAAAGACCTGGAGGGTGGAGTGGGATTGAAGAGAGTGATGGAGTTTGTTGCAGAGGCAGGAGAAAAGAGGAATGAAGGAGTGAAAGTGAGCAGAAAGTCTTGATTTTGGCAGTTTAACCATAAGAGGGTTGCAGGCAGATCTCGTGCGACTTGTAGGAATATTTGGGGGACAGAGCCCAGAGAGAGCTGGGGGGGCAAGGCCAGAAAGGAGTCGGTAGAAGACGGAAAGACCACCAACCTGCCTGCGGTGAGTGAGTGAGAGGCCCTTGGAGTTAGCTTCATCGCGGGAGATTCCAATGATTCTGAACGCTTTGGTTTCAACAGCGTGAAGACGAGCTAGGTGTGAGGCAGGAGCACCAGACCAGAGGGGAGAGCAGTATTCCATAGAGCTGTGGATGAAAGCCATGTATGTGGTGAGGAGCTCAGGTGTGCCAAGGAAGGACTTCGCACGACGGAGGATGCCCGACTGGACAACAAGCTCCTATGGGGATGAAGCAATATTGTGTGGGAAAGCCATTAACTCGTCCTTCAGGTGACTCCCGGCACTCATTCACAACCAGGAGCATTTGCATACAGTCTGAACTCATTGAAGAGCAAAGTGACAGAGAGTAGTCGGCAACGCATTGAAAGTGGAGCATTGGGACCAGAAGAGGATTCAACAAGGAGATGAATGACCGAAAGGATCAGAGAGAAGAGGGAAGGAAACATAACAACTTGCAAGTCGATGGGGAGAGTAAGGGGTTAATGAAGAAATAAATATATCATGAGTGGGCAAAATGAGGACAGCCTGAAGTGGTGGTGCAATGCCAACCTGGAATCCACACCCTTCCCTCCAGGATTCAACAGACTGAGGAAGGATGTACCAGAAATGGGACAAAAGTGAAACAAAGTAGTTGAGATGAGCATTAAGCTTGGATTTTGGAAGTTACCAAAAGAGAGGGATGTTGGAAAACTTTGTTCACTTGGAGGGACTGGAAATGGACAAAGCAATGCAAGAGCAGAGGGAAAAATACCTGAGAGGTAGGAGGAACTAGAGAGGCCACCAAACTGTTTTGCATTATTGAGAATCTAAAATATCAGTTACTTTTGAAGTCCATGACAACCAAGATACTCAAACCATCCTAAATTCAAGATGTTGTCACTACCGACCTCACTGATGAATGGGAAAGCCAATATACCACTTCAAGTGCTAATGCATCTTATCCTTTGGGATTCATCACTTCGGCATGCCATTAAATAGGGCACAAGTGATGACACTTCCTGTTTGAAGCTCGCAATGACCCTTAGGTAATTACTCAGGTGAATAAGATAGGTTGACTAAGTTAACGTGCTGAAACCTTCCCCTGCAGGCCCACATATTGATGGATTAACAGTGATGCATGCTGAATAAATTGTCCTCTGAAGATTCCGTGTCCATATATTTTTCAGTGAAATCAATTTCCCATTTAATCACACCAGAATGCAATAATTACAATCGCACAAATCTTCCCTAAATTATACGACGATGTACTGTGTATTATATGTTTTTAAATCAGTCAAACCAATTTGAGTTTTACGTTTTGAAATCAAATATGTTATCTAGTTATTTTAGTGTATCTAATCATGATCCCTTTTTCTACCCCCGCTAATTTCGGTCCCCTTGTGTTTTATACCTCCCCCCCCCCCCTCCCCTTCCCACGCCTCCTGCCCCCAAGCCCTCTCCCTCCCACACTTCTCCCTGCTCTCAAATGTTGTGGTTGTGTGCTTCCCCTTCTCTCCCCATCTTGCCTTCCGCTCCCTCTTTTTGTATATTTTGTTTGTCTGGTTGATTTGTTTGTGAAATAAATGTTAGCTCTTTCACGAGCCTCGATTCAGTATACAAAAAACAAACAAAAAATAATAATAATAATCCCTGCCACCGAAGGTGGTTTGGACGGAGGTTGTTTTTACCCCTGTTTGTCTCTCTGTGAACAGGATATCTCTAAAATTGGTGGCCGGGTTCGGACAAAATATGGCGGAGATGTATCGTACATGACAAGGACGAAATGATTAGATTTTGGTGAAGATCCGGATTCGATCCGCCCACTGGAATTTTCCAAGTGATTCTTCACCATTGGGAGATAGGGAGAAAAACGATACATAGCAGGATATCTCAAAATGTTATGGATGGATTTGGACGAAACTTGGTGGACAGATTGGGTGTCTGACAAGGAAGAATCGATTAAATTTTGTTGAAGGTTTGATTATGGATTCGGATATGAGAATTATTTAATTTTTTAAGTGATTCTTCACCATTGGGAGATCGGGCCAAAACTATACATTGCGGGATATCTCAAAATGTTATGGATGGATTTGGACGAAACTTGGTGGACAGGTTGGGTGTCTGACAAGGAAGAATCGATTAAATTTTGTTGAGGGTCTGATTATGGATTCGGATATGAGAATTATTTAATTTTTTAAGTGATTCTTCACCATTGGGAGATAGGGCCAAAACTATACATTGCGGGATATCTCAAAATGTTATGGATGGATTTGGACGAAACTTGGTGGACAGGTTGGGTGTCTGACAAGGAAGAATCGATTAAATTTTGTTGAGGGTCTGATTATGGATTCGGATATGAGAATTATTTAATTTTTTAAGTGATTCTTCACCATTGGGAGATAGGGCCAAAACTATACATTGCGGGATATCTCAAAATGTTATGGATGGATTTGGACGAAACTTGGTGGACAGGTTGGGTGTCTGACAAGGAAGAATCGATTAAATTTTGTTGAGGGTCTGATTATGGATTCGGATATGAGAATTATTTAATTTTTTAAGTGATTCTTCACCATTGGGAGATAGGGCCAAAACTATACATTGCGGGATATCTCAAAATGTTATGGATGGATTTGGACGAAACTTGGTGGACAGGTTGGATGTCTGACAAGGAAGAATAGATTAAATTTTGTGGAAGGTCTGATTATGGATTCGTATATGAGAATTATTTATTTTTTAAGTGATTCTTCACCATTGGGAGATCAGGCCAAAACTATACATTGCGGGATATCTCAAAATGTTATGGATGGATTTGGACGAAACTTGGTGGACAGGTTGGATGTCTGACAAGGAAGAATCGATTAAATTTTGTTGAGGGTCTGATTATGGATTCGGATATGAGATTTATTTAATTTTTAAAGTGCTCTATACTGAGTGCCGTTCTCGTTTTAAACTGTTCTCGTTATTTTGAGCATACAGAAGAAGAAGAAGAAGAAGGAGGAGGAGGAGGAGGAGAAGAAGATGACTGAATACAACCCAACGCAGACAGAGTTTGCATTTGCACATGCTTTCTAGTTTATATTTGAATTTAATGCAGGGTAGTATTTGTGCTTAAGGGATGTGTGAAGTGGACAGCTAAAAATTTGACACATATGGTATTTTACACTGTTAAGTAAATAGAGCCAACTAACATTAAAAGCAAGAGTTATTGAGAGAGAGCGTTCAATGAAACGAAAACAAATAAAGAAAATAAGAATAAGTAATAATTTTTTCAATGACTTTTGCCAATTCCGTTTAATCCGTGTCTGAAAAGCCCATTCGTCTTAATGGGATCTAACAGCAGATGCTTGATGCTGATTAAAAACATCATTAGTTTATTTTAGGCCGAAGTTAGTGAGATTTCAGATTTGCAGATCACGGAAATGTCCAAAACGTTTCATGGAAACGGTAACCCTTTCCTTGGAAGTTGGAAGCCGACCCTTTTGCAGGATTCCCTGTTTGGTATGGAATTGTTTATGGTAAACAGGGCACGTGGTTGGAATGAAGACTTTGGGAGCCGTTATGAATCTCAAATCGTCATTGAAGCCTCTTGATTGTCCGGCTGTCGTGGGAGGAAATCTCTGACGGGAGAGATTCATGTTTTCTGCTGAACTCCCCCCAAGTTGCACGTAACATCAATCTTCAATTTGTCGGGTCTTGTTGCCAATCGTTGCGAGCAATCTTTTTTAAAGACAACTTTAACATCATTGGGGTGAATCATGAATGCTTCAGTTTCCTCCTCCAATCAGAGATTACATCTATTTTGTTTACTTACAAAGAGGCTTTGAAGAAATACCTAATATCTCTTGGATGCGACGTAATTGTCTATGCTCTCAAAAGGCTTGCAAGGTGGTGTTTCGAGGATGATAAGGGCATTCAGGTGTTAAAATGATGGCAGCAACATGCACAGGAGAGCAACACTTAAATGAGCTACAATCAAAGGCCTTGTAAGCTGTGAGATGTTCAGATTTCTTTGTTCAGAGGGGCGATGAGTAGTGGTGGGGATGGGGAGGGGATGAGTGGGAGGGATGGAGAGGGGTGATGAGGAGTGGGATGGATGGGGAGGGGGGTATGAGGAGTGGGATGGATGGGGAGGGGGGTATGAGGAGTGGGTTGATAGGAGGGGTGATGAGGAGTGGGGTGGATGGGGAGGGGTATGAGGACTGGGGTGATGGGAGGGGTATGAGGACTGGGGTGATGGGAGGGGGTATGAGGACTGGGGTGATGGGAGGGGGTATGAGGAGTGGGGTGATGAGGAGTTGAGTGATGGGAGGGGTATGAGGTGTGGGGTGATGGGAGGGGTGATGAGGAGTTGAGTGATGAGGAGTTGAGTGATGGGAGGGGTATGAGGAGTGGGGTTATGGGAGGGGGTATGAGGAGTGGGGCGATGGGAGGGGGTATGAGGAGTGGGGTGATGAGAAAGGGTATGAGGAGTGGGGTGGATGGGGAGGGGTATGAGGACTGGGGTGATGGGAAGGGGTATGAGGATTGGGGTGATGGGAAGGGGTATGAGGAGTGGGGTGATGGGAAGGGGTATGAGGAGTGGGGTGATGGGAAGGGGTATGAGGAGTGGGGTGATGGGAAGGGGTATGAGGAGTGGGGTGATGGGAAGGGGTATGAGGAGTGGGGTGATGGGAAGGGGTATGAGGAGTGGGGTGATGGGAAGGGGTATGAGGAGTGGGGTGATGGGAAGGGGTATGAGGAGTGGGGTGATGGGAAGGGGTATGAGGAGTGGGGTGATGGGAAGGGGTATGAGGAGTGCGAGGTTGTTTCCTCAATAGAGTCTTTGTGTCTGACACTGTGATGTTCCATCCCAAACCCTCATTCCTCATCACCCCCTGTCTCCCCATCCCCACCACTCCTCATCGTATCCTCACACCCCCGAAACTATCGTGTGACGCACGATGAAGACAACCCCTCCCTCTATTCCACAACTTTCCTGTTTGGTATGGAATGAAGGACTCAGTACGAGGGAGCACACTCAGTCTGTGTCCGGTGCTGGATGTCGGTTTTGCTATATTCTATGCCCAGTAGAGGTTGTGGTCGATGACGAGGCCTAGAAGGTTGTGGTGCTTTTGTCAGTAGGTGATCGAGGAGGGTAAATAGGTAGGCCACAACACGATCCTTTGGGAAAGACGAGGTGAGGATGTGAAATTTTGAGAGATTGAATGACTTATTCCATGTGTCATGCCAGCAGCATGTGACCCTTCCCAGATTTGCTGAGAGGGATGCAGCTGCTACCAGATAGTTGGTGTGCAGGGCCAGAGGGGGGTAGCGGCAATATAATGTGGAATTATTTGCAAAGTGCAAGAGAGGATTTTGTAGAGTATTGGAGAAGTGATTCATCGTGAAAAAAAACTAATAATTTCACTGAAATGAACACATGTTGGCAGACAGTCGAGTGAAGCACGTGAGAGCTAATATTCAAAGTCATTAACTATATTTACTTATAGATTATGGAGCAAAATAGATTATGTTTGGGATCGTTACATTTTTGGTTATACAAGACTCATGGAGGACCTACAGAGCCTTCAGAAAGTATTCACACCCCTTGACTTTTGTACACCGTTCCTTTCCTATGCCATCTCCAGGTGCTGCATGAGGTCATTGCCGGACACCGAAGCGGTCAAATGGTCAAACAAACTGGAGTGAAGACCGAGTACTCCCTTTCATTTAGCGCTTAAAGGGAGTACTCACTTCTCACTCCAGTTTCTTGTTTGTTTGTTTGTTTGTTTTCTTACTTGTAAAATCGAAGATTTTTCAAATATATTGGTCAGTTGCGTTTGTTATTCTGTCCGTCTGTCTGTTGGTCTGTCTGTCTGTCTGTCACCAGCCTACAGGTCACAATTCTAAACCGATCGTCAGGAAACTTCACCAAGTTGTAGATGTCGTCACAATTCAGAAGCCTATTAAGTTTGAGGTCAATGGTCAAAGGTCATCTGGAGGTCAAATTTCTACAATCGTCATTTTTAATCCGATTGACTTGAAAATTGAACAGCATTTGTATATCGAGTTACTAAATTAGAAAACCAACTATTTTTGCGGTCAAAAGGTCAAAGGTCAACTCAATGTCAAGCTTCCAAAATCATCAATTTTCATCTGACAGTCAATTTTCATCCGATTGACTTAATAGAACAGTATTTGCATAGTGCCTCACTGAATTAGGAAACCAACGATTTTTGAGGTCAAAAGGTCAACTCAAGGTCAAACTTCCAAAATTAATTTTCATCTGAAAAATCAACAATTTTCATCCGATTAACAAGAAAATTTAACAGCATTTGCATAGTGCCTCACTGAATTGGGAAACCAACGATTTTTGAGGTCAAAGGTCAACTCTACAAGAACAAGCCGATTATGTTTTGGTTCAGGTCTGAATCCAGATCCGGCCTATCAGTGGGATAAAAAAAAACTGTTCAGCCTGGTGGAGAGGTATGCGCTCTACCGAGTGACGTTCTAGTTTACATAAGTAGCCAGCCCCCTGAGTCAATACTTCATAGAAGCACCTTTGGCAGTGATTACAGTCTGTATCAGCTTCGCACTTCTGGATTTGGGGAGTTTCTCACATTCTTCCGTTCAGATTTGCTCAAACTCTGTCAAGTTTGATGGGGAGCTTCGGTGAACAGCAATCTTCAAGTCTTTCTACAGATTCTCAATGGGATTCAAGTCTGGTCTTTGGTTGGACCAATCAAGAACCTTCACAATCTTCATCTGAAGCCATTCCAGTGTTACTTTGGTTGTATGCTTGGGTTCATTGTCCTGTTGGAACGTATTTCTTTGCCACAGTCGAAGGTCTTTTGTTCTCTGAAGCAGGTTCTCCTGAAGGATTTGCCTGTATTTGGCTCCATTCATTGTTCCCTCTATCCTTCCAAGTCTCCCAGTCCCTGTTACTGAAAAAGCATCCCCATAGCATGATGCTGCCACCACCATGCTTCGCGGTAGGGGTGGTGTTAGATGGGTGATGAGCTGTGTTCAGTTTCCGCCAGACATAGGACATTGCGATCAGGAAGAAAAGTTAACTTTTCGTCTTATCAGACCACATAATCTTTTAACTCATATTCTTCGAGTGTTTCACGTTCCTTTTTGCAAACCCCCGAGCCTGCTGTCATGTGCGTTTTTCTCAGGAGTGGTTTCCGTCTTCCGTCTGACCACTCTCCCATAAAGCCTAGATTTGTGAAGTGCTGCAGAGACTGTTGGCCTTCCGGCAGATTCTCCCATCTCAGCCAAGGAACTCAATTTAATCCATTTTAAATTCAGACTGTAACAACAAAATGTGAAAAAAGTCAAGGGGTGTGAATAGAGTACCGATATATCTATAAAGTCTCAATGACCACTCCATATACATATAGAGTTCCCTTCACAAGGGACAAACCATGGGATTTGTCTGAATATCCTTCACAAGGACCAACCATGGGACTTCTGTGGGTGTCTGAGTATCCTTCTGCGGGTCTCTGAGTATCCTTCTGCAGGTGTCTGAATATCCTTCACAAGGACAAATGCTCCTGCATATACTAGTAATTGAATTCCTCATCAAGTGACAATTACAACCTGTACACATTGCAGACAGGGAATTTTCATCAACTTGGATGTATTCTTGCTGGATAGTTTGTTTAACATGCTAATAACATGGTGCTGGTACCTCTACCCTTCCTAACATAGTGCTGTTACTTCTACCCTGCCTAATATTACGTGTTACCTCCCCAAACTCCGGTTACGGTGCCCCTCAGAGTCTCGAGAGGGAACACAGCAGAAAGATTTGTTATTTTTAGTGTTCTAATAAACCATGGTAAAACCACACCAATGCAATTGCAGAACAAAATAAGTAATTGTATCAAGAACGCTCACATACACAATAATAACACTATGAAAGAAAGTACAATGAAAATATCACTTGCATCAAATGAACAATACTAATGAACAATGCATCATTGCCCAGTGCTCTCAAAGCAATAAACTCACGATACGCCAAACGTGAGTGGAATGTAACATTCCCTAAAGTCCGTGCACGGATCCCCACGCTGGTTGAAGATCGAAGTCATGCAGAATGGCAAATTAATAGGCCGGTATTGGCGAAGCTGTGGATGAGGAGTTACGAGGTGAGAGGCTGATATGGGAATTGAGCCGCTATGGAAACGAACGGCAATCAACACGATGAGGTCGATATGGAAATCCTAACGACAAAACACGATGCACCAGGCGGACGGCCTCCTCGAAGAAAAATGGCGGATCGGCCTGTAATGGAGGCAATTGCTTTCCCTCCAACAATAGCTCACACTTGGTGATAAAACCTGAGATGCAGGTTTAATTGCAATCGCAATGTGCGACGATGTCATAGGCAATCCCTTTCCCAGGAAGCCTCAACCCATTCACGACCAATATAAACACTCCGCTCGCAGCCTCGATGCGACTCACAACTGTCACCTCCTCTCCCTGCCGATCTCCTTCTCTCCCTGCCGATCTCCTCCTCTCCCTGCCGACCTCCTCCTCTCTCCTCTTCCAGTTTATTTGCCGTTTTTTCCTTCACAAACATTTATTTTTACCTTTTACAAAAGTCCATCTCCATTTCACACAAAAATCTTAACAACAATATGACCTGAAACTAAAAATCCTACAAGTAAATATAATCAACAACAAAGGCGGAAGTGACAAATCCGTAACACTAACATAGTGCTCATACCTCTACCCTGCCTAACATAGTGCTGGTACCTCTACCCTGCCTAACATAGTGCTGGTACCACTACCGTGCCTTGTCTACACTACCATTATGGATTTAGGATTTCTGCACACACCAAACACACTTGACTCTCAGATTTGCCCATGGCTCATTCGACCTGCCACAGAACGTGCGGATTGTTCTTTTTTCCTGTTCGCGTGCAGTGAGATGGAAAATGCGAAACCAGGAAATTATATTTTTTTGTAGAAGTCTTCCAGTAAACAGAACTATGTAATGATCCATCAGGCTGTCATAGTTGAAGTACACATAAAGGCCACGACACTCTACATGTCTATTATTAAAGAAAAATGGATCCAATACTTTTACTTTCTTCACGCTCACATTTATTTAAATAAATTAGTAACATTAACCGTAGTAACATTATTTATTAACCGATGGAAAATTACTTCATACTTTCGATTGTTTGTAAAATTAAACACATCATCAAACATTCCGGGAGGAGTTTGTTCATTTATACTGTATATGTGGAGAAAGTGTGTGTATGTATGTATGTATGCAAGTATATATGGAGCAAATATATGTATGTATGTACAGTGCATTCAGAAAGTATTCAGACCCCTTCACTTTTTTCACATTTTCTTATGTTGCAGCCTTATGCTGAAATCGTTTAAATTCATTTTTTCCCTCATCAATCTGCACTCAATACCCCATAATGACAAAGAGAAAACAGGCTTTTAGAAAGTTTTGCAAATTTATTAAAAAGAAAAAAATGAAATATCACATTGAAATAAGTATTCAGTCCCTTTGCTATGACACTTGAAATTTAGCTCAGGTGCCTCCCATTTCTCTTGATCATCTTTGAGATGTTTCTACACCTTGATTGGAGTCCACCTGTAGTAAATTCAATTGATTGGACATGATTTGGAAAGGCACACACCTGTCTATATAAGGTCTCACAGCTGACAATGCATACCATAGCAAAAACCAAGCCATGAGGTCGAATGAACTGCCTGCAGAGCACAGAGACAGGATTGTGTCGAGGTACAGATTTGGGGAAGCCTACCAAAAAATTTTCTGCTGCATTGAAGGTTCCCAAGAGTACAGTGGCCTCCATAATACTTAAATGGAAGAAGTTTGGAACAACCAGGACTCTTACTAGAGCTGGCCGCCTGGACAAACTGAGCAATTGGGGGAGAAGGGCCTTGGTAAGAGAGGTAACCAAGAACCCGATGGTCACTCTGGCTGAGCTCCAGAGATCTTGCGTGGAGATGGAAGAAACTTCCAGAAGGACAACCATCACTGCATCACTCCACCGATCTGGGCTTTATGGCAGAGTGGCCAGACGGAAGCCTCTCCTCAGTGAAAGACACATGAAAGCCCGCTTTGAGTTTGCAAAAAAGCACCTAAAGGACTCTCAGAGTGTGAGAAACAAGATTATGTGGGCTTTCATGTGTATATATATGTATATATATTTGTGTATATATACAGACTTGGCATTTAATATGGAATATTTTTTTTGTGTGGGTGAACTTACTTTTCAAGATGACTTAGAACCAAAAGTTCATTGGAATTATGTTGAAATTATTCTAGATTTTTTTAATGTGACCTTTAAAAGAAACAAAAACCACATTTGACATTTCGAAGCAAATAAATTGATCCTTGAAAGTGATGTAAACTGATATCGAACTCAATTCACGGACAGTACTGTGTTAAACTTCTGTGCGTTTTCCAGAAGTATCTCTTTATTTTGCACATTAGCCAAAAAAAAATTTAAACAAAAACAAAAGTTAAATTACGACTGGGATTACGGACAGTAAAATTACAGTTCAGTACTTCGTGTAATCCCCACGAGCATTCAGGAGAGCACGTACATGTCGAGGCATGCTGTTCACGAGATTTGCCAAGGTTTGGACAGGAATCGCTTGCCATGCAGTGACAATAGCCTGCTGCAATTCACGCACAGAGGCAGGCTGCTGGTCCAAGTTGTCGATTTGACGCGTTAATTCTGCCCACAAGTTCTCGATCGGATTCATATCCAGGGACATGGCAGGCCACTCCATATGCTCTACACCACGGTCAGCAAGAAAGTGTTGGATCATGCGAGCACGATGAGGCCGTGCATTGTCATCTTGGAAGACAAAGTTTCCTCGAAAGGCTGCACGAACAAATGGAAGCAATGTTTCTTCCAGAATGGCCCTGTTCTTGAACTGGTTCAGGTTTCCATTCAGAACCACCAGGTCAGTTTTGCCCCCTGCATGAAAAGCAGCCCAAACGGTCACCCCACCACCTCCAGATTGGACTCTTGGCACTATACAATCTTCGTTGTAGGCTTCATGCACTTGTCTGCACACTCGGACACGGCCATATTGACGATAGACCAGAAATCTAGACTCATCACTGAAGATCACGTGATTCCAGTGTCCTAGCTGCCATTGACGGTGCTCTCTGGCCCACTGCAATCGGTGCTGGCGGTGTTGTCTGGTCAGCCGTGGCTTTCTCAGGGGACGCCTGGCACGATAGCCTGCTTGAACCAGTCGTTGGTTGACTTGCCTTCTGCATACAGGCACATTTGTCAGTTGCTGCCACTCAGCCCTAAGCCGATTAGCTGACTTGGTACGGCCATTGCGGACTAACCGGTGCAGCTGGCGATCAACCCTCCTTGTGGTTCTGTGGGGACGTCCTGACCTCGGTATTGGAGTAGGGACACCCCTCTGAGAATTTCGTTTCAGGATCTTTGACACCTGACCTTGAGTGATGCCATACTGCCGAGCAATAGCACGCTGTTTCATGCCGGAATTTCGTAAAGCCACCACTAAATGACAAACAGCATTGTCGAGTTGACGGACCATCTCCAGGGGAAGCGGCAATAACTTTTGTAGACGTGCAGCAGTTGTTTTCCACTAATACAGAACGCAACAACCCTTATATACCTGATTGTGAAGCCAATCGTCAAATGTACCTGTCCGTACATTTTGTCACGCCACCTGCGATATAATCCTGTTATTGACTTCTTGCTGCGACAAACAATCAGTGACATGGTTCTTTTAACAAAAAAATCACCGAAGCGTAAAAGAAACTCACCAGATTGATATACCGAGTTCAGAAAGTAAACCCAAGTCAAGAAAAAAAAAAAATTCCATATTAAATGCCAAGTCTGTATATTTCATCTACATATATATATGTAGTACGTATATATGGAACAAATGTGTTTATGTATGTATGTACAGTCGTGGCCAAAAATATTGGCACCCTTGTACTTTTTTCAAATAACTCACAATTTTCACTAAAAATAAGTTGTAATTGACAAAAGTATTTGGTCTCCACAATTCTTTATTTCACTGTTAATATTACAGAAGCTTTGTTTTTGATTCAGAACTTAATATGTCCTTTTAAATCAGAAAATAAAAACAAATGGCATTGACAAAATTATTGACACCCGAGACTTAATATTCAATCTTTCACAGCGTTTGGACAAAATAACTGCAGTCGAACGCTTCCTGTAGCCATGAATGAGCTTCCTACACATCTCCACTGGCAGTTTGGACCACTCTTCTTGGGCAAACTGCTCCAGCTCTCCCAGAAGGATATTGACTTGTTCAGGTGTGTTTTGGCAAACTCCAGTCGGGCTTTCTTATGTCTCTCTCTCAGCAGTGGGGTCCTCCTGGGTCTCGAACCATAGAAGCCCCTTTCATTGAGTTGGCGACGGATGGTGAGAGTTGAAACTGTCGTACCTTGTGTCTGAAGGGCAGCTTCAATCTGTTTGGTCGTTGATCGAGCTGCTTTCTCCACCATTCGAACAATCCTTCGCTGCAATCTTCGATCAAGTTTTCTCTTGCGGCCACGTCCAGGGAGGTTGGCAACTGTGCCATGGGCCTTAAACTTCCTGATAACATTGCATACGGTGGACACAGGAACATCAAGGTCTCTGGAGATGGACTTGTAGCCTTGTGATTGTCCACGCTTGGCTACATTCTTGTGTCTGACCTCCTCAGACAATTCTCTGGTTTTCTTTCTTTTCTCCATGCTCAATGCGGTACACACAGTGACACAAAACAGCAGAATGACTCCTTTTCTCCATTCAAACTGGTTGAATGAGTGATTTTTATATTGCAGGCACGTGCAGCTCACCACAGGTGAGTTCAATTCCAAAGTAAAGGAGAATCACCTGCTTGAAATCTAATTATTTCTAACAACTTCTAAAAGGTGCCAATAATATTGTCTGGGCCATTTTAGGATTTCTGTGGATTAAGCTCGGAGTTAGTGTTTATTTTTAGCTGGTATGTTTTATTCCACTACAAACCAAAGAAATACAAATGTGGATAGCAAAATATATTTTTTTATTTCAACAATTTTCTGGAAGAAATGGTGCATTATTTGAAAAAAATTGCAAGGGTGCCAATATTTTTGGCCACGACTGTATGTATGTATGTGTGTATGTATGCATGCATCTTCTACTCCTCTGAGAGGATTTGACCGAGGAAGCTTAAACTTTCAGTACACATGTTCTCGCTTCGTATATATAACCTGGGTTAATTTTATTTTCAGGAGTGATCAATGCAGCAATCTGTTGCCTATACATCACCTAAATGAAGGGATTTTTTTTCAGAAGAACATGGTGCACAATTATTGGAACAAAGTCGCCTGTAGGGTGGATATCTATATATAATGGAGCAAGTGTTTGTGATTATGTATGAATGTATGTATGTCCGCTCTTCACCCATTGGTTGGACAGCTGACCTGATGCCACCCACAAATGTAACCTAAAATGCTTAACGTGAATACCCAGATGATGCAAAAGACCATACCAACCATTTGTGGACCCAAAAAGCCCCGAGGACCCAAAGGACCCAGAGGAACCAAAAGACCCCAAAGATCCCAAAGACCTAAAAGACCTTGAAGACCTAAAAGACCTCATGGACCCCAAATACCCAAAAGACCCTGAAGACCCGTAAATAACCAAAAGTCCAAAAAGACCCAGAGGAACCAAAAGACCCTGAACACCCAAAAGACCCGAAGACCAAAATGATTCTGAAGACCCAAAGTACCCTTAAATACTCCAAGGACCCAAGATAAGCAAAAGACCCTGAAGACCCTTAATGACCCAAAAGACCCAGAGCACCCAAAAGACCCAGAGGACCGAAAAGACCCTGAAGACCCAAAATACTCAAAAGACCCTTAAAGACCAAAAATACCCTAAAGCCCCAAAAGACCAAAAATACCCCAAATATCCTTGAAGACCCAAAGGACCAAAAAGACCCCAAAAACCAATAAAGCCCCAAAAGACTGAAAATGCCCAAAGACCCAAAATACCCTGAAGACTCAAAATACCAAAAAGAGCCTGAAGACTGAAAAGACCCAAAACACCGCCAAAGATCCTTAAAGCCCCCCAAATATACCCCAAAGAATGAATGAAAAGACCCCAAAAACCAAAAAGACCCCAAAGACTAAAAAGACACCAAAGACCAAAAAGATGCTGAAGATCCAAAAAGATGAAAAGACCCTGAAGACCAAAAAAAAAAGACCTTTAATGGGGAACCCAAATGCAAAATCTTTTCCCTGAAACCATAGACAATCATTAATCACGGTCTAATTTGAAGGGAATGTTTTTGTATTTGCCAATCACGAAGTGCCACAAAAGCCTTTGAGTGTCGAATTTCGAGTTTGCCATTGACATCACATTGTGAACTCACCGTGATCCTGCGGACGATGGTACATAGAGAAACAGTGCATTCTGAGCTCGGATTCCTATACTGATTGTGGATGGTGGAGGGGGGGGGGGGGGGGGAGGGAGTCATGTGAGGTGGTTGTAGGTATTGTTAGCTAGGGTGACGGTTGTTGGGGGATTTTGAGGGGATGGTTGAGGGGTGGGGGGACTGGGTGGTCATGGGTTTTGTTAGCAAGGGTGATTGTTGATGGGGGATTGTGAGGGGATGGTGGGGTGAAAGGTGTGGGGTTGTCGTGGGTATTGTTGACCCACATGACCCAGCGGACACAAAAATTCGTAAGGCTCAGGCTTCAGATTTTGGCACTCTCACGAGGCTGTACTGCCGAATAAACTATTCCAACTCGTCCTTTTTGCCGGGCTTTTTGACCATTAGTATTAATGATCATAAAGATAATAACATGTCCTCCATGGTGGCTCCAAAGGGAGCCGGTGCTTCGAGTGTATTTAACACAGGACAACGACATTATGAGCAGACATCAGTGTATCTTCACATGAACTACAATGGCATTAGTACACAATGAGAAAAAGATCAACACAGGAGATGAAATACAAACAATAAGTAAAGTACTCAGAAGGGAACAAGGAACAGGACAACCATGATATAATTTCCTTCTAAAAATGTCAATGCTCATGGAAGAGCGATAAATAAGACAGAAGGGAGTCATGATAACAGATCGACAGAAGGGTTGAGGGTAACTGGCAGATGAAAATCCAGACACGGCAGCTGCAGAAGAATGAAAGTGGCCAAGTGGAAAAGGGGAATGAGGTCAGAGAGTGAAAAATGTGGTAGTGGGAATAGAAGAAACTGAGGTGGAGGTGTACAGTAGTCTCGAAGGACTTCAGGGAAGAGCACAAAACAGCAGACAGGGAGTCATGTTCCACAGATGAGAGAAAAGAATAATCATAACATTTTCTCCTCACAACTAACTTCAATGCAATAGGCCATTAAGCACAATAAAACCTGCACAAAGGTTACCACCCACTAGTTGTGCTCCAGAATGTTTAACCAGTGAAACCACTTCAATATTTGGCTATGTCCTTCCTTCCATCCATCAAAAAAAAGGTAGAGGAACCTTTCTAACCAACAGTGTGCAATTCCAAAGAGTAATTCTAACGGGTAATTATTATAAAGGGTAATTCTAATGGGTAATTCTACAGGCTACTGAAGGGTAATTCAAAAGGATAATTCTAACAGGTAATTCTAGAGGCTACTAAAGGGTCATTCTAAAGGGTAATTCAAAAGGGTATTCCAAAGGGTAATTCTAAAGTGTAATTCTAAAGGGTAATTCTAAAGGGTAATTCTAAAGTGTAATTCTAAAGTGTAATTCTAAAGTGTAATTCCAAAGGGTAATTCAAAAGGGTATTCCAAAGGGTAATTCTAAAGTGTAATTCTAAAGGGTAATTCTAAAGGGTAATTCTAAAGGGTAATTCTAAAGTGTAATTCTAAAGGGTAATTCTAAAGGGTAATTCTAAAGTGTAATTCTAAAGTGTAATTCTAAAGTGTAATTCTAAAGTGTAATTCTAAAGTTTAATTCTAAAGGGTAATTCTAACGGGTAATTATTATAAAGGGTAATTCTAATGGGTAATTCTACAGGCTACTGAAGGGTAATTCAAAAGGATAATTCTAACAGGTAATTCTAGAGGCTACTAAAGTGTAATTCTAAAGGGTAATTCAAAAGGGTATTCCAAAGGGTAATTCTAAAGTGTAATTCTAAAGGGTAATTCTAAAGGGTAATTCTAAAGTGTAATTCTAAAGGGTAATTCTAAAGGGTAATTCTAAAGGGTAATTCTAAAGTGTAATTCTAAAGTGTAATTATAAAGTGTAATTCTAAAGTGTAATTCTAAAGGGTAATTCTAAAGGGTAATTCTAAAGTGTAATTCTAAAGTGTAATTCTAAAGTGTAATTCTAAAGTTTAATTCTAAAGGGTAATTATAAAGGGTAATTCTAAAGTGTAATTATAAAGTGTAATTCTAAAGGGTAATTCTAAAGGGTAATTCTAAAGTGTAATTCTAAAGTGTAATTCTAAAGTGTAATTCTAAAGTTTAATTCTAAAGGGTAATTCTAAAGGGTAATTCTAAAGGGTAATTCTAAAGGGTAATTCTAAAGTGTAATTCCAAAGTGTAATTCTAAAGTTTAATTCTAAAGTGTAATTCTAAAGTGTAATTCTAAAGTTTAATTCTAAAGTGTAATTCTAAAGTGTAATTCTAAAGTTTAATTCTAAAGGGTAATTCTAAAGTGTAATTCTAAAGTGTAATTCTAAAGTGTAATTCTAAAGTGTAATTCTAAAGTGTAATTCTAAAGGGTAATTCTAAAGGGTAATTCTAAAGTGTAATTCTAAAGGGTAATTCTAAAGTGTAATTCCAAAGTGTAATTCTAAAGTGTAATTCTAAAGTTTAATTCTAAAGGGTAATTCTAAAGTGTAATTCTAAAGTTTAATTCTAAAGTGTAATTCTAAAGTGTAATTCTAAAGTTTAATTCTAAAGTGTAATTCTAAAGTGTAATTCTAAAGTTTAATTCTAAAGTGTAATTCTAAAGTGTAATTCTAAAGTTTAATTCTAAAGGGTAATTCTAAAGTGTAATTCTAAAGTGTAATTCTAAAGTGTAATTCTAAAGTGTAATTCTAAAGTGTAATTCTAAAGTGTAATTCTAAAGTGTAATTCTAAAGTTTAATTCTAAAGTGTAATTCTAAAGGGTAATTCTAAAGGGTAATTCTAAAGGGTAATTCTAAAGTGTAATTCCAAAGTGTAATTCTAAAGTGTAATTCTAAAGTTTAATTCTAAAGGGTAATTCTAAAGTGTAATTCTAAAGTTTAATTCTAAAGTGTAATTCTAAAGTGTAATTCTAAAGTTTAATTCTAAAGTGTAATTCTAAAGTGTAATTCTAAAGTTTAATTCTAAAGTGTAATTCTAAAGTGTAATTCTAAAGGGTAATTCTAAAGTTTAATTCTAAAGGGTAATTCAAAAGTGTAATTCTAAAGTGTAATTCTAAAGTGTAATTCTAAAGTGTAATTCTAAAGTGTAATTCTAAAGTGTAATTCTAAAGTGTAATTCTAAAGTTTAATTCTAAAGGGTAATTCTAAAGTGTAATTCTAAAGTGTAATTCTAAAGTGTAATTCTAAAGTGTAATTCTAAAGGGTAATTCTAAAGGGTAATTCTAAAGTGTAATTCTAAAGTGTAATCCTAAAGTGTAATTCTAAAGTTTAATTCTAAAGGGTAATTCTAAAGTGTAATTCTAAAGTGTAATTCTAAAGTGTAATTCTAAAGTTGAATTCTAAAGGGTAATTCTAAAGGGTAATTCTAAAGTGTAATTCTAAAGGGTAATTCTAAAGGGTAATTCTAAAGTGTAATTCTAAAGTGTAATTCTAAAGTGTAATTCTAAAGGGTAATTCTAAAGTGTAATTATAAAGTGTCATTATAAAGTGTAATTCTAAAGTGTAATTCTAAAGGGTAATTCTAAAGGGTAATTCTAAAGTGTAATTATAAAGTGTAATTCTAAAGTGTAATTCTAAAGGGTAATTCTAAAGTGTAATTCTAAAGTGTAATTACAAAGTGTAATTCTAAAGTGTAATTCTAAAGGGTAATTCTAAAGGGTAATTCTAAAGGGTAATTCTAAAGTGTAATTCTAAAGTGTAATTATAAAGTGTAATTCTAAAGTGTAATTCTAAAGGGTAATTATAAAGTGTAATTCTAAAGGGTAATTCTAAAGGGTAATTCTAAAGTGTAATTCTAAAGGGTAATTATAAAGTGTAATTCTAAAGTGTAATTCTAAAGTGTAATTCTAAAGGGTAATTCTAAAGGGTAATTCTAAAGTGTAATTCTAAAGTGTAATTATAAAGTGTAATTCTGAAGTGTAATTCTAAAGTGTAATTATAAAGTGTCATTATAAAGTGTAATTATAAAGTGTAATTCTAAAGGGTAATTCTAAAGTTTAATTCGAAAGGGTAATTCTAAAGGGTAATTCTAAAGGGTAATTCTAAAGTTTAATTCTAAAGTGTAATTCTAAAGTGTAATTCTAAAGTGTAATTCTAAAGTGTAATTCTAAAGGGTAATTCTAAAGGGTAATTCTAAAGTGTAATTCTAAAGTGTAATTATAAAGTGTAATTCTAAAGGGTAATTCTAAAGTGTAATTCTAAAGTGTAATTCTAAAGTGTAATTCTAAAGTGTAATTCTAAAGTGTAATTCTAAAGGGTAATTCTAAAGGGTAATTCTAAAGTGTAATTCTAAAGTGTAATTATAAAGTGTAATTATAAAGGGTAATTCTAAAGTGTAATTATAAAGTGTCATTATAAAGTGTAATTCTAAAGGGTAATTCTAAAGTGTAATTATAAAGTGTCATTATAAAGTGTAATTCTAAAGGGTAATTCTAAAGTGTAATTATAAAGGGTAATTCTAAAGTGTAATTCTAAAGTGTAATTCTAAAGTTTAATTCTAAAGTGTAATTCTAAAGTGTAATTCTAAAGGGTAATTCTAAAGTGTAATTCTAAAGTGTAATTCTAAAGTTTAATTCTAAAGTGTAATTCTAAAGTGTAATTCTAAAGGGTAATTCTAAAGGGTAATTCTAAAGTGTAATTCTAAAGGGTAATTCTAAAGTGTAATTCTAAAGTGTTATTATAAAGTGTAATTCTAAAGTGTAATTATAAAGGGTAATTATAAAGTGTAATTCTAAAGTGTAATTCTGAAGTGTAATTCTAAAGTGTAATTATAAAGTGTAATTCTAAAGGGTAATTCTAAAGTGTAATTCTAAAGTGTAATTCTAAAGTGTAATTCTAAAGGGTAATTCTAAAGTGTAATTCTAAAGTGTAATTATAAAGTGTAATTCTAAAGTGTAATTATAAAGTGTAATTATAAAGTGTAATTATAAAGTGTAATTCTAAAGTGTAATTCTAAAGGGTAATTCTAAAGTGTAATTCTAAAGTGTAATTCTAAAGTTTAATTCTAAAGTGTAATTCTAAAGTGTAATTCTAAAGGGTAATTCTAAAGGGTAATTCTAAAGTGTAATTCTAAAGGGTAATTCTAAAGTGTAATTCTAAAGTGTAATTATAAAGTGTAATTCTAAAGTGTAATTATAAAGTGTAATTATAAAGTGTAATTCTAAAGGGTAATTCTAAAGGGTAATTCTAAAGGGTAATTCTAAAGGGTAATTCTAAAGTGTAATTCTAAAGTGTAATTCTAAAGGGTAATTCTAAAGTGTAATTCTAAAGGGTAATTCTAAAGTGTAATTCTAAAGTGTAATTCTAAAGTGTAATTCTAAAGTTTAATTCTAAAGTGTAATTCTAAAGTTTAATTCGAAAGTGTAATTCTAAAGGGTAATTCTAAAGTGTAATTCTAAAGTGTAATTCTAAAGTGTAATTATAAAGGGTGATTCTAAAGGGTAATTCTCAAGGGTAATTCTAAAGGGTAATTCTAAAGGGTAATTCTAAAGGGTAATTCTAAAGGGTAATTCTTAAGTGTAATTATAAAGGGTAATTCTAAAGGGTAATTCTAAAGGGTAATTCTAAAGGGTAATTCTAAAGGGTAATTCTAAAGGGTAATTCTAAAGGGTAATTCTAAAGGGTAATTCTAAAGGGTAATTCTAAAGGGTAATTCTAAAGGGTAATTCTAAAGGGTAATTCTAAAGTGTAATTATAAAGGGTAATTCTAAAGGGTAATTCTAAAGGGTAATTCTAAAGGGTAATTCTAAAGGGTAATTCTTAAGTGTAATTCTAAAGGGTAATTCTAAAGGGTAATTCTAAAGGGTAATTATAAAGTGTAATTCTAAAGGGTAATTCTAAAGTGTAATTCTAAAGTGTAATTATAAAGTGTAATTCTAAAGTGTAATTATAAAGTTTAATTCTAACGTGTAATTCTAAAGGGTAATTCTAAAGTGTAATTATAAAGTGTAATTCTAAAGGGTAATTCTAAAGTGTAATTCTAAAGTGTAATTCTAAAGGGTAATTCTAAAGTGTAATTATAAAGGGTAATTCTAAAGGGTAATTCTAAAGGGTAATTCTAAAGGGTAATTCTAAAGTTTAATTCTAAAGTGTAATTCTAAAGTGTAATTCTAAAGGGTAATTCTAAAGTGTAATTATAAAGGGTAATTCTAAAGGGTAATTCTAAAGGGTAATTCTAAAGGGTAATTCTAAAGTTTAATTCTAAAGTGTAATTCTAAAGTGTAATTCTAAAGGGTAATTCTAAAGTGTAATTATAAAGGGTAATTCTAAAGGGTAATTCTAAAGGGTAATTCTAAAGGGTAATTCTAAAGTTTAATTCTAAAGTGTAATTCTAAAGGGTAATTCTAAAGTGTAATTCTAAAGTGTAATTCTGAAGGGTAATTCTAAAGTGTAATTATAAAGTGTAATTCTGAAGGGTAATTCTAAAGGGTAATTCTAAAGTGTAATTCTAAAGTGTAATTCTGAAGGGTAATTCTAAAGTGTAATTCTAAAGTGTAATTCTAAAGTGTAATTCTAAAGTGTAATTCTAAAGTGTAATTCTAAAGTGTAATTCTAAAGTGTAATTCTGAAGGGTAATTCTAAAGTGTAATTCTAAAGTGTAATTCTAAAGTGTAATTCTAAAGTGTAATTATAAAGTGTAATTCTAAAGTGTAATTCTAAAGTGTAATTCTAAAGTGTAATTATAAAGTGTAATTCTGAAGGGTAATTCTAAAGTGTAATTCTAAAGTGTAATTCTAAAGTGTAATTCTAAAGTGTAATTCTGAAGGGTAATTTTAAAGTGTAATTCTAAAGTGTAATTCTAAAGTGTAATTCTAAAGTGTAATTATAAAGTGTAATTCTAAAGGGTAATTATAAAGTGTAATTCTAAAGTGTAATTCTAAAGGGTAATTCTAAAGGGTAATTCTAAAGTGTAATTCTGAAGGGTAATTCTAAAGTGTAATTATAAAGTGTAATTCTGAAGGGTAATTCTAAAGGGTAATTCTAAAGTGTAATTCTAAAGTGTAATTCTGAAGGGTAATTCTAAAGTGTAATTATAAAGTATAATTCTAAAGTGTAATTCTAAAGTGTAATTCTAAAGTGTAATTCTAAAGTGTAATTCTAAAGGGTAATTCTAAAGTGTAATTATAAAGGGTAATTCTAAAGGGTAATTCTAAAGGGTAATTCTAAAGGGTAATTCTAAAGTTTAATTCTAAAGTGTAATTCTAAAGGGTAATTCTAAAGTGTAATTCTAAAGTGTAATTCTAAAGTGTAATTCTAAAGTGTAATTCTAAAGTGTAATTCTAAAGTGTAATTCTAAAGGGTAATTCTAAAGGGTAATTCTAAAGGGTAATTCTAAAGGGTAATTCTAAAGGGTAATTCTAAAGTTTAATTCTAAAGTGTAATTCTAAAGGGTAATTCTAAAGTGTAATTCTAAAGTGTAATTATAAAGGGTAATTCTAAAGGGTAATTCTAAAGTGTAATTCTAAAGTGTAATTATAAAGTGTAATTCTAAAGGGTAATTCTAAAGTGTAATTCTAAAGTGTAATTCTAAAGTGTAATTCTAAAGTGTAATTCTAAAGTTTAATTCTAAAGTGTAATTCTAAAGGGTAATTCTAAAGTGTAATTCTAAAGGGTAATTCTAAAGGGTAATTCTAAAGTGTAATTCTAAAGTGTAATTCTAAAGGGTAATTCTAAAGTGTAATTCTAAAGGGTAATTCTAAAGTGTAATTCTAAAGTGTAATTCTAAAGTTTAATTCTAAAGTGTAATTCTAAAGGGTAATTCGAAAGTGTAATTCTAAAGGGTAATTCTAAAGGGTAATTCTAAAGTGTAATTATCAAGTGTAATTATAAAGGGTAATTCTAAAGTGTAATTCGAAAGTGTAATTCTAAAGTGTAATTCTAAAGTGTAATTCTAAAGTGTAATTCTAAAGTGTAATTCTAAAGTGTAATTCTAAAGGGTAATTCTAAAGTGTAATTCTAAAGTGTAATTCTAAAGTTTAATTCTAAAGTGTAATTCTAAAGGGTAATTCTAAAGTGTAATTCTAAAGTGTAATTCTAAAGGGTAATTCTAAAGGGTAATTCTAAAGGGTAATTCTAAAGTTTAATTCTAAAGTGTAATTCTGAAGGGTAATTCTAAAGTGTAATTCTAAAGTTTAATTCTAAAGTGTAATTCTAAAGGGTAATTCTGAAGGGTAATTCTAAAGTGTAATTCTAAAGTGTAATTCTGAAAGGTAATTCTAAAGGGTAATTCTAAAGTGTAATTCTAAAGTGTAATTCTAAAGTGTAATTCTAAAGTGTAATTCTAAAGTGTAATTCTAAAGTGTAATTCTAAAGGGTAATTCTAAAGGGTAATTCTAAAGGGTAATTCTAAAGTTTAATTCTAAAGTGTAATTCTAAAGGGTAATTCTAAAGTGTAATTCTAAAGTGTAATTCTGAAGGGTAATTCTAAAGGGTAATTCTAAAGTGTAATTCTAAAGTGTAATTCTAAAGTGTAATTCTAAAGTTTAATTCTAAAGTGTAATTCTAAAGGGTAATTCGAAAGTGTAATTCTAAAGGGTAATTCTAAAGGGTAATTCTAAAGTGTAATTATCAAGTGTAATTATAAAGGGTAATTCTAAAGTGTAATTCGAAAGTGTAATTCTAAAGTGTAATTCTAAAGTGTAATTCTAAAGTGTAATTCTAAAGTGTAATTCTAAAGTGTAATTCTAAAGTGTAATTCTAAAGGGTAATTCTAAAGTGTAATTCTAAAGTGTAATTCTAAAGTTTAATTCTAAAGTGTAATTCTAAAGGGTAATTCTAAAGTGTAATTCTCTAGTGTAATTCTGAAGGGTAATTCTAAAGGGTAATTCTAAAGTGTAATTCTAAAGTGTAATTCTAAAGTTTAATTCTAAAGTGTAATTCTAAAGGGTAATTCTAAAGTGTAATTCTAAAGTGTAATTCTGAAGGGTAATTCTAAAGGGTAATTCTAAAGTGTAATTCTAAAGTGTAATTCTAAAGTGTAATTCTAAAGTTTAATTCTAAAGTGTAATTCTAAAGGGTAATTCTACAGTGTAATTCTAAAGTGTAATTCTGAAGGGTAATTCTAAAGGGTAATTATAAATATAAAAAATAACCACCTTTGAGGCCATTTTTTCCCCGCAAAGCGGGGGTTGGCCTTTTTCGGGAACCGTGGTTGTTGTTGTTTTTTTGGTCCCCTTTTTGAAGCAATGTTTTACGGCCGGATGCCCTTCCTGACGCCAACCCTTTTTGCCGCCTTTAACGACAAACAGGGAATTACCAGTGAACTGGTACTCAATTAGCTGACCTCGGAAGGATGGTATCAGGCTGAGTCAACCCCCCTGGCGTTAATTCAGCGATCGACCGGGATTCGAACCCAGGATCCTAGGATCCTAAGCCGGCACCCTAGCCGTTAGCCCAACACCAGGGCTTCTACAGTGTAATTCTAAAGTGTAATTCTAAAGGGTAATTCTAAAGGGTAATTCTAAAGTTTAATTCTAAAGTTTAATTCTAAAGTGTAATTCTAAAGTGTAATTCTAAAGTTTAATTCTAAAGTGTAATTCTAAAGGGTAATTCTAAAGGGCAATTCTAAAGGGTAATTCTAAAGTGTAATTCTAAAGTGTAATTCTAAAGTGTAATTCTAAAGTTTAATTCTAAAGTGTAATTCTAAAGGGTAATTCTAAAGGGTAATTCTAAAGTGTAATTCTAAAGTGTAATTCTAAAGTGTAATTCTAAAGTGTAATTCTAAAGTTTAATTCTAAAGTGTAATTCTAAAGGGTAATTCTAAAGTGTAATTCTACAGTGTAATTCTAAAGTGTAATTCTGAAGGGTAATTCTAAAGGGTAATTCTAAAGTGTAATTCTACAGTGTAATTCTAAAGTGTAATTCTAAAGGGTAATTCTAAAGTTTAATTCTAAAGTGTAATTCTAAAGTGTAATTCTAAAGGGTAATTCTAAAGGGTAATTCTAAAGGGTAATTCTAAAGTGTAATTCTAAAGTGTAATTCTAAAGTGTAATTCTAAAGTGTAATTCTAAAGGGTAATTCTAAAGGGTAATTCTGAAGTGTAATTCTAAAGTGTAATTCTAAAGTGTAATTCTAAAGTGTAATTCTAAAGTGTAATTCTAAAGTGTAATTCTAAAGGGTAATTCTAAAGGGGAATTCTAAAGTGTAATTCTAAAGTGTAATTCGAAAGTGTAATTCTAAAGGGTAATTCTAAAGTGTAATTCTAAAGTGTAATTCTAAAGGGTAATTCTAAAGGGTAATTCTAAAGTTTAATTCTAAAGTGTAATTCTAAAGTGTAATTCTAAAGGGTAATTCTAAAGTTTAATTCTAAAGTGTAATTCTAAAGTGTAATTCTAAAGGGTAATTCTAAAGGATAATTCTAAAGTGTAATTCTAAAGTGTAATTCTAAAGGGTAATTCTAAAGGGTAATTCTAAAGTGTAATTCTAAAGTGTAATTCTAAAGTGTAATTCTAAAGGGTAATTCTAAAGGGTAATTCTAAAGTGTAATTCTAAAGTGTAATTCTAAAGGGTAATTCTAAAGGGTAATTCTACAGTGTAATTCTACAGTGTAATTGCTCTGCGCATGCACAGGATTGGAGGTCTCGTCTCTTCAAAGCTGTCCATGCGCACTCGCTTTCGAAGTTAAGTAACTTTTCACAATTGTGTTTTTGTCGAAACTGTATCTTTCTCTCGGTGTATGTACCTATTGGGGTGTCTTTAATAGTATTCTTGGTGTTGGTTTTTCATACCTGTGTACAAAATCGTCGGTCTTTCGTATCGCGTATTCTGAGGCCTAAGTGTAGTACTAGGCTACCGTGTCCGACCTTGGCTTGAGGCTTTGTTTTTGTCTCAGCGGTTCTCCGATCGCGCTGCAATTACTTTCCGGTGTCTGTTTTTCACGGTCTTTTCACCCCATACTTCCATGTTTTAAAATCTCAAAAAAAAAAAAAAAACATTTCCTTCTGTTCTTATTCGTTTATTCGTTCTTATTTGTTCATTCGTTCTTCGACCACGTTGTTTGTGATCACGTGATCACGTTGTTAAAAAAATGTCTAATCTGTCCCCTGAAGACCTGTATTCTGTCATATTCTATAACACCTTTTTCTTCTTCTTCTATAAAAGGATGCTTTCGACTTGCTCACCAAATCTATTCATTCCAAAAAAAAATTCCATCTCTTATCGTGCATCTTTCATTCATTCCCTAAACTCTCCAGCACTCCATCCTCCCTCCAGCGTCCTCAAACATATTTTTGACTCGAATGTCTCAAGAAACTCATTTTGCAATAAATGTTTGTTTCCCATTAATCGTACACTTTTCAAAATCCCATCACCCCAAAATCCCATTTCCCATCACCCCTCCCCTCTAAATCTACCCCCTTGCCCCTCCCCTCCAAATCATCCCCATCACCCATCTCTTCCAAATCTTCCCCCTTGCCCCTCCCCTCCAAATCTTCCCAATCACCCATTCCTTTCAAATCTCCCCCCACACCCCTCCCCTCCAAGACTCTCCCTCACTCCTCCCCTCCTAGACTCCCCTCTCACCCCTCCTCCTCAAAGCGTCCTCCCCGCTTCTTCCCCCTTCCAACTTTCACCTTCATCTCCCTCAACCTTCTGCCTCGCTCTTCCCCCTCGTCAAATAACACCTCACTGCGCCTCTCCCAATCACCATCAAACCTTTTGTCCGCCCCATTCTTCCCTTTCTCCAAGCTATTCTGTAATCTCTGACACACCTTCAACAGCTCTCCCTACCTCTTCCTCCTCTTCCACATCTTATCCTAACGCTCCCCCCCCCCCCCCCCTGTTCTGTATCCGATGCTCCCCCTTCCTCTTCCTTAACAGTATGGACCTCAAACATCCGGGGCCTTCGCTCAAACTTGTCTGATCTCTCCATACAGGTTGCTTCTGACAAACCAGACGTGATCTGCTTAACAGAAACTTTCCTCCTTCATGATGTCTCTGATTCCTTGGTATCTCTCCCAGGTTACTCCCTCCTCCGGTATGATAGACCTGAGCCTCGTCCTGGAGGTGGGGTTGCTATCTTTATAAAAAACTCTCTTCCTCACTCGCCCTGCACTGCCCTCTCTCCACCTCACCCCCAGGAATACCTTTGGCTACGGCTTCCCCTTCGCTCCCACCTTTTGTTCATATGTGTGTTGTACCGTCCACCAAACAGTGATGACTCCATCTACATCTCGCTGTCTGAGAATAAGGACCAACTTCTATCTACCCATCCCAACTCTCTCTTCCTCATATGTGGTGATTTCAACTGTCACCATGCCAGTTGGCTGGGTGTGGGTACCTCTCTCACCAGCCATGGCTCTTCAGCAAAGGACTTCTATGACTCACTGGGACTGACACAATCTGTCAATTTCCCGACCCGGATTTCAGTCAACGGAGCATCTTCTCTTCTGGACTTGGTTATGACTAACTTCCCTGAAAATGTCTGCTGCTCGTCTTCTGCTCCAATCGGCTCTTCTGATCATGTGCTTGTTAAAGTGGACATCTCTCTGACCATTCTCAGAGAGCCTCCTCAGCGTCGACGAGTCTGGCATTTCACTCAGGCCAACTGGCACGGTCTTCAAGCAGCCATCAATCATCTGGACTGGTCTCCCATCTCTACTGCCTCTGACATAAATTCTTCCTGGGAATTCTTCCAAAGCAAACTGCTCTCTCTCATGCACAGATTTATCCCATCTCGTCTTCTGTTGTCATACCCTTCCTCCCGTCCATGGTACACGGATTCTTGTGGTGAGGCTATTGCCCAGAAACAACTTGCTTTCGTCTCCTGGAAAGCAAATCCAACGGAAGGAAATCTCATTTCCTTTCACAAAGCCCGAAACAAGTGTGTGTCCACCCTCAGGAGAGCCAGGAAACAATATCTCTCCGTTCTCAGGACCGAACTCTCTTATCTGTCTCCCTCTTCCAAATCCTGGTGGCGTCTGGTCAAATCTGTTTCTGGTGTTTGTTCCCCCTCCATCCCCTCCCTCACCTCAAATGGCCACACGGCTGACTCCGCACGTGAAAAAGCTGAATGCCTCAACTCTGTGTTTGCCTCTAAATCTTGTGTCCCAAACCCATCCCTCTCTGTACCCACCGTACCCAGTCGTACCCAGCTGCTCCTGGACTCTGTGTCCTTTCCTCCTGACAAGGTGGAAAAGTTTCTGTCAACCCTCAACTCGGATTCTGCAACTGGACCTGACGGCATCAGCCCACGGGTCCTAAAATCCTGTTCTTCCGCTCTTTCACTCCCTCTCTCTGTTCTCTTCACCCTCTCTTTTGCTCAAGGTCATCTTCCATCTGCTTGGAAATCTGCCAACATCACCGCTTTGCACAAAAAGGTGCAAAAACAGATCCCAGCAACTACAGACCAATCAGCCTTCTCCCAATTATCAGCAAAGTCATGGAATCCATTATTGCTTCAGATATGAAATCTTTCCTCTTCTCCAATGGCTTGATCTCTGATCATCAATTTGGTTTCAGACCTGGACACTATACTCTGGACATGCTGCTTCTGCTTTCTCAACAATGGATGGAGGTCCTCAATGCCAAACAGGAAATTAGAGCAGTCTCCCTTGACATATCACGTGCCTTCGATACGGTCTGGCACCCCGCTCTGCTCACCAAACTCTCCTCTTTTGGTATCCATGGAAATCTCCACGCATGGCTGGCGGACTTCCTCTCTAGTCGTAGTCAACGTGTGGCCCTGAATGGGTTTCTCTCATCTCCTCTTCCTGTTCAGGCTGGAGTTCCACAAGGCAGTGTTCTGGGCCCTGTGCTTTTTCTGGTCTTCATCAATGATCTCTCTGACTCTCTTGAAAATCCTCTCTATCTCTTTGCTGATGACTCTACTCTCTGTCGCTCCATTCTTCGTCCCTCAGATCGGCAGTCTGCAGCCTCCTCACTCTCTGCAGACCTGGACAAAATCACAGACTGGGCAAACAAGTGGAACATGTCTTTCAATCCTGACAAATCTCACACACTTACGATGTCTCTCCGAAAAGACCGACTGGACAACCCTCCCATCCACTTTCTGAATAATCCTCTCCAAGAAGTTCTGTCACTCAAGCTTTTGGGTCTCACTATCTGCCATGATCTTTCCTCGGAAAACCACATTTCAAATCTGGCCTCCAAAGCCAGTCGCCGACTGGGCATCCTTCGTCGTGCGAAGTCCTTCCTTGGCACACCTGAGCTCCTCACCACATACAAGGCTTTCATCCGCAGCTCAATGGAATACTGCTCTCCCCTCTGGGCTGGTGCTCCTGCCTCACACCTAGCTCGTCTTCACACTGTTGAAACCAAAGCATTCAGAATCATTGGAATCTCCCGCGATGAAGCTAACTCCAAGGGCCTCTCACTCACTCACCGCAGGCAGGTTGGTGGGCTTTCCGTCTTCTACCGACTCCTCTCTGGCCTTGCCCCCCCAGCTCTCTCTGGGCTCTGTCCCGCAAATATTCCTACAGGTCGCACAAGATCTGCCTGCAACCGTCTTATGGTCAAACTGCCAAAATCAAGACTCTCTGCTCACCTTCACTCCTTTATTCCTCTTTTCTCCCGCCTCTGGAACAAACTCCCTCACTCTCTTCAATCCCACTCCACCCTCCAGGTCTTTAAAACAGCTGTTCACCACCATCTCTTATCTTCCCCCATCCAAAACCTTGATCTTTTCTACCCCCGCTAATTTCACCCCAATTCCACTTTTTTGAAATACCAACTTTTGTCCTGGAAGTCCTTGGTGTCCTTGTGTTTTATACTTCTCCCTCCCCCCCCCCCCCTTCCCACGCCTCCTCCCCCCAAGCCCTCTCCCTTCCACACATTTCCCTGCTCTCAAATGTTGTGTTTGTGTGCTTCCCCTTCTCTCCCCATCTTGTTTTCCGCTCCCTCTTTTTATATATTTTGTTTGTCTGGTTGATTTGTTTGTGAAGTAAATGTTAGCTCTTTCACGAGCCTCGATTCAGTATACAAAAAAATAAAAATAATAAAGTGTAATTCTAAAGTGTAATTCTAAAGGGTAATTCTACAGTGTAATTCTAAAGTGTAATTCTAAAGTGTAATTCTAAAGGGTAATTCTAAAGTGTTATTTTAAAGTGTAATTCTAAAGTGTAATTCTAAAGGGTAATTCTAAAGTGTAATTCTAAAGTGTAATTCTAAAGGGTAATTCTAAAGTGTTATTCTAAAGTGTAATTCTAAAGGGTAATTCTAAAGGGTAATTCTAAAGGGTAATTCTAAAGGGTAATTCTAAAGTGTAATTCTAAAGGGTAATTCTAAAGAGTAATTCTAAAGGGTAATTCTAAAGGGTAATTCTAAAGGGTAATTGTAAAGGGTAATTCTAAAGGGTAATTCTAAAGGATAATTCTAAAGGATAATTCTAAAGGGTAATTCTAAAGGGTAATTCTAAAGGATAATTCTAAAGTGTAATTCTAAAGTGTAATTCTAAAGGGTAATTCTAAAGGGTAATTCTAAAGAGTAATTCTAAAGGGTAATTCTAAAGGGTAATTCTAAAGGGTAATTCTAAAGTGTTATTCTAAAGTGTAATTCTAAAGGGTAATTCTAAAGTGTAATTCTAAAGGGTAATTCTAAAGGGTAATTCTAAAGGGTAATTCTAAAGGGTAATTCTAAAGAGTAATTCTAAAGGGTAATTCTAAAGGGTAATTCTAAAGGATAATTCTAAAGGGTAATTCTAAAGGATAATTCTGAAGGGTAATTATGAAGGGTAATTCTAAAGGGTAATTCTAAAGAGTAATTCTAAAGGGTAATTCTAAAGTGTAATTCTAAAGGATAATTCTAAAGGGTAATTCTAAAGGGTAATTCTAAAGGGTAATTCTAAAGAGTAATTCTAAAGGGTAATTCTAAAGGATAATTCTAAAGGGTAATTGTAAAGGGTAATTCTAAAGGGTAATTCTAAAGGATAATTCTGAAGGGTAATTCTAAAGGGTAATTCTAAAGGATAATTCTGAAGGGTAATTATGAAGGGTAATTATGGAGGGTTATAAAGGGTAATTGTAATGGGTTTTGCTCGTTTCTCGGATTTGCCTATTTCATATTAAAAATGCCAAACTGAACGGCTTCCTTCGGACACAGATGCGATGTTTTTTAATGTTGAGCATCAAGCAAGGATCAGTATGTACCAATGTACCATAGTGTTTCCAAGTTTGAGCCCTCGTCATGCCGATGAAATAACACCAAGTGGGTTGACACAGCCTGTCATCCTTCTGAGATCAGCAAAATGACTAGAGCTTACTAGTAATGGGGGCACTGCATCAGCAGCACAGCCCTACTTTTAGAAAATGATGCAGCCTGCAGCCACAGGCTGAAACTTGACAAAGCTTGAGCATATCTGCAAGGAAGAATGGGAGAAACTCTCCAAATCCAGGTGTGCAAAGCTGATGCAGACATACCCAAGAAGACTCAAATCTGCAATCACTGCCAAAGGCGTTTCTGCAAGCATTGAGTTAGGGGGCTGAATACTCATGTAATTAGATATTTCTGTGTTTCATCATACTAAAATATGCAATGTGGTGTCCGTCCGTCCGTCCATCTGTCTGTCTGTCTGTCTGTCTGTCTAACGATTTTTGACCGTGATACATTCAGTCGTTACTTATCCAATCTCAACCAAACTTCACAGGAGGACTAAGGGTTACACACTGAAGGTTGTAGTGAATTCATTTCCCCCCTCCTCAAGGTGGGTTTCTCCACCAAAGGGGCTTTCCCCACCAATGGGGTTGCGTGTTGAGGAGTACATCCTTGTTGAGATAGCTTTATCATGGCATTTCTCCAAAGCTGCTTATAATAATAAATGATAATAGTATAATAATGATGTTATCACAAAACAACATTTATACTTATAATATCCCTCCCCAAGGGGTTTCTCCTCTTTGAACAAACGCCGTGTTAATGTTTATTAACATCGAATTGTGCCGTTTTGTGGTCGCACCCCTACCAGAGGTAAAAATATTATAAACCACAAACACGTATGATTACCTTTTGAAACAGTCGCTCATGCTGATTTATACGAAACTGAAAGGGAGGAAACCCAGAGTATGTTCAGTTACTAAGCAACTAGCTAGAGCTTGCCAAGCCTGTCGTTCCTTATCAACCGTTGTGAATGGAGCGTTTGCTCGAATGATGTAACCACTTGGCAAATAAACACATCCTCGATGATCTGGAGGTCTGATCCCAGATCTACTGTAATCTATATACCCTAAGAGCAATGTCCTTCCTGCCACTCCTGTAGGGAATGGGTGTAGTCGTTTCCAACAAATGTGTAAAACTTTAGAAAAAAACAAAAAAAAAAAAACATGTTTTTCACTTTGTCATTATGGAGTATTTTGTGTAGATCAGTGACAAAAAATATAAATTGAATCCATTTTAAATTCAGGTTGTAACACAACAACATGTGAAAAAGCCAAGTGGTGTGAATACTTTCTGAAGGCACTGTATCTTGTATGAAAAACTTGCAAACAAACTCCACCATTTTAGAAAGCAGAGTTGCAACAGTTTTTTTTACAAAAGGCTGTCATAAACATGAATATTGCATGGCTTGAGCTGCAGCAGCTCAGTGAGTATTCCTGAGCGGAACTTCCTGGAGGATTCCACAACAGCAGTAGCCAAGACGTCGAATAATTTGAAGGGAACTTTGAAGAAAAGCTATTGTGATACTGCAGTGCAGTTTGCATTGCGTAAACTGAATCTGATGCTGCATTCCTACAGAAAGTTCACACCATGCCTGCCTTCAAGCTTGGGCTCAGAATTAAACTCAATTGTCATGTGTGTGTGTGTATGTGTGTGTGTGTGTGTGTGTGTGTGTGTGTGTGTGTGTGTGTGTGTGTGTGTGTGTGTAGTTGGTTGTTATCTCCAAATGTGGGTTTCAGAAGGTGGAATGGAGGCCTCCCAGGTCTCGATATGTGTGTGTGTGTGTGTGTGTGTGTGTGTGTGTGTGTGTGTGTGTATGTGTGTGTGTGTGTGTGTGTGTGTGTGTGCATATGTGCACTCACAAAATATGTGCAATATGTCATGCACAAGACGCATGTACACAACATACCACTGTACAACATGTCATGCATAACATGTGTGCATAAAATACAATACAACAATATGCATGTGCATGTAACGCATAAAAAATATTATGTGCAATGCATACAATACGCAGCATATAATGTCACACAAAAAAGACGAAAAAAACATGCCAAAGCAAAAGAAAAACCAAAGTCAAACGTGTATAAACCATAATTGTGCATGTGCACATGCAAATTCCAACCCATGCACGTGCCTGTGTGTGCATGTGCATGTGTGCATCACAGCCACCGGTCCTCATATTTTTCACCCCCCCCCCCCCCCCATTCCACTCGGGTCCGCCAAATCTCAGGCCACCCCCCCACTCGGATCCACCAAATCTCAGGCCACCCTCCCACTCGGGTCCGCCAAATCTCAGGCCACCCTCCCACTCGGGTCCGCCAAATCTCAGGCCACCCTCCCACTCGGGTCCACCAAATCTCAGGCCACCCTCCCACTCGAGTCCGCCAAATCTCAGGCCACCCTCCCACTCGGGTCCGCCAAATCTCAGGCCACCCTCCCACTCGGGTCTGCCAAATCTCAGGCCACCCTCCCACTCGGGTCCGCCAAATCTCAGGCCACCCTCCCACTCGGGTCCGCCAAATCTCAGGCCACCCTCCCACTCGGGTCCGCCAAATCCCAGGCCTCTCCCACTCGAGTCCGCCAAATCTCAAGCCACCCTCTCACTCAGGTCTGCCAAATGTGAGGTCCCTCTCTCACTCACACACACGTGCATGGGTCGTGATTTGCACATACACATGCACGATTATGGTTTATATGCATGTTTGGCTTTGTGTTTGCTTTTGGTTTTGCTTTGGCATGTTTTGATTTGTACTGCATGACATCATATGCTGTGTATTGTATGCACTCAAATTATTTGTATGCGTTATATACAGTCGTGGCTAAAAATATTGGCACCCTTGCACTCTTTTCAAATAATGCACCATTTCTTCCAGAAAATTATTGAAATAAAAAAATATTTTGGTATCCACATATGTATTTCTTTGGTTTGCAGTGGAGCAAAACAAAAAAAACTGAAAAAATTACTAAATCTTAGCTTATTCCACAAAGAAATACTAAAATGGCCCAGACAATATTATTGATACCTTTCAGAAGTTGTTATAAATAATTGGATTTAAAGCAGGTTATTGTCCTTTACTTTGGAATTGAACTTACTTGTGGTAATTTGCAGGTGCCTGCAATATAAAAATCACTCATTCAACCAGTTTAAATAGAGAAAAGAAGTCATTCTGCTGTTTTGTGTCACTGTGTGTACCACAATGAGCATGGAGAAAAGAAAGAAAACCAGAGAATTGTCTGAGGTGGTCAGACACAAGATTGTAGCCAAGCGTGGACAATCTCAAGACTACAAGTCCATCTCCAGAGACCTTTATGTTCCTGTGTCAACTGTGCGCAATGTTATCAGGAAGTTTAAGGCCCATGGCACTGCAGCCAACCTCCCTGGATGTGGCCGCAAAAGAAAACTTGATCGAAGATTACGGCGAACGATTGTTCGAAAGGTGGAGAAAGCACCTTGATCAACTGCCAAACAGATTCAAGCTGACGTTCAGACACAAGGTACGACAGTTTCAACTCGCATCATCCGTCAGAAAATCAATGATAGGTGACCCAGGAGGACCCCACTGTTGCTGAGAGGGAGACATAAGAAAGCCTGACTGGAGTTTGCCAAAACACACCTGAACTAGAACGCCACTCAGTTGAGCGCATACTCCCGCCGTGGGTGGCCGCTGCTGAGCCCTATCTTTCAAAGGTAAAAAATCCTTCAAAAAATTCCTGGATCCGGAATAATATCCTGAGCTTCACCAAAAACGAATCAATTCTTCCTTATCCCAAGGGCAATCATCCCACCAACTTTCATCCAAATCCGTTCAGAACTTTTCCAGATATCTTGTTCACAAACACACGAACACACACACAGACACACACACACACACACACACACACACACACACACACACACACACACACGGACACGATCGAATGCATTACTCCCTGGCGGGAGTAACAAGCCAAAACCCCTCTGGGAGAATGTCCTGTGGACAGATGAGACCAAATTTGAGCTTTTTGGTAAAGCACATTATCTCTGTTTACAGAAAACAAAATTAAGCCTTCAAAGAAAAGAACGCCTTCCCTACACTCAAACATGGAGGAGGGTTCGGTAGTGTTTTGGGGTTGTTGTGCTGCCTCTGGCAATCAGTGCCTTGAATGTGTGCATGGCATCATGGAATCAGGAGATTACCAAGGGATTTTGGAGCGCAATGTTCCACTCAATGTCAGAAAGCTGGGTCTCCATCGAAGGTCATGGGTCTTGCAGCAGGACAATGACCCAAAACACACTTCAAAAAGCACCGAGGAATGGTTCAAGAAAAAACGCTTGACTGTTCTGAAGTGGCCAGCAATGAGTCCAGATCTAAATCCCATTGAACAGCTGTGGGGAGATCTGTAAACAGCAATTGGGAGAAGGCACCCTTCAAATCTGGGAGAACTGGAGCAGTTTGCACAAGAAGAGTGGGCCAAACTGCCAGTAGAGAGGTTTAGGAAGCTCATTCATGGCTAAAGAAGCGTTTGACTGCAGTTATTTTGTCCAAAGCTGTGATACCAAATATAAAGTCTGGGGTGTCAATAATTTTGTCAATGCCATTCATTTTTATTTTCTGATTTATAAGGATATAACACGTTCTGAATCAAAACAAAGGTTCTGTAAAATTAACAGTGAAATAAAGAATTGTGGAGACCAAACACTTTCGTCAATTTCAACTTATTTTTAGGGAAAATTGTGAGTTATTTGAAAAAAGTGCAAGGGTGCCAATATTTTTGGCCACGTCTGCACACATGTGCACATTGTGCACATGTTGTATTGTGTACACGCGTCTTATGCATGACATGTTGTGCAGTGGAATGCCATGTACAAGTGTCTTGTGCGTGACATGTTGCGCTTATTTTGCACATGCAAACACACACACACACACACACACACACACACACACACACACACACACACACACACACACACACACACACACACACACACACACACACACACACGACCCATGATGCCTATACCTTAATCATACCCCATTGACTTAATCTGTCAAATTAGTTATCTTTTATGTATTTATCCCACATTATGTGAGCATATAGGTCTACTTGCAAATATTGTTCACAGGGCCTCAGCACGAAATGGCAAATGCTGGCAAGACATCTTGCTCTACGACCCCATCTAAAGTGAGATATATGCAGGCCCTGCATTCGAATGGCATTTATAAAAACAGGTTTGATCCTGCTTGGGAATGAATCCAGATTAGAGGACTGAATTGTGAGCACCCTACCAGAAAAATGTCCTACTACTGTCCTGTAGGACTTGACCTGGCATTGCAGTCTACAAAGTATATTTAAGGAGTTTTTTTTTTAATACATCCTGCTAACATGGACTCTACAGACCTAAAGCTGGATTGCCAAGTTCATGTGATGACTTTTGAGATACTAGGGCATGCCCGTACTATATCTATATCTAAAATTATATCCCCCCCTCTATTTACATGAAATGGTTTGGTCCATGAAATGTTTTGGTCCATTCGCAACGCCAAAGCGAACGGCGAACGCTTTACATGAAATGGTTTGGTCCATGAAATGTTTTGGTCCATTCGCAACGCCAAAGCGAACGGCGAACGGCTTGCGAGTACAGTGACAATCCCCCCGGGGTTTTAATTAGTTTTAAAACATCGTTTAACGCCAACATAGCGCCAACATAGTTTGCCGACGGGAAATAAATGAATACGCTCTCAAATGTGCCATCCGAGGCAGAGTGTGTTCGCCACGTTCGGCACACGCGATAGCTCGCTGCTCTCTGATTGGTTGAATCGTTTTTTGGACATAGCTCGGTAAGTAATTGTCCGATTAATATGAAACCTTGAAAAGGCACATCCTCGGGTCCCCAGCAATATACCTGGCAAGTTTCAAGTATATCGGACCCGTGGTTGTCGAGAAACAGCGGTCACAGACAAACAAACAAACGTACAAACAAACAAACGTACAAACAAACAAACACACAGAGATTACTGGAATTATAGATAGATACATGGAATAATGATACAAGGAAATAGCATCATGACATTCCCAATCGAGCTCCTACAAAACAGGATTAAGGTTTGTCAGATTTTTTTTTTCTGACAATGTTAAATTAAATTGATGTTGTTGAGTAAAGATGATACAGAACTATTGAGGGAATGTGCAGATTTGCTCATGGGATGGAAATGGGAATGGGAATTTAGGGAATGTGCAGATATATTAGTCATACTGGAACCAGGGATCTAGGGTTATGAGTTAATCCATGTTAGAGGAAATAGACGCACCCTACCGTACATGGCAGTCATGATCATTGGGTGGTCCAGACACCACACAGACAACACTGGGTGGTTAAGGAGCACTATATGCATCCAGAGGGACCCCGGTGGGATCATCCACAACCTTTTCCAATGGCATTCACCCTTAATCAAGTGGTCCCAAAAACTCATTCGCCCCATCGCGAAGCAATGGATTCAATCACAGCGATGGGAAAGCGAAATAGTAGGAAATACCCATTTTGATGATGAAATGAGGATTATACTGGAACTTTTATTTTCATACCAATGCACACTATGCCATGCCAGAACAAGGTACAAGTCAACCACATAGGCCTACACACACAGTCCTCATTGCTGTCATGTCTTGCACTTCGATTGGCACACACTTGGGTGATGAGAGGAAAGACAATCCGCTGACTTGTCCCACAGAATCCTGTATCCTTTCCTAACAAAATGTCTACATCTACATTCTACAACTAATCCCAATGCCTTCTCTGCTCCTGCATTTAGTCCGCGATTGCATCATAGCAAGGAGTGATGAATGTTTCCAGGGTTCCCCACATCACAAGATTGAGGTCCAGGAGAGCATTCCATTTCTTGATTTTGATTTTGACAAATGGCGATAATATCCCTTCCATGAAAGGTATGTAGTGGCCATGCGAACAAGGATGGGTATCACTCTATCTGACAGGGCCTGGTGTTCAGGAAATTGAATCAGAGATACTCAGAAGTCCCCGTAGTATTCAACTGCAGTGAAGGAATATTTCTGCATGAAATATTGTGCAAATCAAGAAGTGACTCTGCGAGTTGCCTCAGTTGAGCCCTTTTAATGTGCTCGGACACAAAGGGATTCATGATCCACATCGTGTCTTTCAGACTCGGCCTCATTTTCTGGAAAATACAGTCTCAGATTTCCCACCAATAACTCAAAATGAAGAACACGATACTTCATCTTCTCTTCCAAAGTAGGAGCTCTTTCCTCTCATTCACTCTGCGTCAAGCGGTTGTCTCCTCGACATGACCTTCCCATAAATCAATTTTCAGTCTGAAGCCTTCGATCTTCCGCCATAACTTCAAAGATGTCTCCACCTTTTCCCTGGACCGACAGGTTCAACTTGTTCAATTGTTCGAATATGGAGGACATCTAATTCAGTCTGGCAAGCCAATAGTCATGCTGAAACTTTGAAGCTTTCGCCCTGTCTTCTTCAAATAACAGTCAATTCGTCTTTCAAAGCTCGAACTCGGGAATGCACTTTGACTCTTGACAGCCATTGGAGTTCTGCATGCAACAGCAGCTTCATGTATGTAGCATTCATATATTTGCACAGCTCTGAGAACAAACAGGATTTATTGGCATGCTCACGGACGGCATTCATTCTCATTCACTTGGCAGGCTTTTTTGCACCACCATCAGGCACAGATAGCCGTTTGACAACCAGTGCCTCTCGATGAATCAAACAGTCAATCGGAAAAACGTGTGGCGATATGTTTTTGATGTGTGTGACCACTCTTTGGTAAGCCCCAACCATGGCAACAGCTCCATCCGTAGTCACAGCCAAATATTTGCTCCAATCCAGGCCTGCCTCCTGGACAAATTCATCCAGCTTCATAAATATTTCATCTCCTGTCGTTTGCACACCAACAGGGAGACAGAACAAATAGTGTTCTGCCATCTTCTTCTCAATATGCAATCAGCTGGGCCTCATTGCTCACATCAGTTGTCTCGTCGGTCAAATTACAGTCCGAAGAAAGGAGCTTCTCTCAGTCTTACGAGCAATTGATATTTTAAGTTGTCCACAATTGACGTACATCTCCTCCTCAGCGTACAATTGGATAGAAGAATTCTCTCCACGTTGTCCACTGCCTTCTTTCCTCCATGGAGATACTCAGCAGCAACTCCCAGACATGGCAGGATCACGTTCTCTGCTTCGATGAATGCCTGCTTCACATAGGATGTAAACTATCTTGAGAGATGCCAAGAAAGATCACATCCTATTGGCCTACTGGCTTCTCATCTCAGTCCTGGACAACACTGCTCCCTCCAGCTGGTTCCATTGTGAGGCTAGTGTTGTCTCAAATAACGTTATTCACTTATTTTCTACTGTGGATTTTGCGTGTTCAAATGAGACTGCATATTTGAAGGGGCGAGACAAGCATTGCTCTATGTCACTGGGCAGAAGAAGCACTGTGCCGGAGGGATGGGATTCAAAAACTCAACTCTCGGTAAAAATAATCTATACTTCATAAATTCCTCCTTTAATTTGTGATATTGGGCTTTGATGGACCAGAACTTGCTGGTGGTCATTTTCGTTTTGCTTTCTTCGCTTTCCGTCCACTGCAGTTGCCATGTACTTCAGGCTTCTCTTCGACATCTTCTTCCTCATCAGGTTCTACTCTTCGACAGCATTGGGATTCTCGTCATCTGCTCTCCCATCTTCAACATCCGCTGCTACAGTCTCTTCATCTTTAAAGACTAAGTTCACCTTCTCGATTTCCTTTTCCTTCGTCATTGTTCTCTTGAAGTACTTATACAGAGACATAGCAAGAAAGGCATGATCTCACGAGATATGCGGAATTAAACATATGTGACAATAAAAAGCCCAAAACCAATTATCTTCTTCCTAATGCATATATACACATCGTTAAAGGTAAAAACTAGAATGGCACTCAGTAGAGAGCATACCTCCGCGTGGAGAACAGTTTACGTTTTGTATCCACTGATAGGCCGGATCTGGATTCGGACTTGAATCAAAATCTAATCGGTTTGTTCTTGTCACCGAACCAACTCGTCCACCAAGTTTTAGTCATAACTCGTCCATAACTTATTTTAAATATCATGTTATACAGTATATTGCTTTTCACCCGATCACTCAATGGTGAAGAATCACTTAAAAATAAATAAATCTCGTATCCGAATCCATATTCAGATCTTCACCAAAATTGAATCTATTTGTCCTTGTCAGACACCCAACCGGTCCACAAAGTTTCGTCCAAATCCGTAGACAACTTTTTGAGATATCCTACTATGTATCATTTTTGGCCCTATATCCCAATGGTGAAGAATCACTTTAAAAATTCTAGTAGCCGGATCCGGATCCGGATCTTCACAAAAATCTAATCATTTCGGCCTAGTCACAAACGCTACCTGTTTGCCAAAATGTAGTCCGAATCTGTCCACAACTTTTTGAGATATGTTGTTCACAAACGGACAGACAAACAAACAGACAGACAAACAGACAGGGGTGAAAACATAAACTCCATCCACCTTTGGTGGCGGAGGTAATGACCTCGGTCAAAGACCTTTTATAATGACATGGGTTTATGCCCTGCTTGATAGAATGCCACATAGTTATTTGGGGGGGGGGGGGGGGGAGGGGGTGTATAAGTAGATAACAGACTGCTGACACGATCACTGAGGCTGATTTCACAAGGCCATATTTTCACAATTACTAGTAGTAAACACAATATGAAGATGGCTGGTGACAATATGATTTTTTTTTTTCCAAATAGAAATTGTGGGTGGAGTCAGCTGAACTGTCCAACCAATTGGTGGAATGGAATGTTACAGATGGACGGACACACAAACAAACGCATCATTAGGCTTCCGGTGAGGTTCCCATTGGAAGTCTATGGTTCTTGTAAGGATTATTATTCTCACACATTTTGTGGAGATTATTCCGAGAAAACCGTTATAGTTAGCTCTACGAAACTTTAACTCATTATAGATATTAATGTAACTTAGTGCATCAATAATTGTGTTTTCGCAATTTTGACTTACATTGGCTCCCATTGCCTATGACTAGGACGTGCCCGTACGTGGGTGCCCATTCGGAAAAACATTCCAAACCGCGTGGCAGTAACGACCACAGAACCCCCCCCCTCTATTTACATGAAATGGTTTGGTCCATTCGCAAAGCCAAAGCGAACGACCACAGAACCCCCCCCCCCCCCTCTATTTACATGAATGGTTTGGTCCATTCGCAAAGCCAAAGCGAACGGCGAACGGCTAAATCGCCATAGCTCGGTAACTACTTCTCCGATTAATATGAAACCTTGAAAAGGCACATCCTCAGGTCCCCAGCAATATACCTGGCAAGTTTCAAGTATATCGGACCCGTGGTTGTCAAGAAACAGCGGTCACAGACAAACACACACACACACACACACACACACACACACACACACACACACACAGACACACACACACACAGAGATTACTGGAATTATAGATAGACTAGGACGTGCCTGTACGTGGGTGCCCGTACGTGCGTGCAAAAAAGCATGCGTGCAAACAACAACAACAAAAAAAAACTTTGAAACCACGTGGCAGTAACGACCACAGAACCCCCCCCCCTCTATTTACATGAAATGGTTTGGTCCATTCGCAACGACCACAGAACCCCCCCCCCCCCCCTCTATTTACATAAAATGGTTTGGTCCAAAGCGAACGGCTTGCGGAGTTTGGTAAAGAAATCGCCATAGCTCGGTAACTACTTCTCCGATTAATATGAAACCTTGAAAAGGCACATCCTCGGGTCCCCAGCAATATACCTGGCAAGTTTCAAGTATATCGGACCGGTAGTTGTCGAGAAACAGCGGTCACAGACAAACACACACACACACACACACACACACACACACACACACACACACACACAGAGATTACTGGAATTATAGATAGACTAGGGCATGCCCGTACTATATATAAGCTAGGACGTGCCCGTACGTTCCTTGCCAAAAAAAAAAAAAAAAAAAAAAATTTGTGTAGGGGTGTGTGTGTGTAAACATCCTAGGGCGTGCCCGTACGTGGGTGCAAAAAAACATGCGTGCAAACAACAACAACAAAAAAAAACTTTGAAACCACGTGGCAGTAACGACCACAGAACCCCCCTCCCTCTATTTACATGAATGGTTTGGTCCATTCGCAACGACCACAGAACCCCCCCCTCTATTTACATGAATGGTTTGGTCCATTCGCAAAGCCAAAGCGAACGACCACAGAACCCCCCCCCCCCCCTCTATTTACATGAATGGTTTGGTCCATTCGCAAAGCCAAAGCGAACGACCACAGAACAACCCCCCCCCCCCTCTATTTACATGAATGGTTTGGTCCATTCGCAAAGCCAAAGCGAACGGCGAACGGCTAAATCGCCATAGCTCGGTAAGTACTTGTCCGATTAATTTCAAACCTTGAAAAGGCACATCCTCGGGTCCCCAGCAATATACCTGGCAAGTTTCAAGTATATCGGACCGGTAGTTGTCGAGAAATCGTTGTCGCATACACACACACACACATACACACACACACACACATACACACACACATACACACAGAGATTAATGGAATTATAGATAGATGTCATAAACTTTAAACATCTTCTCCAGACCCTCTAAACGGGTCAACGAAAATTTTATAAATATGACTGACTAATCATGGGGATAAAAGTTTATGAAAAAAACGTCACCAGTCATGTGGTTTGGTGGCCATATTGGATTTAAAAATAAAACTTTAAAAACCACTTCTCCGAAACCGCTTATGCGATCAATATGAAACTTGAAACACTTGTTTACATTCTGATGGAGCAAAGTATTTGCAAACTATGGCTTAATTGCCTTAATCAGTAATGTGGTTTGGCCGCCATTTTAATTTAAGCAAAAAAATTAAATAGCATTTTCCGGAGTACCTCTTAACGGATCAATGCAAAATGTCATACATATGATCAAATCCACATGAGGAAAAATATTTATAAACTATGATGTCATCAGACACGTGGTATGGCGGCCATCTTGGATTTAAGGGGAAAATATTTGAAAATCCATATCTCCAGAACCACTCAACTGATCAATCCGAAACTTCATATGTATGATTGAAGACACATGAGGAATTGTTTTTTCTAACTATGATATCATCAGTCACATGGTATGTCGGCCATCTTGGATTTAAGGGAAAAAATGAAAAATCTATATCTTCAGAACCGCTTAACCGATCCCAACCAAAATTTACAGATATGATCAACTACCCATGAGGAAATTTTCTACAAAATGATGATGTCATCAGTCATGTGGTATGGTGGCCATTTTGCCTAGAAGCCTATCATAACTGCTTGCTGTTCCAGTTATTAACGCACAGGTTGTAAACCTGGTGCGTTATAGCGTTTGCCTGGGAATTTCTGTCTCTCCAAAAGTGAAGCTCCAACAGTGTAGACGTTTCTGTCGCTCAGATGTGTAAACATGACGTCATCAAATCTATATTTAGGCTAACCATGGGCTACCCCTTTGGCTGGTACGCGGCCGCTCGCTAGTACATAATATAGGATATATTTGTTATATGTTATGTTATAGGATATATAGGATATATGTTATATGATATAGGATATATATAGGATAGGTTATAGGATATATATGTTATAGGATAGGAATATAGGACCCAAATGACCCAGAGGACCCAAATGACCCAGAGGACCCAAATGACCCAAATGACCCAAATGACCCAGAGGACCCAAATGACCCAGAGGACCCAAATGACCCAGAGGACCCAAATGACCCAGAGGACCCAAATGACCCAGAGGACCCAAATGACCCAGAGGACCCAAATGACCCAGAGGACCCAAATGACCCAGAGGACCCAAATGACCCAGAGGACCCAAATGACCCAGAGGACCCAAATGACCCAAATGACCCAGAGGACCCAAATGACCCAGAGGACCCAAATGACCCAGAGGACCCAAATGACCCAGAGGACCCAAATGACCCAGAGGACCCAAATGACCCAGAGGACCCAAATGACCCAGAGGACCCAAATGACCCAGAGGACCCAAATGACCCAGAGGACCCAAATGACCCAGAGGACCCAAATGACCCAGAGGACCCAAATGACCCAGAGGACCCAAATGACCCAGAGGACCCAAATGACCCAAATGACCCAGAGGACCCAAATGACCCAGAATTTCTGTCTCTCCAAAAGTGAAGCTCCAACAGTGTAGACGTTTCTGTCGCTCAGATGTGTAGACAGTTTCTGTCGCTCAGATGTGTAAACATGACGTCATCAAATCTATATTTAGGCTAACCATGGGCTGGTACGCGTTTGGTACGCGTTTGGTACGTTTGGTACGCTTTGGCTGGTACGCGGCCGCTCGCTAGTACATAATATAGGATATATTTGTTATATGTTATGTTATAGGATATATAGGATATATGTTATATGATATAGGATATATATAGGATAGGTTATAGGATATATATGTTATAGGATAGGAATATAGGACCCAAATGACCCAGAGGACCCAAATGACCCAGAGGACCCAAATGACCCAGAGGACCCAAATGACCCAAATGACCCAGAGGACCCAAATGACCCAAATGACCCAGAGGACCCAAATGACCCAGAGGACCCAAATGACCCAGAGGACCCAAATGACCCAGAGGACCCAAATGACCCAAATGACCCAAATGACCCAGAGGACCCAGAGGACCCAAATGACCCAGAGGACCCAAATGACCCAGAGGACCCAAATGACCCAAATGACCCAAATGACCCAGAGGACCCAAATGACCCAAATGACCCAAATGACCCAGAGGACCCAAATGACCCAGAGGACCCAAATGACCCAGAGGACCCAAATGACCCAGAGGACCCAAATGACCCAGAGGACCCAAATGACCCAGAGGACCCAAATGACCCAGAGGACCCAAATGACCCAGAGGACCCAAATGACCCAGAGGACCCAAATGACCCAGAGGACCCAAATGACCCAGAGGACCCAAATGACCCATCATTTATATTCTTACAAATGTCATTTTTTGTACAAATGCCATTTTTTGTACATTTAATAAATTTTTAAGATTACAAAACTATTTGTTTTGTATTTATGGATGTTTAAATCAAAAGAAAAGTACATAATGTGAATACTAGTAGCAATTTTACAAAAACCATGGCATAATTTCAAATCTTGACCCGAGATGATAATTATGCTACATCATAATTTCCATGTGCCAACCTGGGCGGAATCCAAGTGGATTCACTTGTTATTACTAGGACGTGCCCGTACGTGGGTGCCCGTTCTTGCCAAAAAAAAAAAAAAAAATGTCTTCGCCCATGCATGCATGGGCGTGCCCATGGGCCCATGGGCGTGCCCGTAAGTGCGTGATGTGACCGTACAATGAATGTATCGTCCCGACGCCGCAGCTCGGATGGCGCTGCAGTTAATCGGGCCTGTATCGGCAGAGTTATTATAAACGTGTACTACAATCGATCGTACCTTACAACAATCAACACAGATTGCAACGTCAAATAAATGAATACGCTCTCAAATGTGCCGTCCGAGGCAGCGTCTGCTCGCCACGTTCAGCATCAGTACGTCGTCACTATGACTATCCGTAAGTCCGGAAGTGACGTCCTCATTTGACTGTCCGGAAGGTCGCATATCGCAGTTACGATGAATCGCAAATTAGTTTTAATTAGTTTTAAAACATAGTTTAACGCCAACATAGCGCCAACATAGTTTGCCAACGTGAAATAAATGAATACGCTCTCAAATGTGCCGTCCGAGGCAGAGTCTGTTCGCCACGTTCGGCACACGTGATAGCTCGCTGCTCTCTGATTGGTTGAATCGTTTTTTGGACATAGCTCGGTAACTACTTCTCCGATTAATATGAAACCTTGAAAAGGCACATCCTCAGGTCCCCAGCAATATACCTGGCAAGTTTCAAGTATATCGGACCCGTGGTTGTCGAGAAACAGCGGTCACAGACAAACACACAGACACACACACATACACACACACACACAGAGATTACTGGAATTATAGATAGATTAGCTCACCTGGAACGAAGTTCAAGGGAACTTATGCGATGGCTTGTCGCCAGTCAGTCAGTCCGTCAGTCAATCCGTCAGTCAGTCTGTCAGTCAATCCGTCAGTCAGTCAGTCCGTCTGTCAGTCCGTCCGTCAGTCAGTGCATCAGTGCGTCAGTGCGTCCATCCGTCAGTCCGTCAGTCCATCCGTAAACACTTGAAACTTTTTCTCCATAACCGCTGATGGGATTGCGACCAAATTTGGCACAAATTATATTTTTTGTGTTGTGACTAAAGTTTGTTCACGGCATAAAAAAAAATCGAGGTCTAAGGGGGTTTACCGGGGGTCAAAGTGGATCCAGGTTTGACCCCCAAAATAGGAATTTGCTTTTTCCTCTGAAACTACACACACTATTTCGATAAAAATTACCGCAACCTTCATCACCTGTGATGTACCAAAGTTTGTTCAGGGCATTAAAAAAATCTGCCTCTTTGAGGGTCTATGGGAGGTCAGTGGGTCCAGGTTTGACCCCCCAAAATAGATATTTGCTTTTTTCTCTGAAACTACACAGATGATTTCGATTAAACTTCACCACAACATTCACCCAGCTTGATGTACCAAAGTTTGTTCACGGCCTTTAAAAAATGTGCCCCTATGGGGGTCTATGGGGGGGGGCGGGGGGAAGGGGTTCCCACCAAAATCGGCATGCAATTCCCATTAAACTTAACCACGACCTTTTTAATCCGTGATGTACCAACATTTGTTCAGGACATATAAAAAAAATCCGCATCTTTGGGGATCTACGGGGGGAGGAGGGGGGGGGGTTCCCCCCCAAAATAGGTATTTGCTTTCTTCTCAGAAACTACATATGCAATTCTGATGAAACCTGACCACTAACTTAATCACCTGTGTTGTACCAAAGTTTGTTCCTGGCATTTAAAAAATCAGGGTCTAAGGTGGTATATGAGGGCTTTCCCCCCAAAATAGGTATTTGCTTTTTTTCTCAGAACCAAAACACACAATTTTGATTAAATGTCACCACAACCTTCATCATCCGTGTTGTATTTTTTTCTTTGTTTGTTTATTTAAAGTCTTATGATTATGTTAGTACGATTCTACTTGTTGCCCTGTCTTTGAGCAAGCATTTAAATTGGTTAAAAATACCTTTAGTCAGTGCAGTATACTATTGATTCCACCAGATGAGCGCCAGGGGTATTGCCCCTAGGTTCATTATTAGGTTTACTCTCCATGAAATGGAGAGAAACCTATTATTACTGCTGGAGTTTTTCTTATTATTATTCTTCCGCCCTATTTTGCACCTCCGAAAACTTCATAATTAATGTTCTCAGCAACCGCTGGTCGGATTGACAGGAAATTTTCATCAAATGATCGTCTCGGCTCCTATAATTTTTTCATGCTAATTATGACGTCATAGGTCACGTGGTGTGGGCGCCATCTTGTAAAACAAATTCAACTTTTCCCCTCTGTATCTCCGCAACGGCTCAATGGAAAAATTTGAGGAATGGCTCATTCTAAAGAACTCTTCAATGGAAACAAAAGACATGTGTATCGAGTATATTAAAAATGCTAACGTTAAGAGGTAAGAATTCGTCAAACAAAAAATTTTCTCCCCCGAAAATGGGATTTTTTTCCCAGATGCTTCGTTAAAAAAAACTCAGTTTTCAAAAAATTTCGAAGTCATACGTCACATGGTTCGGTCGCCATCTTGTTTTTCGTGAAAAAACACAAAAAAACCTTTTTCTCCGCAACGGCTGAACGGATCGAGCCCAAACTTGGCATGCGTATTCGCATACCCAAGACGAACAAAAAAGTCAGCGAGCATGACCTCATCCGACACGTGGTTTCAGAGTTATGATGTTTTAAAGCTCAAACTAAAAATGGAATCACCTCCATAATTTGTGGAGATATCGAGTGGAAACTTTACACAAATGTTCCTCATGGGGGGATGTTTCATCGTTACTTGAGACGTTTTGATAAGTCACATGGTTTGGCCGCAATAAATAATGGAAGTTAAATTTTAAAAAGCTTGTAACTCTTGAACCACTGCATGTATCGACTTGAATTTTTAATGCATTGTAGCTCTCATCAAGCGGAACAAGTGTGCAAAATTTCAAGATGATTGGATGTACGGTCGCGAAGCTATGTCTTTATTGTTGAAAGAAGAAGAAACACACCATTTTGTCCTCCCAGGCCACGTCTCCCAGTGCTATTGCCATTTTAAGTTTTAATTTCCTTTAAAAAACATTTTCTCTGCAATAATAGGGCCGATTGAGATAAAATTTCACCATAGGAGGGACTCGGTCTGTAGAATATTTTAATGGTAATTATGACGTCGCAGGTCACGTGGTTCGGCCGCCATAATGTTTTTCATGAAAACACGAAAACCCCTTTTTCTCTGCAACGGCTGAACAGATCGAGGCCAAACTTTGCAAGCAGAATCGCATACCCATGACGAACAAAAGAGTCAGCGAGCACGACATCATCCGACACATGGTTTCAGAGTTATGACGTTTTTAAGCATGAACCTTTAAAACCTAGCTCCTCCCTCATTTTTGATCCAATCGAGGAGAAAATTCACAGATCTGTTCAGCATGTCAGTCTACTAAAATGTCATTTTAGAATTTGCGTTAGGTCACGTGGTTTGGCAGATATCGTTAATTAAACGAAAAAATTTTTTATTAAATGGATATCTCTTGAATCGCTTTATTGATCGATGTGAAACTTCATACTGTAGTAGAAGTCATGAAGAGTAACAAGTGTGCAAAATCTCAAGATGATTGGATGTACGGTCTGGAAACTAGAAGTTGTTATTGCCTGAAGAAGAAGAACCACAACACTTTTTTTTGACCAGGCCATGTGACATAACCACCTCACGAGCTAAGGGTAGCTCGAAATTAAATTGTCTTCGGATTTGGCAGTCGCTAGAGGGTGTTAACATTCGAATGCAACAAATCTGGGCAAATTCTGATGCATTTTCGTAAAACTACACGATATTGTCATTCACATTGGAAAATAACATTGTAAAACTCTCCGCCGCCTCGGCTTATTTCTCGCTCTGAAGTTCATCCTGTCTTCAATTTTAAGGAGAAAGAGAGGTATCTGCAAGCAATGGTGACCTTTATTTTGTGGAAATCCGATTTACAATGACGAAGTTATTCAAAATCTAACATTTTAAATGGGTCGCATTTCCAAAGTGATTCTTCCACAGGTAAAATATCCACACGTGCAGGCAGATCTTACGGCGTCAATTTGGCTCCGATTTCAAATCGGATTTCGATTGTCGTATTGCCTTGGATGAGTTAACAAAATACCACAACAAATTTGGTGACAATCATGAAAAATTTGACCAAGTTCGATCGACGGGATACTTCGTTCTTCCGCTGACATACGGCACGGGCCACGGATGACGTTCTTCGACGGGTGGCAGATATCGTTCATTAAACGAAAATATTTTTTTAAATCGATGGGGTGGGGGGATGTGTGTGTGTTTGTGTGGAGGGGTGTGCGTGTGGGGGGAGGGGTGTGGGGGTGTTTGTGTGTGGGTGTGTGTGTATGTGTGTGTGTGTGTGTGTGTGTATGTGTCGAGGTGAGGTGTGTGTGTGTGTGTACGTGTGGAGGGGTGTGCATGTGGGGGAGGGGTGTGGGGGTGTTTGTGTGTGTGCATGTGTGTTAGGGTTGGGGGGGGTGGGGGGATGTGTGTGTGTTTGTGTTAGGGGTGGGGGGATGTGTGTATGTGTGTGTGTGTGTGTGTTGTGGGTGGGGGGATGTTTGTGTGTGGTGTGTGTGTGTGTGTGTGTGTGTGTGTGTGTGTGTTGGGGGTTGGGGTGGGGGGATGTGTGCATGTGTTTGTGTGTGTGTATGTGGGTGGGGGTTAGGGGGAATGTGTGTGTGTGTGTGTGTGGGGGGGGGGGTTGTGTGTCGGGGGATGTGTGTGGGGGATGTGTATTGGGGGGTGGGGGGAGGGGGATGTGCGTTTGTATGGATATGTGTGTGCGTGTGGGGGGAGGGGTGTGCGCGTGTTTGTGTGTGTGTGTGTGTGTGTGTGTGGATATGTGTGTGTGTGTGTTGGGGGTGGGGTGTGTGTGTGTGTGTGTGTGTGTGTGTAGGGGGGATGTGTGTGTGTGTGTGTGGAGGTGGAGGGATGTGTGTGTGTGTAGGTGGGGGGGGGGGGTGTTTGGGGGGAGGGGTGTGGGTGGGGGTAGGGGGGATGTGTGTGTGTATGTGTGTGTGTTGCGTACGTGCGTGCGTGTGTGTGTGTGGGGGGGGGGGGATGTGTGTGTGTGTGTGGGGGGAGGGATGTGTGTGTGTGGGGGGGGAGGGATGTGTGTGTGTGTGTGTGTTTGGAGGGGTGTGTGTTTGGGGGGAGGGGTGTGGGTGGGGGTAGGAGGGATGTGTGTGTGTATGTGTGTGTGTTGCGTGCGTGCGTGCGTGTGTGTGTGTGTGTGGGGGGGGGGGGGATGTGTGTGTGTGTGTGGGGGGAGGGATGTGTGTGTGTGGGGGGGGAGGGATGTGTGTGTGTGTGTGTGTGTGTGTTTGGAGGGGTGTGCGTGTGGGGGGAGGGGTGTGGGTGTGTGTGTGGGAGGGGGTAGGGGGGATGTGTGTGTGTGTGTGTGTGTGTGTGTGTGTGTGTGTGTGTGTGTGTGTGTGTGTGTGTGTGTGTGTCGGGGTTGTATCCAAGGGGGTTGTGTCAAAGCATGTCCAATGAAAATGGGGTTGTATGAAAAGTGGGGTTGTATGAAAAGTGGGGTTGTATGAAAAGTGGGGTTGTATCAAAAGTGGGTGCGAGTAAACCGGTCATCACTGCCAGCAGTTTTAAAGTGGCAGTTCTAGTTATTATTACTCCCGCCAGGGAGTAATGCATTCACTCGTGTCCGTGTGTGTGTGTTCGTGTTTGTGAACAAGATATCTGGAAAAGTTCTGAACGGATTTGGATGAAAGTTGGTGGGATGATTGCCCTTGGGATAAGGAAGAAATGATTAGTTTTTGGTGAAGCTCAAGATATTATTCCCGATCCAGGAATTTTTTGAAGGATTTTTTTACCAGAGGAAGATAGGGCTCTTTTAAAAAAAAATTATCTTCGATATATTCGATATTTAACATTGTGATATGAAAATAGTTTTCATATTTGTTGCAGATGTAGTTTAAACTCGTGGTTATGCGTTAGAGTGGTGTATTTTTTTAGCAGCGTCGTCTTCAATGTTAATTTATTTTTTTTCTAATAAAGACATATTCTGTCATTTTAAAACCACCAAAGTGTGTATTAGGTTTCCGGTTTCATAAAATGTATCGTTTGATACGTATAATGCTTCAAAACTGTTTTTTTTTTTTTTTAACCTCAGAAGAGATATCAACATTTAGCTCAGCGAATGTCATTCGCGGTGTCAGTATTTGATGAACTTATAAAGACTTAGTTCCAGATTTGTCAATGGCTGAGATATATTAACAAACGAATCAAACAGATTTGGCAAAATTCCAACTTTTTTTTAAAAGATCGCATATTCACCCAGGGTTGTGAGAGGCTGAAGAAGAAGAAACCTCACATGGGCTTCCCAGACCAAATAAATAATTCTGGTTCTGGCTCTGCGATTTTCAGGTTTATTACTCCCGCCAGGGAGTAACGCATTCGATCGTGTCCATCCGTGTGTGTGTGTGTTCGTATGTTCGTGTGTTTGTGTGTTTGTGAACAAGATATCTGGAAAAGCTCTGAACGGATTTGGATGAAAGTTGGTGGGATGATTGCCCTTGGGATAAGGAAGAATTGATTCGTTTTTGGTGAAGCTCAGGATATTATTCCGGATCCAGGAATTTTTTTTGGAAATTTTTTTGGGAAAGATTTTTTCTGTTTTACTGCATTAAAGCAGTAAAACTTTAAGTAAAATCCAGAAAAAGTAAAATTCTTATTCTTAAACGATGTTTTTCTCCTCCAATTCCGAGATATATCAAAATAAATTATCTGACAGTTAGGGCTTACTTTCTTTTTCATTTATTGTTTTGGGGAGAGGGGATGTTAAACAAAACGTATTGTTCCAACTAAACCCACGGCGGGAGTATGCGCTCTACTGAGTGGCGTTCTAGTTATTATTAAGATTAATTAAGTCTGATGTAATAGAAATGTACTGCATTTTCATGTATTGATATTGACGTATTCTGCACCAAGCTGAAAAACTCGTCAAGAAGTCCACCAAGCAACTCACACATTTGTAGTCAATCAGGTAATTTGGGAGTAGACCAAGATAAACCACTAAAGGCCGAAATAGTTCACTTCAACGGTTGAGAACTTGCCTTTGCCTCTTGGAAAGCAAATCCAACTGAAGGCAATCTCAGTTCCTTCAACCAAGCTCGGAACAGGTGTGTGTCTATCCTCAGGAGTGCCAGTAAGCACTATCTCTTCACACTCAAGATTGAACTCTCAAACCTGTCTCCTTCCTCCAAATCCTGGTGGCGGTTGGTTAAATCCGTTTCTGGTGTTTGTTCCCCTTCCATCCCCACCCTTACCTCAAATGGCTACACAATTGACACAGCACGTAACAAAGCCGAATGCCTCAACTCTGTGTTTGCCTCAAAATCTTGTGTCCCAAAACCCATCTCTCTCTGTTCCCACCTTACCCCGTCGAACCAAACTGCTCCTGGACCCCGTGTCCTTCTCTCCTGACAAGGTGGAGAAGTTTTTGTCAAACCTCGACTCTGATGCTACAACTGGACCAGACGGCATCAACCCACGGGTCCTAAAATCCTGCTCTGCCGCTCTATCTCACCCTCTCTCTGTTCTTTTCACCCTCTCTTTTGCTCAAGGTCATCTGCCAGCATCTTGGAAATCAGCAAACATTACCGCTTTACACAAAAAATGTGCAAAAACAGATCCTTGCAATGACAGACCAATCAGCCTGCTCCCAATTATCAGCAAAGTCATGGAATCCATCATTGCTTCGGATATCAAATCCTTCCTCTTCCCCAATGGCTTGATCTCCGATCATCAATTTGGATTCAGACCAGGTCATTCTACTCTGGACGTGTTGCTTCTGCTGTCTCAACAATGGATGGAGGTCCTCAATGCCAAACAGGAAATCAGAGCTGTCTCCCTTGACATATCACGTGACTTCGATACGGTCTGGCACCCACCTCTGCTCACCAAACTCTCCTCCTATGGTACCCATGGAAATCTCCATGCATGATTTGCGGACTTCCTCTCTGGTCGTAGTCAACGTATGTCCCTGAATGGATTTCTCTCATCTCCCCTTCCTGTTCTGGCTGGAGTCCCCCAAGGTAGTGTTCTGGGCCCAGTGCTTTTTCTGGTCTTCATCAATGATCTCTCCGACTCTCTGGAAAATCCTCTCTATCTCTTTGCTGATGACTCCACTCTCTGCCGCTCCATTCCTCATCCCTCAGATCGGCAGTCTGCAGCCTCCTCACCTTCTGCAGACCTGGACAAAATCACAGACTGGTCAAACAAGTGGAACATGTCTTTCAATCCTGACAAATCTCACACTCTTGCTTTGTCTCTCCGAAAAGACTGACTGGAAAACCCTCCCATCTACTTTCTCAACAATCCTCTCAAAGAAGTTCTGTCGCTGAAGCTTTTGGGTCCACATCTACCACACAAACACATCCGCCAAACTAACACATCCGCCAAATAAACACATGCGCCAAACTAACACATCCGCCAAAGTAACACATCCGCCAAACTAACACATCCACCAAAACAAACACATCCGCCAAACAAACACATCCGCCAAACAAACACATCCGCCAAACAAACACATCCGCCAAAAACTAACACATGCGCCAAACTAACACATCCGCCAAACAAACGCATGTGCCAAACTCACACATCCGCCAAACAAACACATGCGCCAAACTAACACATCCGCCAAACTAACACATCCGCCAAACAAACACATACGCCAAACTCACACATACGCCAAACTCACACATCCACCAAACAAACACATGCGCCAAACCAACACATCAACCAAACTTACACATCCGCCAAACAAACACATCCGCCAAACGAACACATCCGCCAAACTAACACATACGCCAAAATAACACATCCGCCAAACTAACACATCCGCCAAACTAACACATCCGCCAAACTAACACATCCGCCAAACTAACACATCCGCCAAACTAACACATCCACCAAACTAACACATCCGCCAAACTAATACATCCGCCAAACAAACACATCTGCCAAACAAACACATCCGCAAAACAAACACATCCACCAAACAAACACATTCGCCAAACAAACACATGCGCCAAACTCACACAGCCGCCAAACAAACACATGCGCGAAACTAACACATCCGCCAAACTAACACATCCGCCAAACTAACACATCCGCAAAACAAACACATCCACCAAACAAACACATGCGCCAAACTCACACATCCGCCAAACAAACACATGCGCCAACCTTACACATCCGCCAAACTAACACATCCGCCAAACAAACACAATGCCATGATCTTTCTTGGGAAAACCACATTTCCAAGCTGGCCTCCAAAGCCAGTCGCCGACTGGGCAACCAGTGGAATACTGTTCCCCCCTCTGGGCCAGTGCTCCTGCCTCACACCTAGCTCGGCTTCACGCTGTTGAAACCAAAGCTTTCAGAATCATTGGAATCTCCTGCGATGAAGCTAACTCCGAGGGCCTTTCACTCACTAACCGCAGGCAGGTTTGGTGGTCTTTCTGTCTTCTACCGACTCCTCTCTGGCCTTGCCCCCCCAGCTCTCTCTGTGCTCTGTCCCCCAAATATTCCTACAGGTCACACAAGATCTGCCAGCAACCCTCTTATGGTTAAACTGCCAAAATCTAGTGTCTCTGCTCACCTTCACTCTTTCATTCCCCTTTTCTCCCACCTCTGGAACAAACTCCCCCACTCCCTTCAATCCCACCCCTCCCTCCAGGTCTTTAAAACAGCTGTTCACCACCATTTATTATCTTCCCCCATCCAAAACCTTGATCTTTTCTCCCCCTGCTAATTCACCCCAGATCCACTTTTTTGAAATTCCAACTTCATTCCTGGAATTCCAACTGGACCTGACGGCATCAGCCCACTGGTCCCAAAATCCTGCTCTGCCGCTCTTTCTCTGCCGCTCTTTCACTCCCTCTCTCTGTTACTCTTCACCCTCTCTTTTGCTCAAGGTCATCTGCCATCAGCTTGGAAATCAGCCAACATCACCACTTCACACAAAAAAGGTGCAAAAACAGAACCTTGCAACGACAGACCAATCAGCCTTTTCCCAATTATCAGCAAAGTCATGGAATCCATCATTGCTTCGGATATCAAATCTTTCCTCTTCTCTAATGGCTTGATCTCTGATCATCAATTTGGTTTCAGACCAGGTCACTCTACTCTGGACATGCTGCTTCTGCTGTCTCAACAATGGATGGAGGTCCTCAATGCCAAACAGGAAATTAGAGCTGTCTCCCTTGACATATCACGTGCCTTCGATACGATCTGGCACCCCCCTCTGCTCACCAAACTCTCCTCCTATGGTATCCACGGAAATCTCCACGCATGGCTTGCGGACTTCCTCTCTAGTCGTCGTCAACGTGTGGCCCTGAATGGGTTTCTCTCATCTCCCCCTTCCTGTTCAGGCTGGAGTTCCCCAAGACAGTGTTCTGGGCCCTGTGCTTTTTCTGGTCTTCATCAATGATCTCTCTGACTCTCTTGCAAATCCTCTCTATCTCTTTCCTGATGACTCCACTCTCTGCCGCTCCATTCCTCATCCCTCAGATTGGCAGTCTGCAGCCTCCTCACTCTCTGCAGACCTGGAAAAAAATGACAGACAAGTCAAACAAGTGGAACACGTCTTTCAATCCTGACAAATCTCACATTCTTACTATGTCTCTCCAAAAAGACCGACTGGACAACCCTCCCATCCACTTTCTGAACAATCCTCTTCAAGAAGTTCTGTCACTCAAGCTTTTGGGTCTCACTATCTGCCATGATCTTTCCTGGAAAAACCACATTTCAAATCTGGCCTCCAAAGCCAGTCGCCGACTAGGCATCCTCCGTCATGCGAACTCCTTCCTTGGCACACCTGAGCTCCTCACCACATACAAGGCTTTCATCTGCAGCTCAATGGAATACTGTTCTCCCCTCTGGGCCGGTGCTCCTGCCTCACACCTAGCTCGTCTTCACGCTGTTGAAACCAAAGCTTTCAGAATCATTTTAATCTCCCGCGATGAAGCTAACTCCGAGGGCCTTTCACTTACTCACCGCAGGCAGGTTGGTGGTCTTTCTGTCTTCTATCGACTCCTCTCCGGCCTTGCTCCCCCAGCTCTCAATGGGTTTTGTCCCCCATATATTCCTACAGGTCGCACGAGATCTGCCTGCAACCCTCTTATGGTTAAACTGCCAAAATCAAGACTCGCTGCTCACCTTCATTCCTCTTTTCTCCCGCCTCTGGCACAAACTCCCTCACTCTCTTTAATCCCACTCCTCCCTCCAGGTCTTTAAAACAGCTGTTCACCATCATCTCTTGTCTTCCCCCATCCAAAACCTTGATCTTTTCTACCCCTGCTAATTTCACCCCAGATCTACTTTTTTGAAATGCCAACTTCATTCCTGGAGGTCCTTGCAGTGTCCTTGTTTTATACTTTTCCCACCCTTCCCACGCCTCCTCCCCCCAAGCCCTCTCCCTCCCACAGATCTCCCGATGTCCCTGCTCTCAAATGTTGTGTTCATGTGCTTCCCCTTCTCTCCCCATCTTGTCTACCGCTCCCCTTATTATATATTTTGTGTGTCTGATTTTTTGTGTGATAAATGTTAGCTCTTTCATGAGCATCGATCCTGTATACAAAAAAAAAGAAAAAAAAAGAGGGAGAGAGAGACAAAAGAGGGAAAAGCCCGGTAAATGGGGACCGATTGGCACTCTGACTATGACAGCACTGAAATGATGAATCCGGGTAATAGGGAATAATGGGGAAGATATGGTCCCCAACTTGCTATGGGGGGTACAATGAGGTGTCCCCAATAGTTGTCATATCTTGAGTTGTTTGTATACGGGAGTAAAGGGAGATTAATCATTTCAAAATTTCATTTAAAAGATTTGAATACAACAAGCAAATTCGTTATTTAAGTAAATAAAAAGAAAGGAGGTAGTGAAAAGGGAAATGACAGAAGATGCTCAAAGAAAGGAATAACAAGCAGAATGAACACATTTTTTTCAATCAAAATTTAGTTTAGCCTCCGTCTACTTCTAGCATGAAGGTCTATGCTGTTTTATGGAGGAAGTTCAACATGAATCAGCCTTTTTTTTTTTTCTCGATTTAATTTTCACTCGCGATTTTCCTCCGTACCCAGTATACAGATATTGAGCTGCTGAATTCATCACTAAATTCCATCCCTCAATTATGACTCAAATTTCTCAGTGGTTGCCGGCCTAAACAGCAATTTTGAAAACGTCCAAGAAATATATTGCATCTGCAGTAAAAACTGACATTATTGTGGACATCCCATGCGAAACCTCAATGGTCTGTGCAAAAAATTAATGCTATGAAATTGCATCGTGAATCATGAAAATATTCCGCGGCTTGTTCAACAGCTCTTCAACGGCTGCACGAAAATAAGAGCACGTTATAATTACTGAATGTTCGCATGAGATTGTAGCATGGGCCACGCACCACTTAAGCCAAATTGCAAGTCAGATGAGAAATGCTGGGACACAACTCTTTAATTGAGATTAACGACCGTGGAGCAAAGTCAAATGTGTTTTGTATCACTTTTGAAACTTTGATTTGTTTTATCGTGCTACCATAGTTTTGTGAGCCGCCCATTCAATGCCCTGCACCACCCTGGCAGATATCCCCAAATAACCTCGGTCCATCAAAACTTTACCTCAAATGAGAGTCATAAATTTATTCATTAATATTAGTACAAAGCTCGTTAGTAATGAAAGAATGCAATAACTTTCGACGCTTTCACAAGTTTTTACTCGTAAAAAAGTTATTAATTGTGATGTAATAAATGCTTCGCAGTACTTTTTTGTGGTACATCTGAACAATCCTTAAAATAATACGTAGAAATATTTAACTAGAAATTTAAAAGCATTATTGGGGTCATAAGACCATTGATGTAGGCCATGGAATTCCAACCTGTATTATTGATGTGTGGAAATGTGCTCAAAGCACTTATAGACCAAAGTCAATTGATTTGCAATATCTATTGTTTACATGGACAAGTCAATGAAGAATAATCATTCTGAAATAACATTACACATTTCTGCTAGTTCTGAATATGTATAAGAATTAGGAATGGGGTAAAATGGACTCCTCATACGAAAAGGCTTTCCTAATTCCAACCTTTCCTCCATGGAATGGACTTTCTCAGTCAATGTCATTAGTACATATTGCCATGATCACGATTCACCGAAACCAAAATACAACAAGCAGAGCTACATTCAAAGTACACTGCCCCCATACCAAATAAATAACATATCCTCCAGCGCACGACATCGCCGGGGTGCCTTTGGCATGCGGCGATGCTAGCACACAGCACATGGAGACGGAATTGGGAGGGAGTGGTGCACATTAATTGATTGATTAATTATGCAATGAAATTTTTAAAATAATAATCGAATAATAATTTATTTATTAATCATTTGGCTTATAGCATACCTAAACCACCACTGCTTCATCTGAATGTAACTTTTTGAAAATTAATTGATCAAGTAATTAATCAAAAAATAATAATAATAATAATCGATTAATTGATTTATCAATAAATCAAAAATAACCTTTACAGCCAAATCACTTGGTCACTCTCATGTACAAATATCAGCTTCCTTGCTCAAAAGGTGCCTGAGATATTTCCCAGATGAGAAAGAAAATAAATACGTACTTAATAAATCGATAAGAATCCAATATTTACACAATTAATCGATTAATCAAAAAAATAATAATAATAATAATCGATTAATTGATTTATCAATAAATCAAAAATAACCTTTACAGCCAAATCACTTGGTCACTGTCGTGTACAAATATCAGCTTCCTTGCTCAAAAGGTGCTTGAGATATTGCCCAGATGAGAAAGAAAATAAATACGTACTTAATAAATCGATAAGAATCCAATATTTACACAATTAATCGATTAATCAAAAAAATAAAAAGTACAGTTTTTGCCAAATCACATGATTCCTATTCTGCCCAAATTTCAGCCTCCTAGCTCAAAGGACGGCTGAGATATCGCATAGACAAACATACAAGAAAACAAGAAAGGTAACAAACAAACAAACGGAGTGAAAACTGAGTACTCCCTTTTCGGCGTGTGTCATCGCCAGGCCCCATTCGGTGCCCGGCAATGACGTCATGCAGCGCCTGGGGATGGATTAGGAAAGGAGTGGTGTACAAAAATAAATCACAAAATAAATGTGAAATGTATTTTTATATGGCCATGCATTACTTGGGGCAAGTATTCCTCAAATAACGGTCGATAGTCAACACATTCATACCTATAGGACTGTAAAATCTGATAAGGAAATAATTGAAAGTTTCTTACATTCAACAAAGTTATGCAATTGGAATACTGCTTACAAAGCATGTTTGCACAATGTGTGTGGACTAGGTCAGCAAGGCTGTATAGTGTCGGGAAACGGTTAATGGAAAATCCAATTGAGGAGGCTGCCCTCATCAGATGCACCATGATGGACAGTTAAAAAAATCGATGCGTGTCACCATTGAGTAGTAGTTCTACCCTCATCTCGGTGAAGCCATCTCAGCATGCACAGGCAGCAGTGGCATATAAATAACGCCATTACTGACGACCAGCTCTATACATGCATTCACAGTTGAGTCGTTCCACAAATCAGCCTCGACTCTTAGCCGTAGTCAACAGGTGCTTTGCAATTGCTGCTCACTACCCATCACCGAAAAGTGAGACATAAAATCAAGAAAGATCGTTTATCCATTCAGACGATAGCAGAGGAGTTCAATCGAGATTAGAAATAACAGAACAAACTTCCTTTTTAGTGTCTTGACTTTTAGATTCTCATTGGTCGTCGGGCATGTGTGGGCGTCCGCGTCATTTTTTTCCTTCCAATTCACCTCTTGGATAGAAGAGTTCATGAAGTTATTTGCAAAATGTAAGGAAAGGAATAGAAGTGAGAACATGGAAGGTGAGCCAGTTCTTTTTCTCCAGCACTTATTGCCTTAGGGCTTAGGGACTACACTTATACTATCTGAGCAGGAAGGAAGGAAATAGGAGGTGAGAAAAATGTGAGAAATGTGAGAAAAAGTATGAATTTGTGACAACTATTGACAAGTTACTATAGACAGATAAAATTGTGACTTCATCATTGCAGTAAAAATAGGAAAGGTTTATTCATGATAAAATATTGTGCCAACTGCAGAATGTTTTTTTTTTTGTATACAGAATCGAGGCTCGTGAAAGAGCTAACATTTATCACACAAACAAATCAAACAGACAAACAAACAAAATATATAAAAAGGGGAGCGGTAGACAAGATGGGGAGAGAAGGGGAAGCACATAAACAACATTTGTGAGGGGCATCGGGAATGTGTGGGAGGGAGAGGGCTTGGGGGGAGGAGGCGTGGGAAGGGGGTGGGGGGTGGGAGAAGTATAAAACACAAGGACACCAAGGACTTCCAAGAAAGAAGTTGGTATTTCAAAAAAGTGGATTTGGGGTGAAATTAGCAGGGGTAGAAAATATCAAGGTTTTGGATGGGGGAAGATAAGAGATGGTGGTGAACAGCTGTTTTAAAGACCTGGAGGGAGGAGTGGGATTGAAGAGAGTGAGGGAGTTTGTTCCAGAGGTGGGAGAAAAGAGGAATGAAGGAGTGAAGGTGAGCAGAGAGTCTTGATTTTGGCAGTTTAACCATAAGAGGGTTGCAGGCAGATCTTGTGCGACCTGTCGGAATATTTGGGGGACACAGCCCAGAGAGAGATGGAGGAGCAAGGCCGGAGAGGAGTCGGTAGAAGACAGAAAGACCACCAACCTGCCTGTGGTAAGTGAGTGAAAGGCCCTCGGAGTTAGCTTCATCGCGGGAGATTCCAATGATTCTGACAGCGTGAAGTTTGGTTTCAACAGCGTGAAGACGAGCTAGGTGTGAGGCAGGAGCACCAGCCCAGAGGGGAGAACAGTATTCCATTGAGCTGCGGATGAAAGCCTTGTATGTGGTGAGGAGCTCAGATGTGTCAAGGAAGGGCCGCACGATGGAGGATGCCCAGTCGGCGACTAGCTTTGGAGGCCAGATTTGAAATGTGGTTTTCCCAGGAAAGATCATGGTAGATAGTGATATTTTCATGGCAGATCATATCATAGCAGATAGCAGAAAGATCATGGTATTTTCTCCATTGTTGGACAAAATCATCCCCAATAACCATGGTAACCTCATATTACATGTGTTGTTTTTATGTGTATATGTATCTGTACCTACATCTTGGTACACATCATGTATGGGGAGATACCTGCTTATTTAATTTGTGAATTACAAATCCCTTTTACTACAGGATTGAGGTTCATGGAAAAGAAGGGTGATGACGGTACGAGCTGACAGTAGTGCAGTGAAGCTACCTTTTGACACAATAATCAGTGGGATAACACAGCCTCTGTTGAGTTCCACATATGGAGGAGGTTAGGAAGAAAAGATTGGAGGTGTGCCATCACCTTGGGTTCTGGAAGTTTAACCCTGAAGGAATTACTGAAAGAAAAATAAGAGTTATGGTTTTAATTGTATAGCACCTTTTGCCTATGGATACAAGGTGGTGAAAAAGGCTGGCAGGATTGCCGAGAGGTACGCACATTCGCCTCTATAAGCTGTGTAGCCTTGGATTGAATCCCGACCAAGCCATGAACTGTCATCCATCAACGTGTGTGCCATCCCTTGGATGGATGTAACAGGCATCCCGTCTGCTGGCACCATAAACAAATGACAAATTCCTGCCCTAATCTTTGTCGACCATTAAGCCTGGCTATTTCTGGGAAGACATGGACCAAACTTCTCCCAGACAATCCCACAGGAACGTGAGCAAATGGAGGTGCGTGCCTGCGAGGCGCTAAACCACAATACTCTTTTCATCTTCTTGTATCCATGATTGAGTCTCATGGAAGAACCAGAGCAGAATGGAAGGGAACAAAATGTAAATGGAAAACCATCCTCCATCGTGCGAAGTCCTTTCTGGGTACTTCTGAGCTCCTCACCACATACAAAGCTTTCATCCGCAGCTCAATGGAATACTGCTCTCCCCTCTGAGCTGGTGCTCCTGTCTCACACCAAGCTCGGCTTCACGCACTTGAAACCAAAGCATTCAGAAACATTGGAATCTCCCATGATGAAGCTGATTCTGAGAACCGATTACTCGCTCACCGTTGGTGGTCTTCCTGTCTTCTACCGACTCCTCTCCGGCATTGCTCCCCCTGCTCTGTCTGTGCTCTGCCCCCAAATATACCTGCCGGACAAACAAGATCTGGCAGCAACCCTCTTCTGGTGAAACTACCAGATTCAAGACTCCCTGCTCACATTCACTCCTTCATTCCTCTTTTCTCCCGCCTCTGCCACAAACTCCCCCACTCCCTTTAATCCCACTCCTCCCTCCAGGTCTTTAAACAGCTGTTCACCACCATCTCTTATCTTACCCCATCCAAAACCTTGATCTTTTCTACCCCCGTTAAAACATCCCAAATCCACCTCTTTCAATCTCCAACTTATTTCCTGAAATTCCTAGAACTGTTCGTTTGCTTTATACCATGTTCCCCTCCCTCCTCCCCCAGCCCTCCCCCTTCCACAGATCTACCGACGTCCATGTTCTCTACTGTTGTTGTGATTGTGTGCTTCCCTCTCTCTCCCCCTCTTGTCGCCCGCTCTCTTCATTGTATGTTTTATGTGTCTGTGCATGTTGTCATGTTCAATGTGTTAGCTCTTACACGAACCTCGATTCTGCATACAAAAAACAAACAAAAAAAACAGTAGGAGTGAAAGCGAGGTCAAGGAGAGAGGGAGAAGGAACCATGGTGGTGAACAAGCTGCACGCGATCTGAAAGAAACATAGCAAGAAGTGGAAGGGGGAGGAGGAGATGAAACAGAACATGAACACACCAACCGACAAATAACAAGTGACAAGCAGGGGAAGAGGAGGGAAGAATCAAAATAACCTGGAAAAGGGAGTGCTTGGGAATGGATCATTTTGGGTTAGAAGAGATCATGGATATGAATGGGAGTTAGTGGCAAACAGCTGTCTTGAAGCCCAGAAGGGAAGAATGGGAGTGAACAGACTGGGGACGTTAGTTCCACAGGCAACAGTAAAGACGAACAAATTAGTAGAGGTGAACAGTGGGCCTGGATTTTGGAAATTTAATAAAATCGATACTGGTAGACCACGTGCACCCTGCAAAAATCTGGCAGAGCCAAGAGAGGGAAGAGGGTGCCAGACCAAAAAGGAGGTGGTAGATATACAGAGAGGCCACCAACCTGCCTGCGATACAAAAGTAACAGGCCTAGAAACTCAGCTTTATCGTGAGAGATCCCATTTTAAAGAAAAATTCAAACTGCACGGCCATTACTGCACTTGTAACTAGAACGGCACTCAGTAGAGCGCATACTCCCGCCGTGGGTTTATTTGGAATAATACGTTTTGTTTAACATCCCCTCTCCCCAAAACAATAAATGAAAAAGAAAGTAAGCCCTGTCAGAGAATTAATTTTGATATATCTCAGAATTAGAGGAGAAAAACATCATTTAAGAATAAGAATAAAAGCTTTAATGCAGAAAAACAGAAAAAATATTTACCCAAAAAACTTCCCAAAAATAATTCCTGGATCCGGAATAATATCCTGAGCTTCACCAAAAACTAATCAATTCTTCCTTATCCCAAGGGCAATCATCCCACCAACTTTCATCCAAATCCGTTCAGAACTTTTCCAGATATCTTGTTCACGAACATACGAACACACACACACACGGACGGACACGATCGAATGCGTTACTCCCTGGTGGGAGTAATAAACCTGAAAATCGCAGAGCCAGAACCAGAATTATTTATTTGGTCTGGGAAGCCCATGCGAGGTTTCTTCTTCTCGAGTCTCTCACAAACCTGGGTGAATATGCAATCTTTAAAAAAAAAAGTTGGAATTTTGCCAAATCTGTTTCATTCGTTTGTTAATATACCTCAGCCATTGACAAATCTGGAACTAAGTCTTTATAAGTTCATCAAATACTGACACCGCGAATGACATTCGCTGAGCTAAATGTTGATATCTCTTCTGAAGTAAAAAAAAACAAAAACAAAAAAACTGTTTTAAAGCATTACACGTATCAAACGATACATTTTATGAAACGGGGAAACCTAATACACACTTTGGTGGTTTTAAAATGACAGAATATGTCTTTATTAGAAATTTAAAAAATGAACATTGATAACGACGCTGCTAAAAAAAATACACCGCTCTAACGCATAACGACGAGTTTAAACTACATTTACAACAAATATGAAAACTATTTTCATATCACAATGTTAAATGTAGAATATATAGAAGATAATGTTTTTTTAAAATGAGCCCTATCTTCCAATGGTAAAAAAATCCTTCAAAAAATTCCTGGATCCGGAATAATATCCTGAGCTTCACCAAAATCTAATCAATTCTTCCTTATCCCAAGGGCAATCATTCCACCAACTTTCATCCAAATCCGTTCAGAACTTTTCCAGATATCTTGTTCACAAACACACGAACATATTGTAGCGACCCATGGGTCCTCCAAGCGAGACCAGCAACAGAATCTCCTTGCTCCAGCCGGTGACGTAACCGGCGGGCAAACCACGGCGCTGGGGTGGCCGGTCACGTGACCACCAAAGCGTGCCGCGCGTGCGGTTATAATCCTTTGCACCTGTCGGTCACGTGACCACCAAAGCGCGCCTCGCCTGAGAGGCGTGGCTTTCGGTTTCGGTTGTGCTTTCTGGTTTTGATATATACACAAAGAATTAAGTTAAGCACCCCCCCGTTTTTTTACAACCTCGCACATTACAAGTTTGTTGTCGTCAAAACAGTGTAATATACCCATGATATTGCTATATTTTCTGGAGAAGTGATATTATGGTCACATAAAAACATAACAATCATGCCGTTTTCAATATTTTATTCTGAATAATTTAAGGTGAAATTTGTTGGGAATTTTAGGCATATTTTCACCTCAATTTAAGTATGGAGCTATAGGTCCATCACGGACAGTGTGGATGACGTTTATGTTTTCTAACGTACAGTCATTGTTCTGAGAAGACCTCTAGCGATCTTTGCGTCAATAACGTGTGTAGGACCCACGTGATCGGATCACTGACTCAACCCTACGTCTCATAGACCCTGTAAGCCGTCGTATGCGTTGCTGTGGCAGGTTGTTCCATTCCCGATGTAATGCACGTTCCAATTCATCCAGATTGGCTATTGGAGGGACCATCTTCGCAATTTGTCGTCCCAACATGTCCCAAACGTGCTCGAGGGGGTTCAGGTCAGGACTGTACGCAGGCCAGGGGATGGTTGTCACAGCACCTTGCTCCATCCGATCACGTGGGTCCTACACACGTTATTGACGCAAAGATCGCTAGAGGTCTTCTCAGAACAATGACTGTACGTTAGAAAACATAAACGTCATCCACACTGTCCGTGATGGACCTATAGCTCCATACTTAAATTGAGGTGAAAATATGCCTAAAATTCCCAACAAATTTCACCTTAAATTATTCAGAATAAAATATTGAAAACGGCATGATTGTTATGTTTTTATGTGACCATAATATCACTTCTCCAGAAAATATAGCAATATCATGGGTATATTACACTGTTTTGACGACAACAAACTTGTAATGTGCGAGGTTGTAAAAAAACGGGGGGGGTGCTTAACTTAATTCTTTGTGTATATATGCAGCCCGATAAACGGGCTTTTCAGAGTTCCCGAGTTGGTTTTTACAATAAACATCTTCTCGGACGAGTTTGTGTCTTGCCCGTCACTTCGTCCGTCTCAAGCAAGAGCCCTGCTCTTCACTGGTGACCCCGAATTTACGACAAGCGATGGACACCGCAGTCTCCTTCAAATTGCCCACCTTCTGGGAAGCACATGCCGCCGTCTGGTTCGCGCAGGCGGACTCCCAGTTCGCCCTGCGTAGCATCACGGAGGACGCCACGCGATACCATTACGTGGTCGCCGCGCTTGGCTCCGTGACCGCCGCCCGCTGCCTGAGCTTCCTCCAGAACCCGCCCGCTGACGGCAAGTACAACGCCATCAAGGCACTTCTTCTGGGCGCTTTCGCCCTCTCCACGGCTGAGCGTGCACGACGCCTGCTCGACCTTCCTGAGCTCGGCGATACGCGCCCGTCCGCACGCATGGACTACATGCTCGCGTTGCTCGGCGAGCACCCCTCGGATTTCCTGTTTTGGGAGCTTTTCTTCGCCAGCTCCCGGCCCAGGTACGGGTCGCCCTGGCAGGCACGACCATCGTGAACCCCCACGACCTCGCCAAGGAGGCCGACAAGATCGATTCGGCAAGCCAGCTCGTCGGGGTGGCGGCCGGGACCCCTCCCGCCCACCCGCCTGGCGCCCGCGACGCAGTTTTCTTCCCGGAGCCCGCCGGGCCGGCGCGACTGGCAGCGGCGACGCCGCGTCGCCCGGTCCCGACGCGTCGACCGGAGCCCCCGCCGGACCCGGCCTGGTGTTATTTCCATGCCAGGTTCGGGCGGCAGGCCCGATCATGTCGACCCCCGTGCATGTTCGGCAAGTCGGGAAACGGGCAGGCCGGCGTTCCCTACCAGCAATGAACGCCGGCCGTTCCGGAAACCTGCTATTCATCGCGGACCAAGCGTCGGGGCGGCGCTTTCTCTGCGACACCGGCGCCCAGCTGAGCGTCATTCCCGCTTCGGCGGAGGACAGGCGGGCCGCCGTTTGCGGCCCCTCCTTAATCGCGGCCAACGGCTCCGCCATCCGCACCTTCGGCCCACGCACCGTCGCCCTCCGCTTCGGCAGCCAGCTCTTCCACTGGGAGTTCGTGACGGCGGACGTCCCCATGGCTTTGGTCGGGGCCGATTTTCTGTACGCCCACGGGCTGCTGGTCGACGTGAAACGCCGGCGTCTCGTCAACGCCGAGACTTTCAGCTCCCTGGCATGCGCCTTGAGCCGTTCCGCGCCCACCGAGTTTTCCTGCGTCCTCCCATTGGCAGACGACTTCGCACGTCTCCTCGCGGAGTTCCCGGCCCTCATGCGACCGATGTTTTCGGCCATCGCGGTGCGTCACGGCATTGAGCATCACATCCCCACTACGGGCCCGCCGGTGTATGCCCGGGCTCGCCGTGTCGATCCCGTCAAACTCGCCATCGCCAAGGCCGAGTTCGCCGTGCTGGAGCACCTCGGCATCGTGCGGCGCTCCGACAGCGCCTGGGCCTCGCCGCTGCACATCGTCCCGAAGCCGGGGGGCGGATGGCGGCCATGCGGCGACTACCGCCGCCTTAACGACGCCACTACCTCCGACAGGTACCCCATCCCGCACATCCAGGATTTTTCCACCCGGTTGGCGGGGCGGACCATTTTTTCAAAACTGGACCTGATTCGGGGGTACCACCAGGTGCCCGTCCGCCCGGCCGACATCCCGAAGACGGCCGTTATTACACCTTTCGGCCTCTTTGAATTCCTCCGGATGCCCTTCGGCCTCAAAAACGCGGCACAGGCGTTCCAGCGCCTGATGGACAGCGTGCTGCGCAACTTGCCGTTCCTCTACACCTACCTGGACGACATCCTCGTCGCCAGCACGTCCAGAGCCGAGCACCTCCTCCACCTCCGGACGCTGTTCGGCCGCCTCAGCGAACACGGATTGATCGTCAACCCGGCCAAATGTCACTTTGGTGCGTCGACGATCGACTTTTTGGGCCACCGCATCACCCGGACCGGTGCCGTGCCACTACCGGCCAAAGTCGAGGCCATCGCCGCTTTCCCGCGCCCCCGCTCCATCAAGGCGCTGCAGGAGTTCCTCAGGATGGTGAACTTTTATCACCGCTTCGTGCCCCGAGCTGCGCAACTCATGCGGCCCTTGTATGCCGCCCTCCGCGGCCAGCCGGCGAAATGCGACGTTGTCTTGTCCACGGACATGGACGCTGCTTTTACCGGCGCAAAACGGGCCCTCGCCAACGCCACGCTGCTGGCCCACCCAGTACCCCAGGCTCCCATCGCCCTCACCACGGACGCCTCCGACTACGCCGTGGGCGCGGTCCATGAACAATGGGTAAACGGGGCCTGGCAGCCGCTCGCGTTCTTCAGCCGGCAACTCCTGCCAAACGAGTTGAAGTACAGCACCTTCGACCGCGAGCTCCTCGGGCTGTACCTGGCCGTCCGCCATTTTCGCCACCTCCTGGAGGGCCGCCCGTTCACGGCTTTTGTCGACCACAAGCCGTTGGTTTTCGCCATGGCCAAGGTCACGGAGCCGTGGTCGGCCCGCCAGCAGCGCCACCTCTCCGCCGTGTCGGAGTACACCACGGACATCCGGCACGTCGCCGGGAAGGACAACACCGTGGCCGACTGCCTTTCTCGAGCCGGCGCCTACGCCGTCCACCTCGGCGTCGATTTCGCCCTAATGGCAACAGACCAGGCCACCGACGGCACGGTGCAGGTGCTCCGGGTGGCGGACATGGGCCTCCGCTTGGCTGACGTCCCCTTCGCGGACACGGTCCTGCTGTGCGACATCTCCCAAGGCCGACCTCGCCCCGTTGTGCCGGTCACCTGGCGGCGTAGCATTTTTGCTTCGCTCCACGGCCTCTCTCACCCGGGCCGGAAGGCGTCCCAGAGGCTGGTGGCGGTGCGTTTCGTCTGGCATGGGCTGCGACGGGATGTCCGCGACTGGGCCAACGCCTGCACACCCTGCCAGCGGGCCAAGGTCCACCGTCATACCCAGGCACCGCTGGCTCCCTTTACCGTGCCCGAGCGACGGTTCGACCACATCCACGTGGACCTGGTGGGTCCCCTTCCCCCATCGCAGGGGTTCACCCACCTGCTTACCATGGTGGACAGGACCACCAGGTGGCCGGAGGCCGTGCCCCTCGCCTCCACCACCACCGCCGACGTGGCCCAGGCGTTCATCGCCACCTGGGTCGCGCGTTTCGGCGCACCAGCGGACATCTCGTCGGACCGCGGCCCACAGTTCACGTCCGAACTATGGGGCGCGGTCGCCCGCACGTTGGGCGTTACCCTGCACCGCACCACGGCCTACCACCCGCAGGCCAACGGGTTGTGCGAGCGGTTCCACCGCTCCATGAAGGCCGCACTCATGGCCGGCCTCCAGGACGACGGCTGGGCCGACCGGCTCCCGTGGGTCCTTTTGGGCCTCCGCACGGCTCCCAAAGAGGGGCGTCCACCGCCGAGCTGGTGTACGGCCAGGCCCTCCGCGTACCGGGCGAGTTCATTCCCGACGCCACCAGCCCCTGGTCCGCCGCGCGCCAGCGCACGGACTTCCAGGAGGCCGCCCGACGTTTCGCCCCGGTGCCCACGTCCCGCCACGGCGACCCCCAATCCTACGTCCCCCCAGCACTCCGCACGGCGGAGTACGTCTTCGTGCGCCACGACGCGCACCTGGGGCCGCTCCGGCCACCATACGACGGACCCTTCCGGGTCCTACGACGGGACAACAAGTCCTTCATCGTCAACATCGGTGGCCGGGCGGACCGGATTTCGCTGGACCGCCTCAAGCCGGCCCACATGGACGTCGGCCAGCCGCCACGCCTGGCTCTCCCACCGCGGCGCGGACGCCGCCCGTCCACTGCACCCCCCGTCGGACCACCCGCCACCACACCGGACCCCCCCCCCCCCCCCCCGCGTCTGGCCAGGGGTCGTTTCGGTCGGGTCATCCGGACCCCCCTCAGGTTGACCTTCCTGGATCAAGTCCATTCTGGGGGGGCGTGTGTAGCAACCCATGGGTCCCCCAAGCGAGACCAGCAACAGAATCTCCTTGCTCCAGCCGGTGACGTAACCGGCGGGCAAACCACGGCGCCGGGGTGGCCGGTCACGTGACCACCAAAGCGCGCCTCGCCTGAGAGGTGTGGCTTTCGGTTTCGGTTGTGCTTTCTGGTTTTGATATTGTTGCGAATATGGAATTTGGCCTCCATATCCGCTTGTAAATATTCCCCTATTTCCCCAATACTCCCCAACTATCCCCAATCCCCCATTCCCTAGTCCCATTGTCTGTAAACAACAATCAGTAGAGCCGACCTTCCCCTTTTTCCCCCGTTAAATGTCGTGCCCAGGTCCACCGCATCTCACGTAGACAACTTTCGGACATCTTGCTAGTTATTCTTAGTCTATGTCAGTTAAGGCCTCGTTTCCATTAATTATGACTCTTCGTTGCACCAGAATGTGATTATATGGCACCAGTAGTGAGTTTAGGACCTTCCCATACCTCCTTCCATCTTCTTCCCCAAACAACAACAACAACAACAACTACAGCTACAACAACAACTACAACCACGGCGCGCGGGGGGAGTGTGCGTCCTCCCACCAGCTCGGTTAGCCGCCATGACCATGCGCTCCACGGGGTTACCACGAAGGGGCTGGCTGTCAGCTCCTCGTCAAGGGCGGAGCCTGGTAAACCCCCCGCACGCACCCAATGAGAAGCAACGTGCCGATTCCACGAGGCGGAGCTAACGAGCCGAGGGCGTGTCACTCCCCGCCGGATATACGAAGCGACTCACCGGATGTGAGGTCAGATGCGCCCCCAGCTTGAAGAAGAGCAAGTCACTACCTCGAGCGCTGTGAGACCTCCCGCATCTCTGGACCGGACCGAGTCGATTCTGTCCCTGAGCCCAGGTGCACCTGGAGCCATCGATCCTGCCTTTCCTAGCCATCAATCCCCGTGTGAGTCAGCCTTTTGTCCCGTTTATCTGTCGTCTGTTGGGGTTAATATAAGATTGTGTCTAAGTGCTTGTCTTTCTATGCTGTACCTCTCGTCCCTGTAATCTGACCTTCCGAACGAATATAATCTCCTCCGGAGGTCTTGAGAACCGTATCCATGGTGTCGTGTCATTTTAATCCCAGCCGTGTGTCTTTTCCTTCATTGACCTAGCGTAGCGCGATTAGTCAACGTTCGGGTATAATCGGGTAACTTGTGCAGACGTGGTCATACCAAACCGCTCGGTAAATAACATCTAAGCCACGTCTGTAACAATTGGTGTCGAGGAGTGGAATTCGGACCCGGGACTAAATTTATTAGGCCCAAATTTGTAGTAGAGTCGATTCGGAGCGCGTTTCCCGCGCGAAATTATAACGGCGAAATTTGAATTTGTTATACGGAAATAAAAACCCGAATTTTGAAAGTCGCGCTATGGCAGACCAAGACAGCTGGGGTCCGGTAGTGGAGAGTGAGGCAGGGTCGGTCCAGGACCAAATTGAGGGACATGAGGAGAGCGAAGCAGTGAGGGTAGCAGACGCACAAAATAGCGTCGTTGCGCCCGACGTTGCGGGCGCGCAAAATGGCGCCTCGCAAGTACGCGCGGTAGCCGAGCCCGCTGTATCAACGGGCTTTAACATGCAGCCGATTGACATGCAGGCCCTCATTGCGCAGCTACAGGCAGCTGTACCGATGAGTATGGGGAGCCAAATTGAGCGATTGGGTGAGCGGTTGGGAAACCAAATTGTGGGAATGAGGGCTGATAGTGAGCGATTGGAGGGCCAAATGGGGGTAATGAGGGACGAAGCGAGGGGTACTGGTGAGGGATTAGACAATAATTTTAAGGGATTAGACGAGAAATTTGGGAAATTAGACAATAGATTAGGGGAAATACAGGAGGGGTTAATGGGGGTAGAAAACAGAATGGCCGCTCAAGAGAATCAAATGGAGGGGATGCAAAAGGGGTTAGAGGGGGTAGAAAATAGAATGGCTGCCCAGGAGAATCAGATAGAGGGAGTGAAAAATGGGTTAGAGGGGTTAGAAAACAGTATGGAAGGCAAATTGAGGGACATGAGGGACCAAGCGGAAAGGGAAGTTAACCAAATGGGGCAGCAGATAGAGGGGGTCAGAATGGGGGTAGAAACTAAACTGGATGCTCACAGGGAGGAAATGGAGCAGATGAGGGTGGCATCTGGGCAGGAGATGCAAGTGATGGGAGAGGAGATCAGAAGAGGAGTGAGTGAGGTGGTCGGAGGAGTGCGCGAGGAGGTGAGGCACTGTAAGGAGCACATGGAGAAGGAGGTGAGAAAGGGGACTGTAAAATTGCAAGGGGGCATAGAGGACCTGACGCAGGAGGTGGAACAGCTGACGGAGGGACAAAAAGAACTAACGGACCAGGTAAAGAAGAACACAGCGGTAATAGGAGGTTTAAAAGCGACACAAAATGACCTAAAAAATGACTTTATAGCGACGAAGAGGGAATGTCAGATGGTACGTGAGGGACTGACAACGAGGTTGGACGAGGTGATAGAGGTAATGGAGACGAAGGACCGGCAGGTGAGGACGCACATGGAAACGGTCAAGGTAGCCTTAGAGGATGAGCTTGAGGAGACGTACCAGGGAATAAAAGAGGTGAAGCAGAAATTAGAAGAAGTGGAAGAAGGGGTGAGCGAAATTAAGAAGCGACAGAGAGGGGATAACAAAGAGATAAAAGAGGAAGTAAAAGAATTGGTCCAAAGTCTGTGTTCGGATCGTAATGATGTGCTCATTAACCGGATGAGGGATTCGCAGGTGATGGAGGAGAAGCGAAGAGGAAGAGGACCCGGTGTAAGTGGTGACCAATATGGTCGTGCGTATGATGCGCCAGGGGATTTAAGAAGCTTGGGGGTCGAGATGGACCCGGGTGTTCGTGAGAGGCCGTTGGTGAAGTGTGTGACAGGTCTGGTGTGCGAAAAAGGAGGTGTGCGAGAAAGTCCGACTCTGGGGTGTGTGAGGAAAAAGTGCGTGCCAAGGAGTGAGGGTGCTGGCGAGAGTGAGTCGGTCGTAGCGCGTGTGCGAGGGAGCACATGGAAGCGCGGTGTGGTGAGTGTTACAGAGGGTGTGACGGGAGAGTGTGCGCGAGAAAGGTGTGTGACGGACAGGTGCATGGGGAAAGAGTGCGCTGTCAAAGGCAAGGAAGAATGCACACCTGTGGTGAGTGTTACAGAGGGTGTAACAGGAGAGTGTGCGCGAGAAAGGTGTGTAACGGACAGGTGCATGAGGAAAGAGTGCGCTGTCAAGAGTAAGGGTGAGTGCGCTGTCAAGAATGGAGGTGAGAGTAGTAAGAGTGACACGGAGCGTGAGTTGGTTGTGACAGGTGAGCGAGGATGTACACCTGGGATGGAAGGATGCACACCTGGAATGGTAGAGCGTGAGTGGGAATGCACGCTGGAGTTGGTGGTGAGGCACGTGGTTGGGTGTGCGAATGAGAGCACACCTGTGATTGTCACAGAGGAGGGGGCGCGAAGAGGTGTATTGGTGAGGTGTGCGAGCGACGAATGTGTGCCAAGGTGTTCGGTGGTCAGGTGTGTGACCAAGGCTGTGAGTGGAATGAGGGTACCTGGGTGTGTAAGGAAAGGTACGAGGAGCATGGGAACGGCTGGATGTGTGAGCAAGGAACGGGCTGCGGGGTGTAAGCGTCCAGGTGAAGCATCGACGTTAGACGGGGTAGAGTTTAGAACGACTTATAGCCGAATCGGGCCCTCGGTGCGTGCTGGGCCTCGCTTTGAACGGCCGCGTCCGTGCTCCACTAGGCGGAGCGGGCAGCCCGATAGAAAGGGTCGTAATGGCGACCACTTTTTGGTGAGACGTGCCGGCAGGTCTAGATCGGGGCATTGGATGGCTCCACGCCGAGGTGGTGCGTGGGATCTCGGCACGGGTAAGCCCCCGTCCCTGCACCGAGTGCCGGACGCATCCTGCCGCCGGCACAAAACAACCAGCATCCATTGCTTGGCTTTACGAAGCCGGGCTTTGGACAGGAATTGGCGCACCGAGAGGCATTATTGAGTAGACTGGGTGATGGGGTTAGTGTTTTGGACCCAAAATTAGAGAAAAACAAAATTTGATGATTGGCAAGGGATTGGCAGTAGTGATTGGCAGATAATGGGCAGTGATTGGCAAATTTTTAATTTGTTGAAATTTGATGTGCAAAATTGGTAGTGAGCGATGGGCCCGGTGGGTAAGAGTGGCATCCCTGCCACCCTTCCCATAGTAGGGGGCAAAGGAGCAATAGTTTATGGGGTGTATGGCAGTGAAAACTAGCCCGGGTGGGTTAGGTTATATTGATAGGGCCCTAGAAGGTGACATTAGGTAACGTTAAGTTTAGTTAGTGACTGATACCTGTAGTGGGGACGCAGGTAGATTAGTGTGGATGATAATGACGTGGGAGCGCAATAGTTTAAAGGGACGACTGGGAAGCGCAAGTTTCAGAAGGGAGTAGTTAGCTGAGATGATGCTGTGTGTGTGAGAATTGAACAGGTGTGATTGCACAGGTGTGCAACTGGACGGGTGTGTGGAGCAGTGTGTGAGTAATGAGTGTTGTGGATCAGCACGAATGCGCTTGGGGAGAGAAGGGTGCAGGTGGCACCAGGTGTGAGAGCACAGGTGTGCAAGTACAGGTGTGTGGAGAGAGTTGGAGTAAGTGGTACGGAGTGGTGTGCATGGTGCGAAGGTGTGGATGGGGGAAGAGTGGACCCCTTTCACGAGTACCCGGGGGCGGGTAGTGTAAGTGTTAGGCAGAGGGTATAGGTAAATTGTGGTTGGATATTGGCATCTGTGGTGCGGTTGCAGAATGGTGTTGTGAATGGGTGCATTAGTGTTGTGGAAATGGCTGGGCGTGTAGCCTGTTAGTGTGTGTAGTTGGTTGGGCACTCCACCACTGTGAGGATGTCGGCCAGGTGAGGCCGCAGGTGGGCTCTGGGAGCCGGTAGAGTTGTGGATGGGGCCCGAGGATCCGGAGGACGGACCCGGGTAGCCCCGTGCCAGAGAGGGCACCGAGTGGGGAGAGAGCCAGAGGGCCTTCCCCAGGTAGTTAGGTTAGGGTGAGGAGCAGGTAAGCTCGGAGGCAACTGCAGTGGTGGAGGTGTGCAGGTGGGTAGACCCACTGGGAGAGGTACACGCCACAGCCCAGAAATTGTGCGAGGGCACCGGGAGATGAATCGGGGGAGTGAGACCCCAAATTGAAGAGCACCACAGTTTGGCCAATGGGAATTGGTTTTTAGAACCCATAGTGTAAGAGGGCCAATGGTTTGGCCGGAGAAAGACCCCGGGTAGTGTAAAGTTGTTAAAGTCATTTAGGAAATAGTTAGGATTGATGAACCTGTCGCACCATACGCAGCCACTTACCTGTGGTGATGATGATGACTCCACACCTGTGTTTTCTTTGTTTGTGTTGCAGAAATGAGAATTGCTGTTGGATTTGTGAGACGCATCACGACGTGGATGAGACATTGGGGTGATTCCATCTCTCCCTCCCTAGGAGGGACTGATGATGAATTGGTGATAGCAAATTATGATGTTGAGTTGGAGATGGCAAATTTTGATGAGAGTTGAAAATGGCAAATTTGATTGGTTAGGAGGGAAAGAAGACGAATTTGGTATATGGGAGGAACGGGGAAGACAGTAGGGATGTTTGTTGATTTGTAAAGTAGATGTTTATGGGTAGTGTTGTGTTTTGTGGATACAGTAAGGGGTAAGGGAGGGGCCATGTAGGTTACCTGGTGGGGGGGGGGGGCGTACGGTAGGAACGTACCTGTCTCACCTGGTTCCCATGTGCCCCCAGTGTGCATTACCTTGCATTGCGTGCACTTTTGCGCCCTTACCACCTTACTCACTTGTCTGCTTCTTTTGTCTCCCACCTCCGAGGATCTGGCTTTGGGGTGGAGAGAGAGGAGAGAGAGGTGCTGGCTTCGCAGTTGTGGGCCTGCACTTTCGCTGTTTGCTGCTTGGATCGATACACCATATGGACCGCAATGTTTGTGGCCACCCACAATGGACCGCAGCTCTTTTGCGGCCAAGCACCACCCGTGGAAGGACCTATGGGTCAACGTGGCACCGATGCCATACAAGGTGAACCACTAACAGTTGGCCCCCTGACGGCCACAATAGAGAAATGGACGCGGTTGGCGCCTTTCTTTATTTTTGAAAGAAGTAAGAAGGCCAAGTGCACCACACGAAGGCAAGACCAGCGGCAGAACATCGGCCGGCTGCGACACCACCGGTGATTTATAGACACTTTATTGGTCCACCGGATGGTGCTCACTGTGTGATGGGGTGGTGCTTGATGCTTGGAAGGGGTGCTCTGCACGTTATTAAAGGCCGTAGGCCACAGAGCACTCGTGGGTTGGTGTATCGATGCTAGCATGCGTGCTCTCTCTATGCATAACATCTGCATGTGTTCCTCCAAAAACAGGTCCTGGATCGTAGTGTAAATATCAGCGTAGTCTTGTGTAAATAATGCTCCCTACCGGCTGTATGTTTAGTTTGAGGATTCTTTCCGGATTCGGTTATCCTGTGGGTGTGTTTCTGTGAGGAGAAGGGTGCAACGTCGCAGGGGGACATATTTACTCATTTGTGAATATCTGTAAAACTGTCGCACTCAGGGTAGAGTTAATAGTAGAGGGAACTACATTGCGTGCCACACTAAAGTAGGTAAAAATTTATCGGGTCGGGACGCCCCGAGGGTAGAGAAGGGTGCAATGTTGCGAATATGGAATTTGGCCTCCATATCCGCTTGTAAATATTCCCCTATTTCCCCAATACTCCCCAACTATCCCCAATCCCCCATTCCCTAGTCCCATTGTCTGTAAACAACAATCAGTAGAGCCGACCTTCCCCTTTTTCCCCCGTTAAATGTCGTGCCCAGGTCCACCGCATCTCACGTAGACAACTTTCGGACATCTTGCTAGTTATTCTTAGTCTATGTCAGTTAAGGACTCCTTTCCATTAATTCTGACTCTTCGTTGCACCAGAATGTGATTATATGGCACCAGTAGTGAGTTTAGGACCTTCCCATACCTCCTTCCATCTTCTTCCCCAAACAACAACAACAACAACAACTACAGCTACAACAACAACTACAACCACGGCGCGCGGGGGGAGTGTGCGTCCTCCCACCAGCTCGGTTAGCCGCCATGACCATGCGCTCCACGGGGTTACCACGAAGGGGCTGGCTGTCAGCTCCTCGTCAAGGGCGGAGCCTGGTAAACCCCCCGCACGCACCCAATGAGAAGCAACGTGCCGATTCCACGAGGCGGAGCTAACGAGCCGAGGGCGTGTCACTCCCCGCCGGATATACGAAGCGACTCACCGGATGTGAGGTCAGATGCGCCCCCAGCTTGAAGAAGAGCAAGTCACTACCTCGAGCGCTGTGAGACCTCCCGCATCTCTGGACCGGACCGAGTCGATTCTGTCCCTGAGCCCAGGTGCACCTGGAGCCATCGATCCTGCCTTTCCTAGCCATCAATCCCCGTGTGAGTCAGCCTTTTGTCCCGTTTATCTGTCGTCTGTTGGGGTTAATATAAGATTGTGTCTAAGTGCTTGTCTTTCTATGCTGTACCTCTCGTCCCTGTAATCTGACCTTCCGAACGAATATAATCTCCTCCGGAGGTCTTGAGAACCGTATCCATGGTGTCGTGTCATTTTAATCCCAGCCGTGTGTCTTTTCCTTCATTGACCTAGCGTAGCGCGATTAGTCAACGTTCGGGTATAATCGGGTAACTTGTGCAGACGTGGTCATACCAAACCGCTCGGTAAATAACATCTAAGCCACGTCTGTAACAATATATATGCAGCCCGATAAACGGGCTTTTCAGAGTTCCCGAGTTGGTTTTTACAATAAACATCTTCTCGGACGAGTTTGTGTCTTGCCCGTCACTTCGTCCATCTCAAGCAAGAGCCCTGCTCTTCAATACGAACACACACACACACACACGGACGGACATGATCGAATGCATTACTCCCTGGTGGGAGTAATAAACCTGAAAATCGCAGAGCCAGAACCAGAATTATTTATTTGATCTGGGAAGCCTCTGCAAGGTTTCTTCTTCTTCAGCCTCTCACAACCCTGGGTGAATATGCGATCTTTTAAAAAAAAGTTGGAATTTTGCCAAATCTGTTTTATTAATTTGTTAATATACCTCAGCCATTGACAAATCTGGAACTAAGTCTTTATAAGTTCATCAAATACTGACTCCGCGATTGACATTCGCTGAGCTAAATGTTGATATCTCTTCTGAGGTATTAAAAAAAAAAAAAAAAAAACAGTTTTAAAGCATTATACCTATCAAACGATAGATTTTATGAAACGGGGAAACCTAATACACACTTTGGTGGTTTTAAAATGACAGAATATGTCTTTATTAGAAAGAAAAAAAAAGAACATTGAAGATAACGCTGCTAAAAAAAATACACCGCTCTAATGCATAACCACGAGTTTAAACTGCATTTACAACAAATATGAAAAGTATTTTCATATCACAATGTTAAATATAAAATATATAGAAGATAATGTTGAAAAAAAAATGAGCCCTATCTTCCAATGGTAAAAAAATCCTTCAAAAAATTCCTGGATCCGGAATAATATCCTGATCTTCACCAAAAACTAATCAATTCTTCCTTATCCCAACGGCAATCATCCCAACAACTTTCATCCAAATCCGTTCAGAACTTTTCCAGATATCTTGTTCACAAACAAACGAACACACACACACACACACACACACACACACATGATCGAAAGCATTACTCATCTCATATTTATATAGCCATCTATAATAGCCATCTCATATTTAAATAGTAAGTAATTAATAGACATACTCACATATTGCGCGGACAGACAGACAGACAAACAAAAAAGATGTCGTGCATAGCACAATACTTGCGAGGTCGAAATAAAAGCATAGTTGCCATGGAAACAGCAATTTGGCACTTTCAAAAATTTGACCCATCAGCAGAACAAATTTGGCTGATACATTTTATAACGTTGGCCTAATAGTTGTTTTTACATGTTTCAGATTCATTTTTGCAAGTCCGTGGTAAAAATGCAGCGATAGAAAAAAAGGAACCCTTTTTTATATTACTGGTTGTAAGAGTTAAAATATAGGGCAATGCCACTGGGCTCACCTGGTAGGATAAAGGATCCACTACTGGTAGGTGTGGATAACCCACAAAATATGTGACGAAGAAAGTAAATACCTATTTTGGGCGGCAAACCCCCGATTTTTTAAATGTCTTCAACAAATTTTAGTACATCACGGGCGTTGAAAGTTGTGGTCAAATTTAATCAAAATTGTGTGTGTACTTCCAGACGGGAGGGCAAATACCTATTGGGGGGGGGGGGGGAGGGTGGGGGGGAGCACTGATTTTTAAAATGTCACTTTTTTGATCTGGAGGTGGAAATAGATACGGGAGTAAACAGACAGCAAAGTGCCAGGTATCACAAACCTGGTCGCAACCTTCAACACATAATATACATTTTACACCTCCTCTGTCCACTCATTTATACAATTAATCTCCGAGGGTCTTCAAGGTTTGGTTCAATATGAATTACAAATCTGAATTCCAGCTGGGTCTGGATTCAGGCAGCTAGTGCACCCACTCTGAACATGAGCAGCATGAAGGGTTAAGTTATTATCCTCTGTGGGGTATATGGATTACAGTAGGTCTAGGCTCGGACCTCAATAACATCAGAGATGCATTCAGTTACCACTGTTTCACCCTCCCGCTCCCTCTGTAGCAATAAACATTTTGTTCATAAAAACATGCACATGATCATTTGAGGTACGTGACTTTGCCATTAAGCCTGACCGAAAGATCTGATAACGGGATGATTTGGAAACACAAATGTATCGAGCATATGGTGCCATTCAAAAATTATTTTAGGGAGGCGCATGCGTGCTTTATTAAACCTTGTTAATAATTGAAAACTTGAACCAAACAAAGTCAATGGAAATCTGACGTACAAAGTCGTACAGTGTATAATCAGGAGAGGCCTATACAGGCCTAACGTGTTAGGCCCACAAGAAAACCAAGATGGTGGCCATATCATTTCGTCCGGTGCTATGGTGGGTGGAGTCAAGCGACAGATGTGGGTGTGGTCCGGCAGCTGTCTGACCAATGGGTGCACATTTCGAAAATCGACCCACAACAACAATCCGAACAGCAACGCAAAGTTCTTGTAGACCTGTAACATGCTGCAGGTAAAAAGGCAAGATATAAAGCTTTGTATAAAATTTCTATATCACATTTTTCTATTTTGTTCCTCATAATTTCAAAAGTATAAAAGTTTCATTGCTTGGAGAACCGTGAGTATCTTGTTCGTGTAACTTTTTTGAAAGCCCTTTGCATGATAAAGACTACTGTAATGTATAAAGATGTACAAGAAAATGTCGGTTCAGATAAAGACAATTCTGCTCATCATATTCTACACTGCACCTCCACTCCTATAATGAATACTACTACCTACTAATATACTCTACCTACTAATACTCTACCTATGACAATGACAAGCACTATAATTAAAAATAAGTAAAGGAAAATGGTTCCCCTCTTTATAATAAAACTAGCAAGAGCTATCCAGTGCTGCCCGGGGGAGGAGAGATACCCAGCGCTGCCCGGCCAGGTGAGATTTTTCTGGTGGAGATTTCGGGACATGTTGGACATTGAAAAGTTATGGAGTTATTGGCCTCATGGTGGTTACCTTTTGCCTGCGGATTGGCGGCAGCAATTCCTGACCCCACATCCCAATACAGACTTTATAGCGGCCTTTAGTGGCCTCAAAATGGACGTCAAGGCCGACGTGCTGCAGCTTAGAACCTTGCCCAGATTCTGGTGTATCTACACCTACAATTTGGGGCCTCTAGGTGCTACGGTTCGGCCGTGAAAGGATAACGTACAAACGCACAAAAACACAAACGTTTGAAAATATTTACAAGATTGATGTAAGGGATGTTATTTCTTGAAGACTTTGATGCTTTTAGCGATGAAGAAAGAATAACTCTCCAGCTCCTTTGATACTCACACAAGTAAATAAAGCAAGTTTGCACATACACCTGTGTCATTACTCACACAAAAAGACACCGGCATCTGCGTATAGTCATTACACAGCAGTCTAGAGAGAGCCCTGATCATTTTGTCTTAACAAAACTCAACTTAAAAATTACACAGACAAAAAAAAAGCAGAATAACAATAAAGATTAAATATGAAGAGTTTGAGATGTTTTTGATCTCAGACTATTTATTGCACAATGCTGGAAAGGTTTGTGCACAAGCTCTTATTGATTAACCAGGTGCAAGTGTAACAGGTGTACTAACTATTTTAAAATTATATTCCATAAAAGGTTATTAAAACATTTGAAAACAAAATTCTAAAATTATAAGGCCTTGGTTTGTTTCATTATTTTGCATTCCCAACTGAACCTGTGGCTCACGATGTTGGGAACTCGCGTTCAAATCCCATATACGGTTTGGATTTGTCCAATCTCTGCTATTATGCCCCAATTGTCATAAATTGTCTGCAAATTCATATAAAAATGCACCGATATCTGCTGATGCATTTCTAGTGCATAAGATTAATAGACAAGCCTGAGATCAATTAAAAACAAATTCACAAACATGTGCTTTGTAAGAATGGTTCATGTACTGGCAGCTACGAGAAGAGCCCGAGACACCGTAGAAAAGGTCTGAATGTACAAGAAACCAATTCAAAAGAACCTTTGTATTTCTTCTTTCAATATCAAAAAGAAGAAAGCTTTAAGCTACATCTTAAGAATCTCCATCAGTGAAAGTTCAAATTGCTCCTCTGCTATTATGTCCCAAAAGTTTTCCTTAAAAAACACAGCCTTAGAAGTCTAAACTTAAATTAAAATTTATTCTTAAATTAAGACTAAAAAGTCTTTCCCAAAAGTCTGAACCAAAGCTTTCAGAATCATTGGAATCTCCCGCGATGAAGCGAACTGCGAGGGCCTTTCACTCACTCACCGCAGGCAGGTTGGTGGTCTTTCTGTCTTCTACCGACTCCTCTCCGGCCTTGCTCCCCCAGATCTATCTGTGCTCTGTCCCCCCAAATATTCCGACAGGTCGCACAAGATCTGCCAGCAACCCTCTTATGGTTAAACTGCCAAAATCAAGACTCTCTGCTCACCTTCACTCTTTCATTCCTCTTTTCTCCTGCCTCTGGAACAAACTCCCTCACTCTCTTCAATCCCACTCCTCCCTCCAGGTCTTTAAAACAGCTGTCCACCACCATCTCTTGTCTTCCCCCATCCAAAACATTGATCCCTTCTACCCCCGTTAATTTACCCCAGATCCACTTTTTTGAAATAGCAACTACTTTCCTGGATGTTCTAACAATGTCCATGTGTTTTATACCTCTCCCACCCCCCCCACCCTTCCCATACCTCCTCCCCCCATGACCTCTCCCTCCCACAGATCTCCCGATGTCCCTGCTCTCCATCTTGTTCTCCAGCTCCCCTTATTATATGTTTCACGTGTCAGTTTGTCTTTTTGTGATCAATGTTAGCTCTTACACGAGCCTCGATCTTGTATACGAAAAAAAAAAAGCCCAGACTAAATATCCTTCTGATGGGATTTATTCAAAACAAAACAGGCAGATAAGTGTGATCCTACGGTTTCCCTGGTCCATGTAAAAGAAGAAAGATTCAAACAAGTTGAATATACAGACTTGGCATTTAATATGGATTTTTTTTTTCTTGACTTGCGTTTACTTTCTGAACTCGGTATATCAATCTGGTGAGTTTCTTTTACGCTTCCGTGATTTCTTTGTTAAAAGAACCATGTCACCGATTGTCTGTCACAGCAAGAAGTCAATAACAGAATTATATCACAGGTGGCGTGACAAAATGTACGGGCAGGTACATTTGACGATTGGCTTCACAATCGGGTATATAAGGGTTGTTGCGTTCTGTATTAGTGGAAAACAACTGCTGCACATCTACAAAAGTTATTGCCGCTTCCCCTGGAGATGGTCCGTCAACTCGACAATGCTGTTTGTCATTTAGTGGTGGCTTTACGAAATTCCGGCATGAAACAGCGTGCTATTGCTCGGCAGTATGGCTTCACTCAAGGTCAGGTGTCAAAGATCCTGAAACAAAATGCTCAGTGGGGTGTCCCTCCTCCAATACCGAGGTCAGGACGTCCCCGCAGAACCACAAGGAGGGATGATCGCCAGCTGCACCGGTTAGTCCGCAATGGCCGTACCAAGTCAGCTAATCAGCTTAGGGCTGAGTGGCAGCAACTGACAAATGTGCCTCTATCCAGAAGGCTAGTCAACCAACGACTGGTTCAAGCAGGCTATCGTGCTAGGCGTCCCCTGAGAAAGCCACGTCTGACCAGACAACACCGCCAGCGCCGATTGCAGTGGGCCAGAGAGCACCGTGAATGGCAGCCAGGACACTGGAATCACATGATCTTCAGTGACAAGTCTAGATTTCTGGTCTATTGTCAATATGGCCGCGTCCGAGTGTGCAGACAAGTGCATGAAGCCTACAACGAAGATTGTATAGTGCCAAGAGTCCAAGCTGGAGGTGGTGGGGTGACCGTTTGGGCTGATTTTCATGCAGTGGGCAAAACTGACCTGGTTGTTCTGAATGGAAACCTGAATACCAGTTCAAGCCAAGGGCCATTCTGGAAGAAACATTGCTTCCATTTGTTCGTGCAGCCTTTCAAGGAAACTTTGTCTTCCAAGATGACAATGCACGGCCTCATCGTGCTCGCATGATCCAGCACTTTCTTGCTGACCATGGTGCTGACCATGGTGTAGGTCTACACTGTAGAGCATATGGAGTGGCCTGCCATGTCCCCGGATATGAATCCGATAGAGAACTTGTGGGCAGAATTAACGCGTCAAATCGACCTCTTGGACCAGCAGCCGACCTCTGTGCGTGAATTGCAGCAGGCTATTGTCACTGCATGGCAAGCGATTCCTGTCCAAACCTTGGCAAATCTCGTGAACAGCATGTCTCAACGTGTACGTGCTCTCCTGAATGCTCGTGGGGGTTACACAAAGTACTGAACTGTAATTTTACTGTCCGTAATCCCAGTTGTAATTTAACTTTTGTTTTTGTTAAAAAAAATTTGGCTAATGTGCAAAATAAAGAGATACTTCTGGAAAACGTACAGAGGTTTAACACAGTACTGTCCATGAATTGAGTTCGATATCAGTTTACATCACCTTCAAGGATCAATTTATTTGTTTCGAAATGTCAAATGTGGTTTTTGTTTCTTTTAAAAGTCACATTAACAAAATCTAGAATAATTTCAACATAATTCCAATGAACTTTTGGTTCGAAGACATGTTGAAAAGTAAGTTCACCCCCACAAAAAAAATATTCCATATTAAATGCCAAGTCTGTAGAATCAATGGAGTCCTGATATTAGAATTGAAATGTTTCAAGTTTAAGATTCTTAAATAATGACAAACCTGCTCTTTCTTGGGTAGAATTCTTCAAAGTGTAAATGTCTCGATGGGATATATGTTTGAGAACACCGCAAATTGGATACCAAAAGTACATCATTCCTTTTTCTACATTATTTCAATGTTTTGAATACTGAGGACATAATCAGCCATCGCATATATACCACGTCTGAAACATCTGACATAAATGAGAGGATGGATCTCCATAGATCTCTAAAGGATGAGTGTGCTGGGTCACATGGCTTTTCACAGGTTCGAATTAATATGAGAAAGAGATAACGATGGTTGCATAAGTTGAATAAGTCGAATTAATATGAGAAAGAGATAACGATGGTTGCATACGTTGAATAAGTCGAATTAATATGAGAAAGAGATAACGATGGTTGCATAAGTTGAATAAGTCGAATTAATATGAGAAAGAGTTAACGATGGTTGCATAAAGCATACTACTCTTACCATGTGAGCGATAAAGGTCATGTGACCTGCGTTCACCTACAGGAGTAATGAAATTCATTCATTCATTCGAGCCGTTGGAGTTAACTAAGCGACCTTTGCCTGGCTCAGCTCTTGCCTCCGATGACCTTGCTCTGGAATCATGTCAGAAAGGCTTCTTGAAAAAGTTCTTTTTTTCCCCCTTCGGCAGAATCTTCATTTAGAAGAAAAATACACGCACGGATTGACTAGCTATGTATATACACTACTCACAATAAGTTAGGGATATTGCGAGAGTGAGTTTATTTTTATTTTTATAGGGTTGGGGTATTGAAATCAAGAATGCTGTGTTTTTTCACTCATTAATAACCATAGAATTAGGACCAACAACTTTTTTCAACATAATTAATACACAAAATCAACCACACCGAAGAACCTGCCAATATCCCTAACTTATTGTGAGTAGTGTACATCTAAAATACAGTTTTTCTACCGATTCTCATTCGGTCGTGTACCAGCTGTGTTCTCCAAGTGTCCTTCCAAGAACCGCAGGGTCAAAAGCATTCGAACTGTCTTATGTCTTTCTAAATCCAAGCTGTCGACTCACCTCCACTCACAATTCCAGTTTTTAGCCATTTGTCAACTCACCTCGAAATCTTTGTTCATCTATATGTCTATTCCAAGTGAACCCCTACAATGATTGGAGATTCATTTTATCTCCCAAAGCTTCACCTGACTGTCTGTCTATCTTCATCGAGTCCACGTGTGAAGGTATTTCGTTTTTTTATTTACTTGCAGTGAGTGCTGTAATAGTTTGTGACCAAGAGGCCTTCTGCTTTCAAACTCTTAAATACAACTTAAATGCTGCTTTAAAATATATTTCGTGGAAACTTCGACTTTATTTAAATGGTAGTTGAACAAAATTTAAAAGGGCTGACAGGAAGGCCTAGAGGTATGCACACTCTCACCTCTAAGCTGTGCAGCCTGGGTTTGATTCCAAAACAAAGAGTATCGTTGTATCATTTCTGGTACTAAATATACTAGGGCATGCCCGTACTATATCTATATCTAAAATTATATCCCCCCCCTCTATTTACATGAAATGGTTTGGTCCAAAGCGAACGGCTTGCGAGTACGGTGACAATCCCCCCCCCTCTATTTACATGCAATGGTTTGGTCCAAAGCGAACGGCTTCCGGAGTTTGGTAAAGAAATCGCCATCGCGTGCACAAACGCGCAGGAAAGCGAATGAATCGCAAATTCGGTTTTATTAGTTTTAAAACATAGTTTAACGCCAACATAGTTTGCAAACGTGAAATAAATGAATACGCTCTCAAATGTGCCATCCGAGGCAGAGTGTGTCCTCCACGTTCGGCACACGCGATCGTTCGCTGCTCTCTGATTGGTTGAATCGTTTTTTGGACATAGCTCGGTAAGTAATTGTCCGATTAATATGAAACCTTGAAAAGGCACATCCTCGGGTCCCCAGCAATATACCTGGCAAGTTAAAAGTATATCGGACCGGTAGTTGTCGAGAAACAGCGGTCACAGACAAACAAACAAACGTACAAACGTACAGACAGAGATTACTGGAATTATAGATAGATTAACAACCAATGTTGTCGAGGTCTTTTTGGAACACCTTGTATTTTGATCTATAAGTCTCGAGTCTATAAAGAACATGTACTGTCACTTCTAAATTGACCATTGTGAACCCTTTCCATAGACATTCACACCTGGTCAGATGTGCCTCTTGGTCAGATGTTGCTTTCAATTTCCTTCAGATAGATCAGTTACCTTTGTACGCCTCCGCCCCCGAAGGTGGCTGGAGACATTATGTTTTCGGGTTGTCCGTCCGTCCTTCCGTCCGTCCGTACGGGCTAAACCTCGTTTTTCTCAGCAAACACGTGTCTGATTGAGACATGGAGGTAGCAGCGACACCCATGTTGAATGCTTTTAGGATAATTGTGATGTCATAGGCCACGTGGTATAGCAGCCATCTTGGATTAAACGCAAATAATTAAAAAATTATTTCTCGAAAACCGCTGAATGGAAAACTTTTAAACTTCACACATTGTCAAGTACTCCCAATGGGGAACAAAAGCCTGGTAGTGACTTCATTGGTGAAATGGTATGCCAGCCATAAATGTTTTAATTGAATGCCTTATCCTAAAACACCGAAAATGCATGCACATGATCAATGCTCATTTGTATTGAAATATTAAATTAATGATATCGTAGGTCGCATGGTTTGGCAGCCATATTGGATTTCAGCTAAAACCTTTAAAAAAACATCTTCTCACAAACCACTAAGGTGATCGACTCAAAACTTTACGTGTGTCATCGACTAGGCACGTTGATTAAAAGTTGATCGCGGAAACGTCATCAGCCACATGGTGTGGCAGCCATACTGGATTAAAGGAAAATATTAAATAAATAACCTATCTATGCAAAACTTTAGAAATGTGATCCAACACCATTGCTTTATATAGTTTGAAAATGATGACGTCCTAGGTCATGTGGTTTGGCAGCCACCTTGGATAGAAAAACGAACCTTATCCGATCAACAAGAAACTTCACAAGCATGATTCCCTACCCATATATATGTAGAGTGTACATTTTTGATGTCATATGTCATATGTCATGTGGTTTGGCAGCCATATTAGCTTGAAAGGGGATATTATAAAAAAAAACCCTTCTCCGAAACCACTTCACCGATCGATGTGAAACCTGTCATGTCTGGTAAAAATGTGATACTTGAGAACAGCTGAAGGGATTTAAATCAAAGTTGTTTATTTTTAGGACAGTCAACAAGGGCAGGGACTATGCGGAGGCATATTGGCGACACAGTTGCATTGCTCTAGTTATTCTGCCAATCTGGAAACTGTTTGTGATTCGCTAGTTTGCTCATAAATTGCACTTACTTCTTCTTCTTCTTCTTCGTGAGAATGCATCACATGGTTGCTGGTTGCATCATCCATGGGAGTGGGCCATGCTAATGATTCAGTGCCACCTATACTATAGCTGGAATTTAGAATTTGATAATGGTAAAAACAAGCAATGGTCTCATGTTTTATTTTTCTTCAAAATACAATGTTGAACATTACATGTCCACGAGTGAATGGTATGGGGTGAGAAACCTGGTTAAACATGCTCTCTCAATAAAGGCATTCTCCTGACACTTCATCAGAACTGCACATTTTGTTTTGTTTTTCCACATCATGAATCCAGCCTGGCTGGCAAGATAGCCTCGAGGTATGCACACTCATCCCTGAGCTGCCTAGTCTGCGTTTGAATCCCAACCCACCTATAAACTGTCATCATGGTGATTCGCAGACATCAAGCCAGTTCAATCCTGGCAAAATCAAAGTATGCCCTCCTTCTTTCCCACTGCTACGAGATACATACCCAACTTTAGATATAACAACAATCAAACAGAAGACCAAATACTACATTGGAGTCATCAGAAGAAACCCAAATAAGTAAAGAGCAAAGATGCATTCATCAGGAGGAACCTGGATAGGATTCGGGTTTCAGCCGCTACTCCACAATCCTCAAACGCATCCAAGCGAAACCAAGTGAGCCTCACAAAAACATTTCTGAAATAATTCACTTCTCCTTTGACAGATAGATAAAGAAAGAGTGAAATAAAGAAAAAGCACAAATTGGAATGAATAAAGAGAAAAGTTAACAAGGTGGCCATCTTGGATTTTGACGTGGCGACCCAATTTTCAATAGCATTCTTCCTTATGCGTAGATACACCCACACACCAGATTAGACGTTAGTAGTTCGTTTATTTTTCAAGAAATTTCGCTCACAAGGTTCAGACATATATATGGTGGCGGCCATCTTGGATTTTGACGTGACGACCCAATTTTCAATAGCGTTCTTCCTTATGCCTAGATACACCCACACGCCGGATTAGAAGTTGGTCCTTCGCTTATTTTTCAAGATATTCCGCTCACAAGGTTCAGACATGCATGGCGGTGGCCATCCTGGATTTTGACGCAGCGACCCAATTTTCAATGGCGTTCTTCCTTATGCCCAGACACACCCACACACCGGATTAGAAGTTGGTCCTTCGCTTATTTTTCAAGATATTCCGCTCACAAGGTTCATACATATATATGGTGGCGGCCATCTTGGATTTTGACTTGGCGCCCCAATTTTCAATAGCGTTCTTCCTTATGCCGAGATACACCCACACACCGGATTAGAAGTTGGTCCTTCGCTTATTTTTCAAGATATTCCGCTCACAAGGTTCAGACATGCATGGCGGCGGCCATCTTGGATTTTGGCGGTGGCGACCCAATTTTCAATAGCGTTCTTCCTCTTGCGTAGATACACCCACACACCAGATTAGAAGTTAGTAGTTCGTTTATTTTTCAAGATATTTCGCTCACAAGGTTCAGACATACATGGCGGCGGCCATCTTGGATTTTGACAAAAGTAGAAAGAAATGTGAAAAGAACAAAGATGGCGGGAAGAATCCGGATAGATATATTTCAGCAGTTACTCGCCAGGCTCAAACGCAGTAACAGGTACAAGTTACCATAGGCCTATCAGTGGGGAAGCACAGTCCACACAACATCAGGATATGGTACAATCACTATCAAATGGAAGGAATACTACATTGGAGTGATCAGAAGGATGTCCATTATCGGTTACCTTAGCTTGGGTGAGAAGAACTCAACTTAGGCAAGATAAATGCAACAAGGCCTTCCCCTTATCCATTCAGCCACCAGACTATGCATCCGCACACCTGCTTTCCAAATGCTTCTGAAATAACACCCAAAAGTGTGCAAATCCTTGTGGAATTTGTCGTTATCTTGATGAATGATTTATAGAAATTATGGCAAAAGAAGGATGGTTTATTAATTTTATTGTGATTTGCACGCCAAAGAAACCGCGTGACACGAAAATGACCCAATATTTCCCAATATTGCACATTCTGCCGATTGTAAATTCGATCAAAACTGCAGACTTGGCTTTTCCACCAGCGTGATGTGAAGTGCCAGATTTGAACATATTCATCTGTCAAGAATCCAGTGTTCGCCAACAATGTGGGAATACTTATTGCCTTTTTACATACATTTTCACTGCTTTGCTATTCAGCTCAATTTATATTTACAAAATCTCAAACAAAATATAAACCATACGATTTGATATCCTCATGCTTCTGCAGGTCAAAAACGTTTCCCGCCGAGCCGCCCAGACAAGTAGGTGGAAATAATTGGGGCCATTAAAGTAGGAGCGGGAGGAGTAGAAGTAGTAGATACAGTTGTAATTGGAAATGAGCACCATTTACATGAGACCTATGACAATCTAATTATATTTTAGACTCTTTTATGTTACATTTTAAAGATTTTAATACCTAACATGAGCGGAAAGGAAAAACGGTTAAAATGATCGAATTCGATTAATTCTGTGTGGAAATATATGGTTTACTACAGTTAAGCTGAACATGTGTGTGCATATATATTTGTTACGGACACGACTTAGATGTTATGATGGGCCGAGCGGAATGGCCGCCGTGTTCGCACAGTTTACCCGATTACACTCGAACGTTGGCCGAATCGCGCTACGCTAGATCAATGAAGGAAAGGACACAACGGCTGGGATTAAGGCAACGACACAAGGGGTACAGTTCTCAAGACCTCCGGAGGAGGATATAATATTGGTTATGCAGAACGGTTAGATTACACGGCAAGAGGTAAAGCACAGCAAGATGGGCACTTAGACACAGTCTTATCTTATTCCCGACAGACCACAGACAAACGGGACAAGACTGACTCACACAGGGATTGATGGCAAGGAAGGGCAGGCAGTCGATAGCTCAAGGTGCACCTTGGCTCAGGGGCAGAATCGACCCGGTCCGGTCCAGAGATGCGGGTAGGTATCGTCGCGCTGGAGGTGGCGTCCGTTTCTTCTCCAAGCTGAGGCGCATCTGACGTCACCTCCGTCTTCCTGCGCATGTCCAGCGGGGAGTGACACGCCCTCGGCTCGTTAGCTCCGCCCCAGATGGAATCGGTCCGCCGCTTCTTATTGGGTGCGGGGGGTTACCGGGCTCCGCCCTTGACGAGGAGCTGACAGCGAGCCCCTGCGTGGTAACCCCGTCGGAGCACATGTTCAATGGCGGCTAACCAAGCCGGAGTGAGGACGCGCACTCCCCACGCCGCCGCCGCTGTTGTTGTTGTTGGTGTTGTTGTTCCATGAGGAAGAGATGCGGGGAGGTATTGGGAGGTCCTAAACTTACTAACGGTGCCATACAATCACATTCTGGTGCAACGAAGAGTCAGAATTAATGGAAACGAGTCCTTAACTGACATAGACTAAGAATAACTAGCAAGATGTCCTATAGTTGTCTACGTGAGATGCGGTGAACCTGGGCACGACATTTAATGGGGGAAAAAGGGGAAGGTCGGGGCTACAGAGTGTTGTTTACAGACAATGGGACTAGGGAATGGGGGATTGGGGATAGTTGGGGAGTATTGGGGAAATAGGGGAATATTTACAAGCGGATATGGATGGAGGCCAAATCCCATATCCGCAACAATATATATGGCATGCTCATGTCAATATGTAGTATGCTCATCACAACGGATATTCGTCATTAGGAATTAATGAACTTATTTATTCATATTATTATCATTGAATTATTATTATAAACAACAACCGTAAGTGATTCTAATAAACACCATATCTACAGAAATACACCATAGTCCTCTATATTATTTACATGTGGAATGATGAAGGGATTACCACCAGAAACATCAGCTTTTCCTTGCTTCTTCTCATGGTGGTTAGCATACCTCGATCAATGTCTTCTTGACTTCATCCACGATGTATATATACTGTATATATATATAATCGGAAGGAATTAAATAAGTAGTGGACGTAGCTTCAAGACGATCGATGTTTTATTTTCTGACAAGCTTTCGACCAAACAGGCCTTCTTGTTCTTCTCAGTCTATAAGAGCAGCAGGCAAGCATACAAGACATTGGTGTGATGTTGATATATGAATAAAATACATACAAAAAGAAGAGATATCGTTAATGATTACTCACCTTCCTCAAGTTCAACGAAAGTGAGCTACAGTTTACAGTTACAGTTTACGTTACAGTTTGTGTACACGTACATTGTAGGAGTTGAGGATGACGAGAGGACGAGGCCATTTCTGGTTGTTCAAAGCTCCTTTATTCCAACAGAACTCCTCAAGCGAACGGAACGCATACAGCTTCTATAATGCCAAAACCCTCTTCGGAGGGCGTGGCTCCAACAACCGCGCGCACGCCACGGCCATACCATCAAAAGCCCCACTGGCCCGTGCCCGTGGATTATGTCCCAATAAGGTAACCGCTACAACATATTATATAAACACTGTTACGGATTCGTCACTTCCACCTTGGTTGTTATTTTATATACTTGTAGGATTTTTAGTTTCAGGTAATATTGTTGTTAAGATTTTTGTGTGAAATGGAGATGACTTTAGTAAAAGGTAAAAATAAATGTTTGTTAAGGAAAAAGGAAAGCGCGGCAAAGAAACCGGAAGGTGGAGGACGAGGAGGAGAACGGCCATGACAGATATACAGCCGTGAATCGCGTCGAGGCTGCGAGCGGACTTTTTTTGATATTGGTTGTGAATGAGTCGAGGCTTCCTGGGGGAGGGATTGCCCGCGACATTGTTATATACAGTATTGCGAGTGCAATTCAACTTGCGTCTGAGGTTTTATCGCCACGTCGTTGGAGAAATCAAGCGCCTCAATTACAAGTCAACACGCCATTTTGTCCTCGAAGAAGAAGAGGCTGTCGGCTTGGTGCAACTTGTTTTGTTGTTGGGATTTCCATATGGACTTCATCGTGTTGATTGCCGTTGGTTTACCGATCAGCTCAATTTCCATATCGACCTCTCACCACGTTCACTTTTGTGCCATACCTGCCTGTTCTCGTCGTTCTGCACAGCTTCAACCAGCGTGGCGATCCATGCACGGACTTTGGGGAATGTTACATTCCACTCACGTTTGTCGTTTCGTGAGTTTATTGCTATGAGAGCATTGGGGGGAATGATGGTACCATCATATGTATTGTTCGTTTGATGCAAGTGACATGTTCATTGTACTCAGTCACATGTTATTATTGTGTATGTGAGAGTTCTTAATACAATTACTTGTTTTGTTCTACAATTGCATTGGTGTGGTTTTACCATGGTTTTTTAGAAAACGCAAAATAAATCTTTCTGCCGTGTTCCCGCTCCAGACTCTGAGGTGCTCCGTAACCGGGGTTTGTGGAGGAACACGGTAAAAACACATACAAGCACATATTCATATACTGTTTATTCATATACTGTCATATACCTCATGGCATAAATGTTGACGATTAACAGATGTTCCAACTCATCGAATCCACCTCAACTCAACTCATTCACTGAACTCATTCACTTCATTTTTTCAGGAACATCTCTTTTACCTTTAGGTATGTCGTGAACAAATGTAGGGCAGTGTATTTATATAACTATAAACAGTATATGAATATGTGCTTATATGTGTTTATATATGTACACATGTACAGTATCAACTGTAACATAAACTGTAACTGTAATCTGTAGCTCACTTTCGTTGAACTCGAGGAAGGTAAGTGAGCATTAACGATAGCTCTTCTTTTTTTAATGTATTTTATTCATATATCAATATTATACACGCCTGTGTTATGTGCATGCCTGCTGTTCTTGTAGACTGAGAAGAAGACTTGTTGGTCGAAAGCTTGTCAGAAAATAAAACATCGATCGTCTTGAAGCTACATCCACTACTTATTTATTTAAGTATTTATTTATTTATTTACACACTACATCCACACTACATCCTTCCGATTATTTATTTAAGGCAAATGAGTCACCCTGCTCGTATTGTGGAGTTTGTGCTATTTCTCACAGTTATATATATATATATATATATATATGGGAGGTCAAAAAACATAAAAGTTTGAATTGTCAGTCTCCACAAGGCCGACCCTTTTCCATATCACAACAGAAGTCTGCATGCAAAAAAGGCAGAACTAGAACGCCACTCAGTAGAGCGCATACTCCCGCCGTGGGTCAAGTTGGAATAGTACGATTTCACAAAAGTTTGAGGGAGTAGTTCAGTGACAACACAAGACAACACAAGACAAGACAACACAAGACAGACACTGCACAGATAGATATATATTTAGAATATATAGAAGATAATGTTAAAAAAAAAAGAGGCAATTTCACTTACATTTTCGGATTCAGCGTTCAATTCTATATAAGTGAGTGTATTTTGAGGCATGTGTGACTTCAAATAAAATTGTAAGCCAGGAAAACGTTCGTTTCATTCATTAGGGATACAACATGTAAAACTGGCCCAAACGCCAAAACAAAACTCGCTCATTTTAAATCGTACAAGCTAATGCGACCACTCATTCTTCTGGGAAGAATCCCGTGCACATGCTTGTCACACTTATAACTCACCTAAGTCTTTATAAGTTCATCAAATACTGACACCGCGATTGACATTCGCTGAGGTAAATGTTGATATCTCTTCTGAGCTAAAAAAAAAAAAAAAGGAAAAACAAACAAACAAAGTTTTAAAGCATTATACGTATCAAACGATACATTTTATGAAACAGGGAAACCAAATACACACTTTGGTGGTTTTAAAATGACAGAATATGTCTTCATTAGAAAAAAAACAAACCTTGAAGACGACGCTGCTAACAAAATACACCGCTCTAACGCATAACCGCGAGTTTAAACTAAATTTACAACAAATATGAAAACGATTTTCATATCACAATGTTAAATATAGAATATATAGAAGATAATGTTTAAAAAATGAGCCCTGTCTTCCAATTGTAAACAATCCTTCAAAAAATTCCTGGATCTGGAATAATATCTTGAGTTTCACCAAAAACTAATCAATTCTTCCTTATCCCAAGGGCAATCATCCCACCAACTTTCATCCAAATCCGTTCAGAACTTTTCCAGATAGCTTGTTCACAAACACACGAACACACACACACACGGACACGGACACGATCGAATGCATTACTCCCTGGCGGGAGTAAAGATCAGACAATATTTAGAGGTCCAATCCATATGTACATATTGTAATGTAAAGTCCTTACGAGACTGATGGCATCGCAAATCGAGGGATTCAGAGATACAAAGCAAACGTCCAAACAGCGGTTTATTCCCCGGAAGTGACGACACAGGAAAAATCCCTCGGGGCGCCCAAAGGTGGCGGAGCCCGGAAAAGGATATGACATCACAGTATGTTACATTCCCCCCTTTAAAGATCAAGGGGTGTCGGGCTCGGCGCACAACATTTGCGGGTCGAACACCTTATAGCAACCGGTGGTTCGGTAATGACACCACTCACAGTGGGTGAAACATCCTCGACTGGAAAGCCATTGGTCGGGCACGTTTCTGGTAAAGGTTCTACTATACGGGTGCAGGTGCGGTTACGAGGGGCGATAAAGGCACTCTCGCGGATGGTTGAACAGGTAGTGGTACAAATACAGGTGGTTCTGCTGGTTTGGTGTGACGCAACTTGAGTTGATCAAGGTGCTTCCGCTGAAGTCTACCATCAGACAGTTTTCCTAAGAACTCCCTATGTCCCTGCTCTCTACTGGTGTTGTCTCTCTCTCTGTGTCTCTCTCTCTGTCTCTCTCCTCTCCTCTCCTCTCTCTTGTCTCCCACTCATTTTATTATAAGTTATATGCGTTAGCTCTCATACGAGCCTAGACGTAGTATACAAAAAAAAATCATTGAGAAGAGAAGTGTAAACTTTTAAAAGATTTCTGAATAAGAACTAATTTCTGTAACATAGGAATAAAAAATGGAGAAGTTATTGAAGGGGGTAAATTTTCAAAAACATGTTATGCAGCAAGCAAACAAAGGTTTCTTCTTACAACAATATCTAAGGTTCACAAAAGACCCTGCACAAATATTACATGTCAGACAAGAAGATTTTCTTTTGGACAGGACATTAATTTTGACTGCCATGCTTCTTCTTGTTTTTTCTTTTTTTGTATACAAGATCGAGGCTCGCGTGAGAGCTGACATTAATCACAAAAAACATAAACGGACACATAAAACATATAATAAAGGGGGCTCCCAAGATCTCCCCACAATATGGGGAGAGACGGGGAAGCACACAAGTACAACAGTATAGAGCAGGGACATCGGGAGATCTGTGGGAAAGAGACGGCTTGGGGGGCAGGGGAAGAGGGGGGGTGGGGAGAGGTATAAATCACATGGAGACTTCTCGGACTTCCAGGGAAGAAGTTGGTACTTCAAAAAAGTGGATCTGGGGTGAATTAACGGGAGTAGAAAAGATCAAGGTTTTGGATGGGGTTAAGAGATGGTAGTGAACAGCTGTTTTAAATACCTCGAGGAAGGAGTGGGATTGAAGAGAGTGTGGGAGTTTGTTCCAGAGGCGGGAGAAAAGAGGAATGAAAGAGTGAACATGAGCAGAGAGTCTTGATTTTGACAGTTTCCTCAGAAAAGGGCTGCTGGCAGGTCTTGCAGGAATATTTTGGGGACAGAGCACAGACAGAGCTGGGGGAGCTAGGCCGGAGTGGAGTCGGTAGAAGACAGAAAGACTACCAACCTGCCTATGGTGAGCGAGTGAAAGGCCCTCAGAATTAGCTTCATCGGGGGAGATTCCAATGATTAGAAAAGCTTTAGTTTCAACAGCGTGAATCCGAGCTAGGTGTGAGGCAGGAGCACCACCCCAGAGCAAAGAGCAGTATTCCATTGAGCTGCAGATAAAAGCCTTGTATGTGGTGAGTAGCTCAGGTGTGCCAAGGAAGGACTTCACATGACAGAGGATGCCCACTCAGCAACAGGCTTTGGAGGCCAGCTTGGAAATATGGTTTTCTCAGGAAAGATCATTGCAGATAGTGAGACCCAAAAGCTTGAGTGACAACTTCTTGGAGAGGATTGTTGAGAAAGTAGATGGGAGGGTTGTTCAGTCGGTCTTTTCGGAGAGACACCATGAGAGTGTTAGATTTGTCAGGATTAAAAGACATGTTCCACTTGTTTGACCAGTTTGTGATATTGTCCAGGTCTACAGAGAGTGAAGAGGCTGCTGCCTGCCAATCTGAGGGATGAGGTATGGAGCGGCAGAGAGTGGAGTTATCAGCAAAGAGATGGAGAGGATTTTCCAGATAGTCAGAGAGATCATTGATGAAGACCAGAAAAAATCACAGGGCCCAGAACACTGACCTGAGGAACTCCAGCCTAAACAGGAAGGGGAGATGATAGAAATCTATTCAGGGCCACACGTTGACTGCAACCGGTGAGTAAGCCATGCGTGGAGTTTTCCATGGATACCTTAAGAGGAGAGTTTGATGAGCAGGGCAGGGTACCAGACCGTATCAAAGGCACATGATATGTCAAGGGAGACGGCTCTGATTTCCTGTTTGGCATTGAGGAACTCCATCCAATGTTGAGACAGCAGAAGCAACATTTCCAGAGAAGAATGACTTGGTCTGAAACCAAATTGATGATCAGAGATAAAGCCATTGGAGAAGAGGAAAGATTTAATATCTGAAGAAATGATGGATTCCATGACCTTGCTGATGATTGGGAGCAGGCCGATTGGTCTGTAGTTGCAAGGATCTGTTTTTGCACCTTTTTGTGTAAAGTGGTAATATTGGCTGATTTCGAAGCTGATTGCAGATGATCTTGGGCAAAAGAGAGGGTGAAGAGAACAGAGAGAGAGTGTGAAAGAGTGGCGGAGCAGGATTTTAGGACCTGTGGGCTGATGCCTTCAGGTCCAGTTGCAGAATCAGAGTCGAGGATTGACAGAAACTTTTCCACCTTGTCAGGAGGAAAGGACACAGAGCCCAGGAACAGCTGGGTACGACTGGGTACGGTGGGTACAGAGAAGGATGGGTTTGGGACACAACATTTAGAAGCAAACACAGAGTTGAGGCATTCAGCTTTTCCATGTGCGGAGTTAGCTGTGCAGCCATTTGAGGTAAGCGAGTGGATGGAGGGGGGAACAAACACCAGAAACGGATTTGACCAGACGCCACCAGGATTTGGAAGAGGGAGACAGGTTTGAGACTTCGGTCTTGAAGATATTGTTTCCTGGCTCTCCTGAGGGTGGACACACACTTGTTTCGGGCTTTGTGAAAGGAAATGAGATTTCTTTCCGTTGGATTTGCTTTCCAGGAGGCGAAGGCAAGTTGTTTCTGGGCAACTGCCTCACCACAAGATTCCGTGTACCATGGACGGGAGGAAGGGTATGACAACTGAAGGCGAGATGGGATAAATCTGTGCATGAGAGACAGCAATTTACTTTGGAAGAATTCCCAGGATGAGTTTGTCAGAGGCGGTGGAGATGGGAGACCAGTCCAGATGATTGATGGCTGCTTGAAGACCGTGCCAGTTGGCCTGAGTGAAATGCCAGACTCCTCGACGCTGAGGAGGCTCTCTGAGAATGGTCAGAGAGATGTCCACTTTAACAAGCACATGATCAGATGAGCCGATTGGAGCAGAAGAAGAGCAGCAGACATTTGCACGGAAGTTAGTCATAACCAAGTCTAGAAGAGAAGATGCTCCGTTGCCTGAGATCCGGGTTTGGAAATTGACAGATTGTGTCAGTCCCAGTAAGTCGCAGAAGTCCTTTGCTGAGGAGCCATGGCTGGTGAGAGAGGTACCCACACCCAGCCAACTAGCATGGTGACAATTGAAATCACCACATATGAGGAAGAGAGAGTTGGGATGAGTAGATAGAAGTTGGTCCATATTATCAGACAGCGAGATGTAGATGGAGTCATCACTGTTTGGTGGACGGTACAACACACATATGAACAAAAGTTGGGAGCAAAGGAGAAGCCGTAGCCAGAGGTACTCCTGGGGGTGAGGTGGAGAGAGGGCAGTGCAGGGCGAGTGAAGAAGAGAGTTTTTGATAAAGATAACAACCCCGACTCCAGGACGAGGGTCAGGTCTATCATACCGGAGGAGGGAGTAACCCGGGAGAGATATTAAGGAATCAGAGACATCATGAAGGAGGAAAGTTTCTGTTAAGCAGATCAAGTCTGGTTTGTCAGAAGCAACCTGTATGGAGAGATCAGTCAAATTTGAGCGAAGGCCCGGATGTTTGAGGTCCATACCGTTAATGAAGGGGGAGCATCGGATACAGAACAGGGGGGGGGGGTGGGGGGGGTAAGATGTGGAAGAGGAAGAAGAGGTAGGGAGAGCTGTTGAAAGTGTGTCAGAGATTTCAGAATAGCTAGGAGAAAGGGAAGGATGGGGCGGACAAAAGGTTTGATGGTGATTGGGTGAGGCACAGTGAGGTGTTATTTGAGGGCGGGGCAGAGCGAGGCAGAAGGTTGGGGGAGATGGAGGTGAGAGTTGGAAAGGGGGAAGAAGCGGGGAGGACGCTTTGAGGAGGAGGAGGGGTGAGAGGGGGGAAATGGAGAAAAAATGAGTGTGGTGAGATTTGAAGGGGAGGGGCAAGGGGGGAGTTTATGAGGGAAGGGGCAAGGGGGAGATTTGAAAGGGATGGGAGATGGGGGAGATTTGGAGGGGAGCGGTGAGGGGGGGGCTTAGGAGGGGAGGGGCGAGGGGGAGACTCAGAGGGGAGGGGTGCAGGGGGTGTTTAGGAGGGAAGGGGCAAGGGGGGAGATTTGAAAGGGATGGGTGATGGGGAAGATTTGGAGGGGAGGGGCAAGGGGGGAGATTTGAAAGGGATGGGTGATGGGGAAGATTTGAAAGGGATGGGTGATGGGGAAGATTTGGAGGGGAGGGGCAAGGTGTGAGATTTGAAAGGGATGGGTGATGGGGAAGATTTGGAGGGGAGGGATGAGATTGGAATTTAGAAAGTGTTGTACGATTAATGGGAAACGAACATGTGTTGCAGGAGAACTTCAGAACTTAGTGCCCCGTGAAGTAGCTTCCAACTTTGGTCCCCAACCACCCTTGGTGTTGGGTCGAGATAAAGAGATTCCCAACTTGGATGGATGGGCAAGGGAGGCAGAAGAACCTCACGCCATGGAGTGTCCATGCGATTTGCTAATGCAACAAAGTGGAGTGAGTGGATTTACTCGTCCATATATTTCCTTCCTTGATGCATCACAGAAGGGCACCCCAGCATGCCAGGGACCCTGCTCATATTATGCGGAGGTGGCGCAAGGAAAATATCGCATCCATGCGGTTTCATTGTGAAAGCCACGGAAGTAGGAGGGCAAACCTGCATAACGTCCTCACCTTCGTAAGGCTTCTCCAGGTAATCCAGGCAAGTGCATTTTTGAACTTTTGGAGTATCCTAAAAGGAACTCTTCTTGTCTGCAGGTCTATCTTTGCTGCAAGTTCCTCAGGTGAGAGAATGCCATTCTTCCCATCCTTTAGGAGATTGCCCACTGTGGATATATTTTTTTCAACATGTTTTCTCCATACATTGATGGAAGCTAGCAGTGGGGCTTGTAGTCAAGGGTTCAAGAAAAGCGGCTCTTCCAGCAGGTCTTCCCCTGGGTGGGGACCATTTGTTCTGGTCATTTCAATTGTATACCAGGCCTTCAGCATTTCCTGATAAAAAGAAGGCAATGGGTCACTGGAAATGTTTTTGCAGTTGATACTGAAAATTTGCCTTTTATACCCTAGGCCGAGCACTTTACTGAAAAAGTACGATGCCAGCTTGCACCATTGTGGTGTTGGGTTCGCGTAAAGGTATCGTTTAATTGCCTGAAGGTGTAAAAGTGGCTTCGAAGGCAGGGAAAACCCTGTCCACCTTCAGCAAGAGGCACTCAAGATTCCCAAAGATACTCAATGCTTTCCATTCCAAAAGCAGTCCACCAACTTCCTTTGCACCTTAGCCAGAAACCAAACAGGAACACTTATGCAAGAAAGCCTGAACAACAGTTTGGGAAGGACAAATTGTTTCAGTAAAAGGGCTCTCCCATGTAAAGATAGGATCCTTAATAATCCATTCCAATCTCTCATGTTCACCTGCATTTTCCCTTCTCGGGTGCTCCAATTGCGAATTGATGAGCCATTACGAGAGATTGACAAATAGACCCCCAAATGTTTGAGTTCCTGGTGACACCATGTTCATTGCTGAAACAGCATCGGGAGTTCGCCAATCTGCATTGCTCCAACCAGTACTCCAGAGCTCTTCTGCCAATTTATTTGAGCAGATGATGCTGCCGAGTACATTTGTTGACAGTCATAAACTGTTTGCATGTCTTTTGCACTTCCCGCAAACACGAGAACATCATCAGCATAAGCAGAAAGAAAGAAGGGACTATTATAGTCCGGTACCATGATGTCAGTTAACCTTCGCCTCATTCGACAGAGAAAAGGCTCAATACACAATGAATATAGCTGGACAGACAGAAGACCTCCTTGCCTTATTCCACTCTCAAAAGTAAGAGGTAGTAGTAGTAATAGTATCAGTAGTAGTACTAATAGTAGTGGTATAAGTAGTAGTAGTAGTAGTAGTAGTAGCATCAGTAGTAGCAGTCGTAGTAGTAGTAGTACTAATAGTAGTACTAATAGTAGTAGTTTAGTAGTATGGTGTTAAGGCTTTTCAAATACGCCATGTGGAATCACATTTGAAGGTCAATCTGTACTTGAAGCATTGGCCATTGGTTGTCGCCATTTTGTGATCTCCACACATGTGAAATGTGTGCCAGCTACACTCAATTACTATCTAGTTCATGACAATTATATTTTTCTTATAGACTTTAAAAATAAAAAAAGTATGGCACATCACAGTGCTGATGGCATATTTGTTCTCTTTAACAATGATAGTATGAAATGTATTTTTCATATTTCGACCAGAGCAACATAAATCTGGTTGTTTCAGACTTCCACAATACCACGTGGATGGTTAGAATCCAGCCAGATTGCAATCTATCAGACTCAGTCTTAATACACTTGGGATGTTGTAAATGGTTAAAGACAGTAGGTATACCTTACCACCTCCTGTTTTGCTTACAATACAAAGCATATGTTATAAGTACAGTTGCAAGTCAAATGAACGATCGTGTATATGTGTCAGTTCGTTTACAATGGTGGTCATAAAATATCAATTTATATCCAAACAGATTGTTTTATGTTGAATTTTTATTTCCCACGTGTACAAGGTGTTGAAAGATTATACATTTTAGAATTTTATCAAGATCCATTTGTATCCAATAATTATATCAAGAACTATCTCAAAACTACTGGAATAAAATTAAAAAAACTTGTAAAATATTGCACAAAGAAAAGATTTTTAAAAGTCTAAATATTTTGTTAACTTTAAATTGTTATGCCAGATAATCATGACAAATGGTGAATTAAACAATCATGGCTGAGTAATAAAAGTGTTTATTGTTGAACTTGTTAATATACTTTATTTTGATGCACATGGTGTTGGTGCTCCTAAAGCGCAGTTTTTGACAAGGGTTATACTGGGTGGTTTGCCATTGACTTCCTTGCAGACGTTAAGCAGGAGTTTGTAATTTGTTCAGGGTGCCGGCGATAACTTGCCTACTCTTCGTGAAGGACACCATGAGATATTTAATCCACCAACTAATCCACCAACTTATGCCAGCAGACGGGACAACCAGTTTAACGTTCATCCGAGGGATGGCAGACACAATGATGAATCACCCTGCCTGTGAAACACCAGGGTGGCAGTTTATAGCTGGGTCGAGATTCAAACTCATAAATACATAGATGTCTTAGAGGCAAATTTGCATACCTCTTCATTTGCGTACCTGTCAGTGAGAGCTGACATTAATCACAAAAAACATAAACGGACACATAAAACATATAATAAAGGGGGCTCCCAAGATCTCCCCACAATATGGGGAGAGACGGGGAAGCACACAAGTACAACAGTATAGAGCAGGGACATCGGGAGATCTGTGGGAAAGAGACGGCTTGGGGGGCAGGGGAAGAGGGGGGGTGGGGAGAGGTATAAATCACATGGAGACTTCTCGGACTTCCAGGGAAGAAGTTGGTACTTCAAAAAAGTGGATCTGGGGTGAATTAACGGGAGTAGAAAAGATCAAGGTTTTGGATGGGGTTAAGAGATGGTAGTGAACAGCTGTTTTAAATACCTCGAGGAAGGAGTGGGATTGAAGAGAGTGTGGGAGTTTGTTCCAGAGGCGGGAGAAAAGAGGAATGAAAGAGTGAACATGAGCAGAGAGTCTTGATTTTGACAGTTTCCTCAGAAAAGGGCTGCTGGCAGGTCTTGCAGGAATATTTTGGGGACAGAGCTGGGGGAGCTAGGCCGGAGTGGAGTCGGTAGAAGACAGAAAGACTACCAACCTGCCTATGGTGAGCGAGTGAAAGGCCCTCAGAATTAGCTTCATCGGGGGAGATTCCAATGATTAGAAAAGCTTTAGTTTCAACAGCGTGAAAATCCTCCCAGCCCATACTTTTATTAATGGTCTAAATTTATGTCACCGCCATTTGATAGATTTATATAATCACACATTGTTTGAATTACCACTGTTTATCAGTTTTATATAATTAATTGCATGAAAACGGATTTATTGAAGTTCAAAACATCCTAATGCTCTTTAAAAGTTTATTTTACGGTATATATATATTTCATAACTAATACAGTGTTATATTTAATTTGGACAATGGGTGACGATGTAATGACAAATCATGGATATTAGGATAGAATGAAGGAGTGCAATCTAGCTAGATAAGGTTGCAGAATATATACAGAACAAATAGTTCTTATATTGCAAAAATCATCTCAACACTGTGCTGGTCAATTCACCAGGAGTTTACAACAAGGGGTAAAACATTTTATTTTAATGTAGTGATGCCATGTGTCGAATTATTTATGTTGGCTCAACTATTGATGCTTGCTTGACTAACAGATCAGATGACAAGTCAGAGGATGTTTGTTTGCCTTAAATAATCTTAGTTGGCCAGTGATATAATTAAATAACAGAAGTTTTACTTCTTCTAACAAAAACTCTTGTACATCCATCCCCAACCCCAACCCAAACAAACAAACAAAACACATTTTCACAGACAAACAAACAAAACAAGAATGCCTCTTTCCCAAGTCCCCTCAATACTTTTCTCTTATCTCCCTATTTACCTTCCACACCTTACCTTTTCTCAATTTAAACGTTGTGCCATTTTATTGAGATAATTTACATCGGTGCTTCATAAATGGAAACTTTCTGTGTATTTTGAGATTTCTGTGATGTATTTTGAGAAATGCTGTGCCTTTTGAGGTTTTAGACTAAAACCAACATATTTGAGCCCAGAAAGAATCCTTCCCTGACATGCAGGATAAACTTCCATTACAAATACAAAGCCATATAAGCTACAGCAAATAACACGTCATGATTTATGCCTAAATTTAGGAAATTTATTGACAAATGCATGATACTAGAAGGGCACCAAGTAGCGCGCATACCTCCACCTGGCTGAACCCTTTACGTTTTGTATCCATTGATTTGCATCAGAACCTGAACTGAAGTCTAATTGACTTGTTCCTGTCACATACCCAACTCATCCACCAAGTTTTGTTATAGCCCATCCAAAACTTTTTGAGATATCATACTACAAGTATATTGTTTATGTCCTTAATAATTATTATCGCCCTAAAAATTAAACTAACACCAAATTAAGCCCTAAAAATTAAATAATTATCGTATCCGAATCCATATTCAGATCTTCACCAAAATTGAATCAATTCTTCCTTGTCACACCCAACCTGTTTACCACGTTTCTTCCGAATCCGTTCATAACTTTTTGAGATATCCTACTATAAGTATATCGTTTTTGTCCCTATCTCTCAATTACAAATAATCACTATAAAAATTAAAAATCTATCAGATCTCAATCTGGATCCAAATCTTCACAAAAATTAAATCAATTCTTCCTTGTCAAACACCCAACCTGCTTAACAAGTTTCTTCCGAATCCGTTCATAACTTTTTAAGATATCGTGCTATAAGTAAATCGTTTTTGGCGATATCTCTCATTTATGAATAATCACTTTAAAAATTAAAAATCTTTCAAATCGCAATCCAGATCCAAATCTTCACCAACATTGAATCAATTCTTCCTTGTCACACACCCAACCTGTTCACCAAGTTTCTTCCGAATCCGTTCATAACTTTTTGAGATATCCTACTATAAGTATATCGTTTTTGTCCCTATCTCTCAATTACGAATAATCACTATAAAAATTAAAAATCTATCGGATCTCAATCCGGATCCAAATCTTCACAAAAATTGAATCAATTCTTCCTTGTCAAACACCCAACCTGCTTAACAAGTTTCTTCCGAATCCGTTCATAACTTTTTAAGATATCGTGCTATAAGTAAATCGTTTTTGGCGATATCTCTCAGTTATGAATAATCACTTTAAAAATTAAAAATCTTTCAAATCCCAATCCAGATCCAAATCTTCACCAACATTGAATCAATTCTTCCTTGTCACACACCCAACCTGTTTACCAAGTTTCTTCCGAATCCGTTCATAACTTTTTGAGATATCCTACTATAAGTATATCGTTTTTGTCCCTATCTCTCAATTACGAATAATCACTATAAAAATTAAAAATCTATCGGATCTCAATCCGGATCCAAATCTTCACAAAAATTGAATCAATTCTTCCTTGTCAAACACCCAACCTGCTTAACAAGTTTCTTCCGAATCCGTTCATAACTTTTTAAGATATCGTGCTATAAGTAAATCGTTTTTGGCGATATCTCTCAGTTATGAATAATCACTTTAAAAATTAAAAATCTTTCAAATCCCAATCCAGATCCAAATCTTCACCAACATTGAATCAATTCTTCCTTGTCACACACCCAACCTGTTCACCAAGTTTCTTCCGAATCCGTTCATAACTTTTTGAGATATCCTACTATAAGTATATCGTTTTTGTCCCCATCTCTCAATTACAAATAATCACTATAAAAATTAAAAATCTATCGGATCTCAATCCGGATCCAAATCTTCACCAAAATTGAATCAATTCTTCCTTGTCAAACACCCAAACTGTTTACCATGTTTCTTCCGAATCCGTTCATAACTTTTTGAGATATCGTGCTCACAGCCAAACAAACGGACAGACAGGAGGGAAAATGTAACCTCCGTCCACCATAGGTGGCACAGGTAATTCGTAAATTCATGTCATAACATAGGATAGAATGTCAGTGATTTCTATATAAAAACTGCCTCGTTAAAATTGCAATGCATATAAAATGTCAGATTCATTAATTCAGTTCATTGATTTTTTTATGTCTGGCCATAGACTCACCAATTATCGGATATGTTGCTTTAACTTCTGCAGGAAAAGTCCCACGGAGTGTCAGGTAGGGAAAGATGACCCCGTTAGGAAAGGTCGGGAAAGAACACCCCTTGTAATATTTATGAAGTGTAATGGAGTTTTATTATACAATGGTAAAGACTCATGTAGGAGCAACTGTAAATGACAAAGGACAGCAGCTGTATAGACTACCAAAAGGTAAAGGGTATAGACATACAAATTACACCAGGAGGAAAGGAAGAATAACCCAAAAAAGAAGAACAATAGCCTAAACAGGAAACTAATAGGAAATATCGAATAAGTTTGCAGAAGAGATCATAGATATGCTTGATTGAGCACATTAGGTAGTGATGGACAGCGTATTTGATTGACTAAAGTGAGGAGGGCGTCTATGGATGAGAATCACCATGGACCGATGGTTGCGGCTGCCACCTGAGGACAAGATGAGAATATCTGTGCAAAGCTATGTTGCTAAATTGAGAGCAAAGGTGGACAAGGCCCAGGTGGGCTCACATAATGTTCCATACATAATCCTTGATGATGGGATGAGCCCTTGGCTTGGGGAAAAAAGACTCTTAGTTGATTTGGCAGGGATCCGAGGAACGTTTTGCTGTAAAGCAGGTGATACCATTGTTGAAAAATTTCCGCATTGAAGACTTGGAGTGAAAATGAAAATGAAAACCTCTTCGCATGGCTGTGACTCATAAGGCTTTGCTTGTGATTTACAGTCACGTGAAAAAGTAAGTACACCCCATGTAAAGTTTTGACTTTTTCAACATATTTCAACATACAGCTATTTGATCTTCATTTTTGACAATATTGATAGATAAAGGTGATATAATATGACAAATATCATGAAACATTTACATTTTGCAGTCCATTGTATAATTTAAATAAACATAAATGCAAATTTCGCATGTGGAAAAAGTAAGTACACCCTTGGCTCTAATAGGTGGTATTTCCCCCTTTGGCAGAAACAACCTCAAGTAGGCGTTTCTTATAACTGTCTACCAGTCTCTGACGTCAGCTGGGAGAAATTTCTGCCCACTCCTCCATGCAGAATTCTTTCAGCTGTGCGATGTTTGAGGGGTTTCTTGCATGCACAGCTCGTTTCAAATCCCCCCACAACATCTCGATGGGATTTAGATCCGGGCTTTGACTTGGCCATTCCAGAACCCTCCATTTCTTTATTTTCAGCCATTCCTTGGTGGATTTACTGGTATGTTTAGGGTCATTGTCATGTTGCAAGGTCCACCTTCGGTTGAGCTTCAACTTCTCCGACAGATGGTCTCATATTATCCTCAAGCACCCTATGGTCCAATGACGAATTCATAGTGGATTATATGACGGTGAGCTGCCCAGGCCCTGATGCAGCAAAGCTGCCCCAAACCATAATATTTCCACCACCATGCTTTACAGCTGGTATCAGGTTCTTGTGGTCAAATGCTGTCTTTGGTTTTCGCCAAACATGTCTTCTGGTACTGTGGCCAAATAGCTCTACCTTTGACTCATCTGTCCAGAGCACATTGTTCCAGAAGTGCTGGTCTTTGCCCAGGTGTTCATTGGCAAACTTTAGTCTTGCCCTGATGTTCCTTCTGGACAGTAAAGGTTTCCTCCTGGCACACCACCCTTGTAGATCAAATTTGTGCAGCCTCTCTCTAATGGTACACTCGTGCACTTTGACATCAACAGTGGCAAGAACTACCTGTAGGTCCCGTGATGACATTCTGGGGTCCTTAGAGACTTCTTTCAGCATCTTGCGGTCTGCTCTCGGGCTGAACTTGCTGGGGCGGCCTGGCCTGAACAAGTTGGCAGTTGTTTGGAATCTTCTCCACTTGTAGATGATCTTCCGGACAGTCAAATGATTGATTTCAAATTGTTTGGAGATCTTTTTAAATCCCTTCCCAGACTCGTAGGCATCTATAACCTTCTTTCTGAAGGCCTCAGAGAGCTCTTTGGATCTTGGCATGGTGACGCCACACACTTCAACAACAAAGAGCAAATCAAACTAAATGTCTGAGGTTTAAATAAAACAGGTTCCTCCAAGATCCTCTCTAACGATGTTCTAATCATTTGCACCTGAGCTGGTGCACCTGATTCTAATTTTAGGTATTTGAAGTAGTGATAAATGTAGGGGTGTACTTACTTTTTCCACATGCGAAATTTGCATTTATGTTTATTTAAATTATACAATGGACTACAAAATGTAAATATTTCATGATATTTGTTATCTCGTGAGATCTCGGCGAGGTCACGTCTTTTCGAAGCTGTTCCATGCGCTCACGCTTTCGAAGCTAAGTGATCTTTCTCAATTGTGTTTTTGTCGAGACTGTATCTATCTTTCGGTGTATGTACCTATAGCGTATCTTTTGGAAAATTTTCGGTGCTAATTTTTCGTACATGTATACACAATCGTCGGTGAATGCGTATCGAGTATTCTGAGGCCTAGTAATCGTAGGCTTGGCTACCGTACCGTCTCCGACCTTGTGGTTTTGTTTTTCTCTCAGCGATTCGTCGGAGGCGCTGCAATTATTTTCGTTCTCTGTTTCGTCCCAGTTATTCACCCCATACGTCCTTGTTTAATATCTCTACTCAAAAAAAAAAAACCCCAAAAAAATATTTCCTTCCCAGGTCTTATTCGTTTATTTGTTGTTCTTATCTGTTCGTTCGTTCTTCGTTCGCGATCACGCGATCACGTGGATAGAAATGTATAATCTCTCCCCTGAACAACTATTTTCTCTCATATATTATAACACCCTTTTCTTCTTTTCCTACAAAAGGATGCTTTCGTCTTGCTCACCAAATCTATTCATTCCAAAAAATATATATAATACCATCTCTTACAGTTCCTCCTTTCTACATTCCCTAAACTATCCAGAACTCCACCCCTCCTTCAGTGTCCTCAAACGTATTTTTGACTCGAAGGTCTCAAACTCATTTTGCAAAAAATGTTTGTTTCCCATGAATCGTACACTTTTCAAAATCCAATCTCACCCCTCCCCTCCAAATCCTCCCCATCACCCATCCCTTTCAAATCTCCCCCCTTGCCCCTTCCCTCCCCTCCCTCCTAAACTCCCCCCACACCCCTCCCCTCCGAGACTCTCCCTCGCTCCTCCCCTCCTAGACTCCCCTCTCACCCCTCCTCCTCAAAGCATCCTCCCTGCTTCTTCCCCCTTCCAACTTTCACCTTCATCTCCCCCAACCTTCTGCCTCGCTCTTCCCCCTCCTCAAATAACACCTCACTGTGCCTCACCCAATCTCCATCAAACCTTTTGTCCGCCCCATTCTTCCCTTTCTCCAAGCTATTCTGAAATCTCTGAAATCTCTGACACACCTTCAACAGCTCTCCCTACCTCTTTCTCCTCTTCCACATCTTACCCTACCCCTCCCCCCCCTGTTCTGGACCCGATGCTCCCCCTTCCTCTTCATTAACGGTATGGACCTCAAACATCCGGGGCCTCCGCTCAAACTTGACTGATCTCTCCATACAGGTTGCTTCTGACAAACCAGATGTGATCTGCTTAACAGAAACATTCCTCCTTCATGATGTCTCTGATGCCTTGGTATCTCTCCCAGGTTACTCCCTCCTCCGGTATGATAGACCTGAGCCTCGTCCTGGAGGTGGGGTTGCTATCTTTATAAAAAACTCTCTTCCTCACTCGTCCTCCACTGCCCTCTCTCCACCTCACCCCCAGGAATACCTTTGGCTACGGCTTCCCCTTCGCTCCCACCTTTTGTTCATATGTGTGTTGTACCGTCCACCAAACAGTGATGACTCCATCTACATCTCGCTGTCTGATAATATGGACCAACTTCTATCTACCCATCCCAACTCTCTCTTCCTCATATATGGTGATTTCAATTGTCACCATGCCAGTTGGCTGGGTGTGGGTACCTCTCTCACCAGCCATGGCTCTTCAGCAAAGGACTTGTGCGACTCACTGGGACTGACACAATCTGTCAATTTCCCGACCCGGATCTCAGTCAACGGAGCATCTTCTCTTCTGGATTTGGTTATGACAAACTTCCCTGAAAATGTCTGCTGCTCTTCTTCTGCTCCAATCGGCTCATCTGATCATGTGCTTGTCAAAGTGGACATCTCTCTGACCATTCTCAGAGAGCCTCCTCAGCGTCGACGAGTCTGGCATTTCACTCAGGCCAACTGGCACGGTCTTCAAGCAGCCATCAATCATCTGGACTGGTCTCCCATCTCTACCGCCTCTGACATCAACTCATCCTAGGAATTCTTTCAAAGTAAATTGCTCTCTCTCATGCACAGATTTATCCCATCTCGTCTTCAGTTGTCAAACCCTTCCTCCCGTCCATGGTACACGGAATCTTGTGGTGAGGCTGTTGCCCTGAAACAACTTGCTTTCGTCTCCTGGAAAGCAAATCCAACGGAAGGAAATCTCATTTCCTTTCACAAAGCCCGAAACAAGTGTGTGTCCACCCTCAGGAGAGCCAGGAAACAATATCTCACCGTTCTCAAGACCGAACTCTCTTATCTGTCTCCCTCTTCCAAATCCTGGTGGCGTCTGGTCAAATCTGTTTCTGGTGTTTGTTCCCCCTCCATCCCCTCCCTCACCTCAAACGGCTTAACGGCCGACTCCGCACGTGAAAAAGCTGAATGCCTCAACTCTGTGTTTGCCTCTAAATCTTGTGTCCCAAACCCATCCCTCTCTGTACCCACCGTACCCAGTCGTACCCAGCTGCTCCTGGACTCTGTGTCCTTTCCTCCTGACAAGGTGGAAAAGTTTCTGTAAACCCTCGACTCTGATTCTGCAACTGGTCCTGACGGCATCAGCCCACGGGTCCTAAAATCATGTTCTTCCGCTCTTTCACTCGCTCTTTCTGTTCTCTTCACCCTCTCTTTTGCTCAAGGTCATCTGCCATCTGCTTGGAAATCAGCCAACATCACCGCTTTGCACAAAAAAGGTGCAAAAACAGATCCCAGCAACTACAGACCAATCAGCCTTCTCCCAATTATCAGCAAAGTCATGGAATCCATCATTGCTTCAGATATGAAATCTTTCCTCTTCTCCAATGGCTTGATCTCTGATCATCAATTTGGTTTCAGACCTGGTCACTCTACCCTGGACATGCTGCTTCTGCTTTCTCAACAATGGATGGAGGTCCTCAACGCCAAACAGGAAATTAGAGCTGTCTCCCTTGACATTTCACGTGCCTTCGATACGGTCTGGCACCCTGCTCTGCTCACCAAACTCTCCTCCTTTGGTATCCATGGAAACCTCCACGCATGGCTGGCGGACTTCCTCTCTGGTCGTAGTCAACGTGTGGCCCTGAATGGATTTCTCTCATCTCCTCTTCCTGTTCAGGCTGGAGTTCCCCAAGGTAGTGTTCTGGGCCCTGTGCTTTTTCTGGTCTTCATCAATGATCTCTCTGACTCTCTTGAAAATCCTCTCTATCTCTTTGCTGACGACTCTACTCTCTGTCGCTCCATTCCTCATCCCTCAGATCGGCAGTCTGCAGCCTCCTCACTCTCTGCAGACCTGGACAAAATCACAGACTGGGCAAACAAATGGAACATGTCTTTCAATCCTGATAAATCTCACACTCTTACGATGTCTCTCCGAAAAGACCGACTGGAAAACCCTCCCATCCACTTTCTGAATAATCCTCTCCAAGAAGTTCTGTCACTCAAGCTTTTGGTCTCACTATTTGCCATGATCTTTCCTGGGAAAACCACATTTCAAATCTGGCCTCCAAAGCCAGTCGCCGACTGGGCATCCTCCGTCGTGCGAAGTCCTTCCTTGGCACACCTGAGCTCCTCACCACATACAAGGCTTTCATCTGCAGCTCTATGGAATACTGCTCTCCCCTCTGGTCTGGTGCTCCTGCCTCACACCTAGCCTGTCTTCACGCTGTTGAAACCAAAGCGTTCAGAATCATTGGAATCTCCCGCGATGAAGCTAACTCCAAGGGCCTTTCACTCACTCACCGCAGGCAGGTTGGTGGTCTTTCCGTCTTCTACTGACTCCTCTCTGGCCTTGCCCCCCCAGCCCTCTCTGGGCTCTGTCCCCCAAATATTCCTACAGGTCACACAAGATCTGCCTGCAACCCTCTTATGGTTAAACTGCCAAAATCAAGACTTTCTGCTCACCTTCACTCCTTCATTCCTCTTTTCTCCCGCCTCTGGAACAAACTCCCTCACTCTCTTCAATCCCACTCCACCCTCCAGGTCTTTAAAACAGCTGTTCATCACCATCTCTTATCCTCCCACATCCAAAACCTTGATCTTTTCTACCCCCGGTAATTTCGGTCCCCTTGTGTTTTATACCTCTCCCCCCCCCCCCCCCCCCCACTCCCATTCCCACGCCTCCTGCCCCCAAGCCCTCTCCCTCCCACACTTCTCCCTGCTCTCAAATGTTGTGGTTGTGTGCTTCCCCTTCTCTCCCCATCTTGTCTTCCGCTCCCTCTTTTTGTATATTTTGTTTGTCTGGTTGATTTGTTTGTGAAATAACTTTATCTCTCAATATTGTTGAAATGAAGATCAAATAGCTGTATGTTGAAATATGTTGAAAAAGTCAAAACTTTACATGGGGTGTACTTACTTTTTCACGTGACTGTATGCAGGTACGTTTGGTAATTGGTTTATGGAAATGGGCTGGATGTGGCCATGAGCACCACCATGTTGCACTGATTGGGGAGAAGGTTTATAATGTTTATGAACATCAAAATGAATATACATCGTGTGTGTGTGTGTGTGTGTGTGTGTGTGTGTGTGTGTGTGTGTGTGTGTGTGTGTGTGTGTGTGTGTGTGTGTGTGTGTGTGTGTGTGTGTGTGTGTGTGTGTGTCATAGCTATATAGGAATACAATTATTGAAACCTTGTATATGGTAGGTGGTTGCGGTAACAATTTTGTCAGCTTAGGGGAGCGTACTGTAATGCAAGTTTTGTGGGTGGGAAAGTTTTCCACAGGTGGAGGAATCCCTCAATGAGATAGAGATAGAGAGGGAGATATATAGAGCCAAGTCCATGCCTCACCTAACTTTGGTCTGGGAGCAACTGGAAAGGTAATCCGCTGGAAGGAGAGTCAGTGTCGGTCTGCCAGATTTGAGGTTGACCCTGCTTGCAGTGGCTCCAACCTCACGCTTGGTTGCACTGGCTCCAACCTCACCCTTGCTTGCACTGGCTCCAACCTCACCCTTGCTTGCACTGGCTGCAACCTCACCCTTGCATGCACTGGCTCCAACCTCACCCTTGCTTCCACTGGCTCCAACCTCACCCTTGCTTGCACTGGCTCCAACCTCACTCTTGCTTCCATTGGCTCCAACCTCACCCTTGCTTCCACTGGCTCCAACCTCACCCTTGCTTGCACTGGCTCCAACCTCACCCTTGCTTGCACTGGCTCCAACCTCACTCTTGCTTGCACTGGCTCCAACCTCACCCTTGCTTCCACTGGCTCCAACCTCACCCTTGCTTCCACTGGCTCCAACCTCACCCTTGCTTGCACTGGCTCCAACCTCACTCTTGCTTCCATTGGCTCCAACCTCACCCTTGCTTCCACTGGCTCCAACCTCACCCTTGCTTGCACTGGCTCCAACCTCACGCTTGGTTGCACTGGCTCCAACCTCACCCTTGCTTGCACTGGCTCCAACCTCACGCTTGGTTGCACTGGCTCCAACCTCACCCTTGCTTGCACTGGCTCCAACCTCACCCTTGCTTGCACTGGCTCCAACCTCACCCTTGCTTGCACTGGCTCCAACCTCACGCTTGGTTGCACTGGCTCCAACCTCACCCTTGCTTGCACTGGCTCCAACCTCACCCTTGCTTGCACTGGCTGCAACCTCACCCTTGCTTGCACTGGCTCCAACCTCACCCTTGCTTCCACTGGCTCCAACCTCACTCTTGCTTCCACTGGCTCCAACCTCACCCTTGCCTGCACTTTCTACACCCTCTCCACTGCCTGCACTTTCTCCACCTTCTTCACTGTCTGCACTTGCTACACCCTGCCCACTGCTAGCACTTGATACACCCTCTCCACTGCCAATCTGCTCTACAGACTCCATTCTCAAATGCAACCAACCTTTATTTATAAATTATTCACACAATGTCACATCCTTTAACAAATCAACAGTAATCCTAAGGTGTACTATTTTTACACATTTTCTACAGCAAAGGCCCACTATCCCTGATGTTGCCCACCTCAAACATTTATCACATTGTCTATAATCTTCGTCTATGAAACTTGTTCCCCTATTGACTTACTCTCTATTAGCTCGTTTCCCAACCATCTTCTCACTCCCTTTCTTTCTCAAAATAAACGTACTGCTCGACTAGTCGCGAAAACAAGTCGGCTTTAAAATACATGCTTCAAAATCAAACAATACAATTATCCACTAATCTGCTAATAACACTACTTACTGCAACCTAAAGCGATATCAAATATACCAACCCTCACACAAAATCACGATCACAAATATAAATAGTACAACAAAAAAACATTTTTCCTGTTTTGCTGTAAGAAGCGACGAATCCACCGACTGGAAACAGGAAGTCCTCCAACCAAGTTCACTTTTTGAGACATGTCTTTTTTCTGCAATTGTCTGACAGTTTTTCTACAATTTATTACAATGTCATAATCAATTTCTTCCTTTTCCATTCCGAGTATGATTGCGTAAAAATACAAAGATCAACTATCTAATTTCGAAGAATTGTTTTTAGCTCACCTGGCTGGACCTTAGTTCCGGGGAGCTTATGCGATGGTGCGGTCAGTCAGTCCGTCAGTCCGTCAGTCCGTCAGTCCGTCAGTCCGTCAGTCCGTACACTTGCAACTTCTTCTCCGAAACCGCTGAAGGGATTGTTACTAAATTTGGCACAAATTATATTTGGTGTGTTGTGACTAAAGTATATTCACGGCACTAAGAAAATCGAAGTCTATGGGGTTCGAAGGGGGGGGGGGGGGCCAAAGTGGGTCCAGGTTTGACCCCCCAAAATAGGTATTTGCTTTCTTCTCAGAAACTACACATACAATTTCGATGAAACTTGACCACAACCTTCATCACGCATGATGTACCAAAGTTTGTTCATGGCATTAAAAAACATTTGCCCCTTTAGGGGTCTATGGGTGGGGGGGGGGGGGGAGGTTGCCCCCAAAAATAGGTATTTGCTTTTTCTCAGAAACTACACATACAATTTCGATGAACCTTGACCACAACCTTCATCACCCGTGATGTACCAAAGTTTGTTCATGGCATTAAAAAAAAAATTCCCCTTTAGGGGTGTACGGGGTGGGGGTTCCCCCCAAAATAGGTATTTGCTTTCTTCTCAGAAACTACACATGCCATTTCGATGAAACTTGACCACAACCTTCATCACCCATGATGGACCCAAGTTTGTTCACGGCATTAAAAAAAATCTGCCTCTTTAGGGGTGTACGGGGGTGGGGGGGGGGGGGGGGGTTCCCCCCCCAAAATAGGTATTTGCTGTCTTCTCAGAAACTACACATGCAATTTGGATGAAACTTGACCACAACTTTCATCACCCATGATGGACCCAAGTTTGTTCATGGCATTAAAAAAAATATGCCCCTTTAGGGGTGTATGGGGGGGGGGGGTTCCCCCCAAAATAGGTATTTGCTGTCTTCTCAGAAACTACACATGCAATTTTGATGAAACTTGACCACAACTTTCATCACCCATGATGTACCCAAGTTTGTTCACGGCATTAAAAAAAATCTGCCCCTTTAAAGGTGGGACCTAAGTTTCAAATTCGGGGGAAGGGGTTTCCCCCGAACAGGTATTTTCTTCTTTGTTTGTTTAAAGTCTTATGATTATGTTGGTATGATTCTGCATGCTGCTCTGTCTTCTAACAACCACTGAAATTGTTTTTAAATACCTTTAGTTATGTAGTATACTGTTTATTCTACCAGGTGAGCGCCAGGGGTATTGCCCCTATGTTTATTCTCATATCCCCGGGTTTAACGAGTACAGAAATCACCAATATCTGATTACCTGGTCAAAATTACTTTTATTATGGTATGTGATCCAGCTGCTTGCATTCACGAAAACAAGTATATTTATGTCGATTGTAAATATACCGTAATCCCAAATGTATCACGATATATATTGAGTTAGAATATCAAATGTAAATATACAAATATCAAATCATAGGATCATGTCAGATGACAAATTATTTTGAGTAAGAGTAAGAATAAATTAATTTATCTTCTGTATAATTACAATATTTAATCATCTCATGAAAATTGATCTATTTCTTTAAGTTTGTGAATTATTTTGCAATGATATATGTGTCAAGAAAAGGCAATTAACTGCTTTTATGATGACAATAGGGCAGACACCATTCATTTACAGTTTGAATACTCAGAACGTTTTTTAGGCTGCAAATCCTACAACAGCACAATATTTTTTACCTGTCATAAAAACACATTTGACTTCAATTCATTCAAGCCAGACTGCTTGAGATAAGAATCTGCATTCAAAGAGCAAGGAACCAATTGACTACATTATTGAATTAAGGGAGTCATCATTGAAGCACTCAAAGAATAATATTATTGGCGTATATCTCTGACCTTTCTTCAAAAATTGAAAACATTTGATGGAAAAGTTTATACTCGACTTTTAGGAGTCATAGGCCTGCTTTTGAGTGCATTTGGACCAATTCTTAGTAACTCGTAAAGCACTGCCTTAGAGCTTGCAGAGATTAACAAGGTTAGGGAAAGGGCACAATCCATAAACCCAAGGCATTCCAGCTAGAAATCACAGCGAATCTCTGCAGTAAAAGCATGCATGATGAAGTTAGTTTATCTTTTTAGATGGATTATTTTGTTAGCTCCAAATTAACTGTCAGCCTGGCTGGCTGGGGGATTATAATTTGGGTCATGTCCATCCGTCCATTCTTTCATCTTTGTCTGTCTGCAAACTCTTCGAAAATGATGATGCATTTCTTTCAAATTCGCCACATGTATAAAATAACATCTGGACACGAGACATGTGAAATTTTGGGATTGGGATTTGGAATTTGGCCAATTTGAAATTATGGAATTGGATTTGGAATTTGGCCAATTTGAAATTTTGGGATTGGATTTGGAATTTGGGCAATTTGAAATTTTGCGATGGGATTTGGAATTTGGCCAATTTGAAATTGTGGGATTGGATTTGGAATTTGGCCAATTTGAAATTTTGGGATGGGATTTGGAATTTGGCCAATTTTAAATTTTGGCAATTGGCAATTTTTTTGGGGGGGGAGGAAATAGCATACAATACCTTCCGAAAGTATTCACACCCCTTGACTTATTTCACAATTTGTTGTTACAGCCTGAATTTAATCATAATTTATATTTTTCAATTCACAATACGATTAAAACCTGTCGGATTGGTGCTTCACAGATGGGGCATTGCATCGCAAAGTGTGCTGTCCCTCAAATGGACATTAAGTTTGGACTTAACTGCTAGCATAATCCCATCTGCTAGCGTTCGAAGTTAAAGATTCATCGTCTCCTGCGATTCTCCTGCGATGAAGCTCCTGCGATGAAACTAACTCCGAGGGCCTTTCACTCACTCACCGCAGGCAGGTTGGTGGTCTTTCTGTCTTCTACCGACTCCTCTCCGGCCTTGCCCCCCCCCCCCAGCTCTCTCTGTGCTCTGTCCCCCAAATATTCCTGTAGGACGCACAATAACTGCCAGCAACCCTCTTATGGTTAAACTGCCAAAAATCTAGGCTCTCTGCTCACCTTCACTCTTTCATTCCCCTTTTCTCCCGCCTCTGGAACAAACTCCCCCACTCCCTTCAATCCCCCTCCTCCCTCCAGGTCTTTAAAACAGCTGTTCACCACCATCTCTTATCTTCCCCCTTCCAAAACATCGATCTTTTCTACCCCCGCTAATTCACCCCAGATACACTTTTTCGATATTCCAACTCCTTTCCTGGAAGTCCTTGCAGTGTCCATATGTTTTATACCTCTCCCACCTCCCCCCAAGCCCTCTCCCTCCCACAGTTCTCTCGATGTCCCTGCTCTCAAATGTTGTGTTTGTGTCCTTCTCCCTCTCTCCCCATCTTGTCAACCGCTTCCCTTATTTTGTGTTTCATGTATCGGTTTGACTTTTTGTGCGATTAATGTTAGCTCTTTCACGAGCCTCGATCTTGTATACAAAAAAAAAAAAAAAAAAATCGTTAAAGTCTTTGGTGGAAAGCAGAGTAAGTTTTCGTCGGTGCACTGAAAAAATTTCAACTTACTGCCTTAACATGCTCCAGACAATTGTTAAGTCTAGCCATGCAATTAATGACAGTCTCAAACCAATATGCTTCCTGTGACCAATGTCATATGCAATTAGTCCCATCAACAAAGTGCACTATTCCACAAATGTAACGTTAAACTATGGATACGTCTACGAGTATCGATTGCTTGTCCACATTGAAGATCCAACATTCTTTCAAGGAGACTAGGTAACCAGCAGAATGCCCAAGTTGTTACCCAGCAGAATGGCCAAATTGTTACCCAGCAGAATGGCCATATCGTTATCCAGCAGAATGGCCAAATTGTTACTCGGCGGAACGGCCAAATTGTTACCCACCTGAATGGTGAAATTGGTACCCAGCAGAATGGCCATATCGTTATCCAGCAGAATGGCCAAATTGTTACTCAGCGGAATGGCCAAATTGTTACCCACCTGAATGGTGAAATTGGTACCCAGCAGAATGGCCATATCGTTATCCAGCAGAATGGCCAAATTGTTACTCAGCGGAATGGCCAAATTGTTACCCACCAGAATGGCCAAATTGTTACCCAGCAGAATGGCCATATCGTTATCCAGCAGAATGGCCAAATTGTTACTCAGCGGAATGGCCAAATTGTTAACCACCTGAATGGTGAAATTGGTACCCAGCAGAATGGCCATATCGTTATCCAGCAGAATGGCCAAATTGTTACTCAGTGGAACGGCCAAATTGTTACCCACCGGAATGGCGAAATTGTTACCCAGCAGAATGGCCATATCGTTACCCACCAGAATGTCCAAGTTGTTACCCAGCCGAATGGCCAAATTGTTACCCAGCAGAATTGCGAAATTGTTACCTAGCATAATTGCCAAATTGTTACCCAGCAGAATGGCCAAATTGTTAACCACCAGAATGGCCATATCGTTATCCAGCAGAATGGCCAAATTGTTACCCAGCAGAATTGCCAAATTGTTACCCACCAGAATGGCCATGTCGTTATCCATTAGAATGGCCAAATTGTTACTCAGTGGAATGGCCAAATTGTTACCCACCGGAATGGCGAAATTGTTACACAGCAGAATTGCCATATAGTTATCCAGCAGAATGACCAAATCGTTACCCAGCATAATGGACAAATCGTTACCCAGCAGAATGGCCAAATTGTTACCCAGCAGAATGGCCAAATTGTTACCAAGCAGAATTGCCAAATTGTTACCCAGCAGAATGGCCAAATTGTTACCCAGCAGAATCGCAAATAGTTACCCAGCAGAATGGTCAAGTTGTTGCCCTAACGCCCAGACTCCTGGCACTGGTTCAGCAGAACAGCCTTACCCAACATTCATGCCACCATCAGCCAGATGGTACACACAAATGAATTGAATGTATCAACCACTTTTGTAGTTGTGATCCTCCTCCTTTTGCATCACAACACTATAACAGCTTCTCCTGGCATCCACATCAATTTTATAATGTGGCAATGAGATGCAAAAGCTGGGCTGGTAGGTGTATGTACGCTCGACTCTGAGCCGTCTATCCTCGGTTTGAATATTGGCCCAGTTACAAACTCTTGCCCTGGTGTCTCGCAGTTTTGGAGGGGCATCGGTGTGTGTGTGTGTGTGTGTGTGTGTGTGTGTGTGTGTGTGTGTGTGTGTGTGTGTGTGTGTGTGTGTGTGTGTGTGTGTGTGTGTGTGTGTGTGTCATCACCCGGATTGGCTTTCAACTGGGCATCTCGTCTGCAAGCATTAGTTGGTGGATGTTAAAGATTCCATGGTGTCCTTCATGAAACCAAGGTGAGCTTTGGCCAACACCCTGAACAGGTTACAAATACCTGCCCTGACGTACAGGGGGCAATTGCATTAACAGCACAGTTGTGCCCCCCTAAGTCAACGATGCTTCTCGCAGCCCTGTGCTGCATAGGAAAAGGAAGAAGAAGATGCACAAGCTAAAATGCTCTACTGCACAGAATTAGGGAAATATCTAATCTCTTCCCCACCTTTCTGGACAGACAAGGAATCTTGCTTTACAGTTTACATTCATTCTACTTAAGCCAAATCTAGTTGGCTTGAAAGGTAAGCACAATTACCTTTGGGTATACCTGCTTACCTCAATCCTTTTACAGCACAAATATAATTGCCCTATAACTGCAAAACTCAAAAGGTGCAAAAAAAATCTGGTAAAAAACAAAAACAAATCATGTCCATCAAGCTTAAATATTGTGGACTCATCTTCCTCTCCATGGGATATTAAAGGGTGATGAGCTGTATTGCAGTTTGTTTATACTAGGGCATTGCCCGTATAGTGGGGGGGCCAATGTTTTCCCGTTGAATTCAAATGTTAATTTGTGGACACTGGTTGGGTTGTCTTTAGGGATGATAGAAGTTGTAGAAAAAATATGTCTCCATTTTTTTCAAGTTCTTTATAGCGGCCATTTTGGATTATCAAAATGGCGTTTGTTGAAAACCGAAATTGTCATTATCTTGGCTTCTAAATGACCTAGAGTGTTAATTTTGGTGTCCAAATGTACATATTTGCGGATACTTAATCCAATAAACACACTCTAGGTGTGTTTCAATAAACTTAATCCAATATCCCATACACCTACATATGATCAAAAGGGTTCTTATGGCAGCCATCTTGGATTTTCACGCACTTATGCCAACACATATATATATTTTTTTCCATCATTTTCACTTCTAAATCACATAAAGGCTGGACTTTAGTGTTCAAATGTACACTTATAATGTCTTTGTGCAATATTTTTAGTTGGCAGTGTTCATTGTTACATTGAAGGATCTCCATCCTTGCGTGTAGCTGATTGTGAGCCAGCCATCTGACGGGCTTCTTCAGCAAGCCTACTCAGCTCTGGTGCTGTCAGAAAGAACCTTTCGCGGGCACTGGCATTCTGGGTAATGCCCACAATACCCCCTGTCACCTTCATGATCCTGTTGATGTGCTCCAGTGCATGGTCCACACCTACAGCACAGAAGGGGATTTCATTCTTATGGACACTGAAGTTCCCATCCATGAACTCTTGGTAGATCCCTGGATCTGTCATCTTCAGGGCCTTCATCTCTGCAAGGTACCGGGGAGTCAGCCTGGCATATTTCTGTTTGTCATGTGCAAAGAAGTATATGCACATCTCATCCAGTGAAGACAGGTGAAGCTCAAATTGTCCATCACGGGTGGCACGGATGAATGTGTATATCAGCATTATCATCCGCATGTAGCGTCGCACAAACTTGAACAGTGGACTCTTGGCTTCTTTCCTCTCATCAAACTTTGCCATGGCCTCCAGGACTTCGTTTGACTCGAGGACAGCTAGCATGTTGTTCTGCGCGCTTGTCATCTCCTCTCGGTTGTGTAGATGACAGCTCTGGGCAACCTGTTGTGCTGACTGGGTACATGGGCCCCTCAGATGGGGATGCTCTTGGAAGAATTCGTCCACATAGAGGTCGAAGAGGGCTTGGACAGTGGTGATGTGGGCCTCCAAAGCCCTCTTCATGTGCTTGGCTTCCAGTATTTGTCTGGTCGTTGTTGGGCCATAGATATCAGCCTCAGACCAAGCCTCGTCAAGACCACTGTCCTCTATGGCATTCCCAGCAGCCCTCAGTGCAGCCATCACAGTGTGCATCTCCCCTAGTCGCAGTACCCACTTGCCTTTGCAGTCATCTCTGGTCATCTCCAGCTGTTTGGCTCGCTCATACAGGGCCATGTCTAAGGTGATCACTGTCTTCCTATCGGGACCCATGACCATGCAGTTGATTTGCTGTGTCTGTTTCAAGACTGTTATCAGTGTTTGCCATTCATGGGCTGGTGCTGCTACCAATGGCAGGGCGTTGACCTCTGTCAGAGGCTTCGAAGAGGAGAGCAGTGAGTTGTAGGCTGTCCAAGTTGGGATATCGTGATGCTTGATCCTACTGCCAGGTGGTTGTTTTGGATCGTGGACGAGTGACCCAACAGGGTCAGCATGCTGGGGTTCTGCAGCTTGCAGCTGGTCATATGGTGGGATGATGTCGTCTTGTACGTCCTCAGCTTCAGCTGTTCGCATGATTGTGCGTGAAAGTAGCCACACTGTGTCCGTCGCAGAGTACGGCTTGGTGACATCTGGGTTTGACCGTGTCTTGAAGCTATACGTGGTACCTGTGGCAGATTGTTTGTTTGGTGCTTGGCAAGGAACAAAGTCTGGAGCAGTCAGAACCTTGAGTGAGCGGTGTCTGGCCTTTCGGTCATGTAGTGTCAGTGTTCTATGTTCATCTGTGGAGGGTGCATGTTCCCGTCGTTGGTAGAGTGCCCAGGCTGTAGCATGGAGTGTCCGCTTCCCATCAGGTGTGTCTTCATTGAAGTCACTGTTGTCCACTGCAAAGAAGACAAACGTCCCTATGCGCATGGTTCTTGGAAAGTATACACCCTGTTCTGTCGTAGACTCTATGACTGAGTTGGCCAGCTGTGTCTCCAACCGCAAGATCCGACTATAATCAACAGACAGACCGAACCCATGCAGGAAATCCAGAAGCTTCTTGTTTCTGGTGGACTGATGGACTACAATGGCAACGGCAAGCTGCTGTGGCCATTCTAAGCGATGGCGGAATGGTGCATCTGGCTCTTTGGGCTTGTACGTGACTTGGCGTTTTGACTTGTAGCCGTACATGATGTTCTGACTGATGGTTATAACATCTCGATGAATAGTGGCTGAGCGCATAGTCTCTGGCTCAATGCTCGTGGCTGGTCCTTCCAGTAGCCAGCGGAGGAAAGCATAGAGTACTTTGGGTACATGCTTTTCAGCATCATCAGTGTTCATTTCTCCTTCAAATTGCCATGGGTGCTTGTTCTGACAAGCAATGGCACTGCGGAGAACAGAGGCACTCTCAAACAGTTGTTCGATGTTTTTTTCATTTGTCTTCGTCATTGCATCTTCGACAGCTGCATCACGCACGGCAGTGGAGAATACACAGTCTGACTCGTTTCGACGTTTTGGTTTCATGAAGTGAACGTCATCAATGTGAGAGTTGATTTTCTCCTTCATGCCTTGGGTAGTAGGTGATGGGACATTGTGCACACCATTATTGTCAAGAATCCTGGAGTAAACCGACTTCAGGTCAGACATGTTGAGAATTTCACCAGCTTGGAGTAGAGAGCGAACAAGGCTGACAAACTCAATGTCTGCGGCTATTTTGATAACATTAGTTTCTTGCAGTATGTGTTCTTTGTCATCACTTGATGTCCCACTCTTGGGAGCACGTTGGACATTCTGCACCCAGCATGGGAGATGATACTTGACGTCGATCGCATGAGCATCATGTGCACTGATGGCAGCACTCAGCTGAACTTTCCACTTGTGGTTGCTGCCTTCTTCAACAGCTTTCTTCAGCTGTTTACCTGCGTTGAACGTGCATACAACATGTACACTTTCCTTAGTGACCTCTTGACAGAAGAAACAAAGGTCTCTGTTGAATGGAGTTGATGATGAACGTGTGAAGCGAAGAGTCTCGTCTTGCGTAGAACCTGAGGTACTTGCAGCGGCAGGTGCAGAAGAAGGACGTCCACACCTCTTATGAAGATGCTGGGTGTCGCCATGTTCGCAGGCTTTCTGGTGGCGAACTCTAGCACGCTCCAGGTGAGCAGTGTTGCATGTAGATCCATAACATGCCCGGTGCCACTTTGCTTTATTGTTCCTCAAGTCAGTGGCAGTGAAACAGCTTAATCGTTCGCTGATCTGTTTGAAGTCGGCATCACCATATCGTGCCCTCTCCTGGATGAACTGGAGAAACTTTGCATATGAGCCCAGTGCTGGCTCAGTCACTAGTGCACCTTGGGGATCCTGGCACTGAATGCAAAGTGTGAAATCAGTTTCTTTCTTGGTTTTCTTGCTTTTTGGCTCCATCATAGCTCAGGGTCACGAATCTGGAACATACAAATAACAAATAACAATTAAGATAGATGTGCATTAAGTTAGATTTTGGACACTGGTTCGGCTGTGCCATAAAAACCTATTTTTATCCCTTGTAGGTTATTAAAGAAGGTTTCATTCAATTCTCTATCCCCAAAAATGTACAACTGGACACCAGAATCGAAACTCTAGGTCATTTAGAAGCCAAGATAATGGAATTTTACGTTTTCGACATCCGCCATTTTGAAAATCCAAAATGGCCGCCATAAAGAACTTGAAACAATTGGAGACATATTTTTTCTAGAACTTATATCATCCCTAAAGACAGCCCAACCAGTGTCCAAAAATTAACAAGCAATTTCACCGGGCATTTCAATCTACTACATTGGCCCCCCCACTAGTACGTGGGTGCCCGTTCCTTGCCAAAAAAAAAAAAAACGCTACCCGTACGCTCTACCCCGCCCGTACGCCCGTAAACAAAAAAAACAACGCTCTTCGCTTCCGCCCTTCGCTCTGACTGAATTGGGAGAAATAATGCGCATAAGAAATCGAATTACGTACCGTAATGGCGGTCAGCTCGTAACGCGCTCAGCTCCGCTCGTCTCACATCGGCCACGCCTACGCAACAAAGCGTTCTGTGATTGGCTGCCGGAAGTTCGCAAATCGTCGCAGTTACGATGAATCGTTTTAATTTAATCGCAGTTTGAATTCGTTTTAAAACATAGTTTAACGGCAACATAGTTTTCCAACGTGAAATAAATGAATACGCTGTCAAATGTGCCGTCCGAGGTAGAGTCTGATCGCCACGTTCGGCACACGTGATAGCTCGCTGCTCTCTGATTGGTTGAAGCGTTTTTTGGACATAGCTCGGTAAGTACTTGTCCGATTAATTTCAAACCTTGAAAAGGCACATCCTCGGGTCCCCAGCAATATACCTGGCAAGTTAAAAGTATATCGGACCCGTGGTTGTCGAGAAACAGCGGTCACAGACAAACGTACAAACGTACAGAGATTACTGGAATTATAGATAGATTGTTTATGCACATTTTGTCAAATATTGGCGCAGTTTTCAAAACCGTTACCACAAAACTCATAACCACTAACTCTATTTACAAAAGCTAGTTAGACACGCGAAACTTTAAATTTATGTCCAGTTTTGAGACATCTTTCAAAAAAAAACACAAAGTTGCGGCAAAGCAAAAACATTCAATGAAACGACGAGAGGTCATTCATTAAATAATCAAAACAAGATGAAATAATATCATCACCACTAAATAACTAAAACAAACAGTATATCCTTGCGTCAAAAAACTTATGGTATAATGGCAAAACAGATTTTACCATGCTATAATTGGAATAGAAATGGGAAGAAAATACGCAGAATACTCGGATGATGTTTGCCACATGGACCTTTTTACATTTGGTTGAACCATCAATCCCACTCATCTCATTGTGAAATTCTGTTTATGACGTGGTTAACTAATGTTGACCTTATTTCATTAGAAACAGCAGACAGCCTAAGTCTAACTGAATTTTCTTGACCTCTGCCTCCGCTTCGACCCTGCCCATGCCCAAGCACCATCCTGAACACGCATACAACAACCACCACAACCAAGACCATGTCTTCTCTGTTTCACTGCCTGCTCCATATTTTCACACACTGATCTTGTTTTTCACATTCAGCCTTCAAAACAGTGCTGAGATGATATCAATTTAGTATCACCTGGTTTACACATAGATAAAGCAATTATCAAGAAGAAGAAAAAGACATAAAATGTCAGCCCCCATCGTTTTAGTAATTTTAGTGTACGGATTAAAGTGCGAGCCCACATTTACAAGATTATACTTCATATTATTTTGGTAAGATTAAAAAACCAAATCTTCTGTATGTGTACACTCTCGTGTATTGTCATTATGCCAACTTTGAACAAAATCGGTCCGTGCATGTCCGATAAATGGTTGGATACACGTTTAAGTAACAAAATGGCCGCCAGTCGGCCTTGGATGTGATCTCGAAAAATAATGATGTGCACATGTAAGCCATCATTCATTATGTTTGCCAAGCTTGTTGAACACGATCGGTAAATGCATGTTCGAGAAATGGTTGAGGATGTGTTCAATACCGAGTTTTTTACAACTGAAATGGCCGCCAGTCTCCCAGGCAGCCATCTTTGATCTGATCGCAAAATAAAGTGAGGTGCACGTGTATGTCATAATGTGCTGTGCTTGTGCCAAGTTTGAACAAAATGGAACAATGAATGTCCATGAAATGGTTAGAGAAACGTTTAAGTAACAAAATGGCCACCAGTCGGCCTTGGATGTGATCTCGAAAAACTAATGGTGTGCATATGTAAGCCATCATTCATTATCTGTTTGTCAAGCTTGAACAAGATCGATAAATGCAAGTCCAAGAAATGGTTGAGGAGGTGTTCAACATTGGGTTTTTACAACTAGAATGGCCACCAGCCGGCCTTCTTTGATTGCATCACGAAATAAAATGATGTGCATGTGTGTACCGTCATGTTTTGTCTTTTTTTTTCTTTTCTTTTTTTGGTATACAGGATCAAGGCTCATGAAAGAGATAACATTTATCACACAAAAAAAAATCAAACAGACACACAAAACATATAATAAGGGTAGCCGAAGACAAGATGGGGAGAGAAGGGGAAGCACACAAACAAAACATTTGAGAGCAGGGACATCGGGAGATCTGTGGGAGGGTTTGGAGGGAGGAGGCGTGGGAAAGGGGGGAGAGGTGGGTGAAGTATAAAACACAAGGACACTGCAAGGACTTCCAGGAAGGAAGTTGGTATTTCAAAAAAGTGAATCTGGGGTAAAATTAGCGGGGGTAGAAAAGACTAAGGTTTTGGAAGGGGGAATATAAGAGATGGTGCTGAACAGCTGTTTTAAAGACCTGGAGGGAGGATTCTGATTGAAGAGAGTGAGGGAGTATGTTCCAGAGGCAGGAGAAAAGAGGAATGAAGGAGTGAAGGTGAGCAGAGTCTTGATTTTGGCAGTTTAACCATAAGAGGGTTGCAGGCAGATCTTGTGTGACCTGTAGGAATATTTGGGGGACAGAGCCCAGAGAGAGCAGGGGGAGCAAGGCCGGAGAGGAGTCGGTAGAAGACGGAAAGCCCACCAACCTGCTTGCGGTGAGTAAGTGAAAGGCGCTCGGAGTTAACTTCATCGCGGGAGATTCCAATGATTCTGAAACCTTACTTGGATTCTGCCAACAGTCTGAAAAAAATCCCTCAAATCAACGTTCTGTTTACGAAGGAGTCTTTCAGAAAGGCCTTTATCTGATAATCCGAGCGGGTGACTTTCACCTCATCGGTCTGAAAAGGCACTTCTTCGACATCATCAATTTCCGAGTCCTCTGAGGCTGAATCACCTTTACGCCCCATGCTGTCAACAAATACCTTTACCTCTGAAACTATAACCCCTTCTGTTACTCTCCCCACTTTGCTTAATATAATCTGTTGCGGGCCCACCGGGGGGTTGAAGAACCAAATTTACATTTTCGCAACCTGACATGGATTTTGGCAACAGTGGTTCATCCAAATGGGGAGGATAAAGAGCCACATTAGTATCTCCGCTGCCCTACTTGGATTCAAGCAACAGTGGTTCATCCACATGGGGAGGATGAAGAGCCACATTAGTATCTCCACTGCCTTACTTGGATTCAAGTAACAGTGGTTCATCCACATGGGGAGGATGAAGAGCCACGTCAGTATCTCTGCTGCCTTACTTGGATTCTGGCAACAGTGGTTCATCCACATGGGGAGGATGAAGAGCCACGTTAGTATCTCTGCTGCCTTACTTGGATTCAAGCTACAGTGGTTCATCCACATGGGGAGGATGAAGAGCCACGTTAGTATCTCTGCTGCCTTACTTGGATTCTGGCAACAGTGGTTCATCCACATGGGGAGGATGAAGCGCCACATTAGTATCTCTGCTGCCTTACTTGGATTCAAGCAATTGTGGTTCATCCACATGGGGAGGATGAAGAGCCACGTTAGTATCTCCACTGCATTACTTGGATTCAGGCAATAGTGGTTCAGGATGAAGAGCCACGTTAGTATCCCCACTGCCTTACTTGGATTCAAGAAACAGTGGTTCATCCACATGGGGAGGATGAAAAGCCACGTTAGTATCTCCACTGCATTACTTGGATTCAGGCAATAGTGGTTCAGGATGAAGAGCCACATTAGCATCTCCACTGCCTTACTTGGATTCAAGCTACAGTGGTTCATCCACATGGGGAGGATGAAGAGCCACGTTAGTATCTCTGCTGCCTTATTTGGATTCTGGCAACAGTGGTTCATCCACATGGGGAGGATGAAGAGCCACATTAGTATCTCTGCTGCCTTACTTGGATTCAAGCAACAGTGGTTCATCCACATGGGGAGGATGAAGAGCCACATGAGTATCTCCGCTGCCTTACTTGGATTCAAGCAACCGTGGTTCATCCACATGGGGAGGATGAAGAGCCACGTTAGTATCTCTACTGCCTCACTTGGATTCTGGCAACAGTGGTTCATCCACATGGGGAGGATGAAGAGCCACATTAGTATCTCCACTGCCTTATTTGGATTTTGGCAACAGTGGTTCATCCACATGAGGAGGATGAAGAGCCACATTAGTACCTCCACTGCCTTACTTGGATTCAAGCAACAGTGGTTCATCCACATGGGGAGGATGAAGAGCCACGTTAGTATCTCTGCTGCCTTACTTGGATTGAAGCAACCATGGTTCATCCACATGGGGAGGATGAAGAGCCACATTAGTATCTCCACTGCCTTACTTGGATTCAAGCTAGAGTGGTTCATCCACATGGGGAGGATGAAGAGCCACGTTAGTATCTCTGCTGCCTTATTTGGATTCTGGCAACAGTGGTTCATCCACATGGGGAGGATGAAGAGCCACATTAGTATCTCCGCTGCCTTACTTGGATTCAAGCAACAGTGGTTCATCCACATGGAGAGGATGAAGAGCCACATTAGTATCTCCGCTGCCTTACTTGGATTCAAGCAACCGTGGTTCATCCACATGGGGAGGATGAAGAGCCACGTTAGTATCTCTGCTGCCTTACTTGGATTCTGGCAACAGTGGTTCATCCACATGGGGAGGATGAAGAGCCACATTAGTATCTCCACTGCCTTACTTGGATTCAAGCTAGAGTGGTTCATCCACATGGGGAGGATGAAGAGCCACGTTAGTATCTCTGCTGCCTTATTTGGATTCTGGCAACAGTGGTTCATCCACATGGGGAGGATGAAGAGCCACGTTAGTATCTCCACTGCCTTACTTGGATTCAAGCAACAGTGGTTCATCCACATGGGGAGGATGAAGAGCCACGTTAGTATCTCTGCTGCCTTACTTGGATTCAAGCAACCGTGGTTCATCCACATGGGGAGGATGAAGAACCACATTAGTATCTCTGCTGCCTTACTTGGATTCAAGCAATTGTGGTTCATCCACATGGGGAGGATGAAGAGCCACGTTAGTATCTCCACTGCATTACTTGGATTCAGCCAATAGTGGTTCAGGATGAAGAGCCACGTTAGTATCCCCACTGCCTTACTTGGATTCAAGCAACAGTGGTTCATCCACATTCCACATGGGGAGGATGAAGAGCCACGTTAGTATCTCCACTGCCTTACTTGGATTCAAGCAACAGTGGTTCAGCCGCATGGGGAGGATGAAGAGCCACATTAGTATCTCCACTGCCTTACTTGGATTCAAGCAACAGTGGTTCATCCACATGGGGAGGATGAAGAGCCACATTAGTATCTCCACTGCCTTACTTGGATTCAAGCAACAGTGGTTCATCCACATGGGGAGGATGAAGAGCCACGTTAGTATCTCCGCTGCCTTACTTGGATTCTGCCAACAGTGGTTCAGGATGAAGAGCCACATTAGCATCTCCACTGCCTTACTTGGATTCAAGCAACAGTGGTTCATCCGCATGGGGAGGATGAAGAGCCACATTAGTATCTCCACTGCCTTACTTGGATTCAAGCAACAGTGGTTCATCAACATGGGGAGGATGAAGAGCCACGTTAGTATCTCCGCTGCCTTACTTGGATTCTGCCAACAGTGGTTCAGGATGAAGAGCCACGTTAGTATCTCTGCTGCCTTACTTGGTTTCAAGCAACAGTGGTTCAGGATGAAGAGCCACGTTAGTATCTCCGCTGCCTTACTTGGATTCTGGCAACAGTGGTTCATCCACACGGGGAGGATGAAGAGCCACGTTAGTATCTCCGCTGCCTTACTTGGATTCGGGGCAACAGTGGTTCAGCCACATGGGGAAGATGGAGATCCACGTTAGTATCTCCGCTGCCTTAGTTGGATTCTGCAAACAGTGGTTCATCCACACGGGGAAGATGGAGATCCACGTTAGTATCTCCGCTGCCTTAGTTGGATTCTGCAAACAGTGGTTCATCCACACGGGGAGGATGAAGAGCCACATTAGTATCTCCGCTGCCTTACTTGGATTCTGGCAACAGTGGTTCAACCACACGGGGAGGATGAAGATCCACGTTCGTATCTCCGCTGCCTAACTTGGTTTCAAGCAACAGTCGTTCACCCACACCAAGAGGTAGAGGAACCACAGAACCCTCTCCGCTACCTAAGAATGATTCAGGCACTGGAAGATCAGCTACCAGGGGGTATCATCCCAATTACGTTGTCTAACTCCCCCCCCCCCCCCCACCCCATCCCTCCCCCACAACTTTCAACAACCTCACACTGTTCCTCACGATCTTCTACAACCGACCGCAAGTCATTCCTGAGAACCTTCGGACAACTCTCAATTGAATTTATTCGCTCACTTACATCATCTTGTTCCAGTTGGTCCATTGCACCACTGGAACGCTCCTCATCTTACAGAGCCTGTAGAGCAGCAAATCGATTCCCTCCACCAGGAATACTTCCCTCCTGCTCAGTGTTACAGGCTTTTTATGCCTCCGCGCCCGAAGGTGGCCAGAGGCATTATGTTTTCGGATTGTCTGTCCATCCGTCCGTCCGTGCGTACGGGCTAAACCTCGTTTTTCTCAGCAACCACATGTCCAATTAAGACAAAACTTTTAGGGTAGGAGTGACACCCATGCAGAATGTTTTATCACAAGTGTGACGTCATAGGTCACGTGGTATGGCAGCCATCTTGGAATAAACGCAAAAATATATATATATTTCTCGGAAATTGCTGAATGGAAAAATTTGAAACTTGGCACATTGTCAAATACTCCCAATGGGGAACAAAAGCCTGATAATGATGACATCATAGGTGAAGTGGTATGGGGAGGGGGGGGAGAGAGTGGGGGGAGGAGGGAGAGAGAGGAGGGAGAGAGAGAGAGTGGAAGGAGAGAGAGAGAGAGAGTGGGGGGGAGAGAGAGAGTGGGGGGGTGGGGGGGTGGGGAGAGAGAGAGTGGGGGGGTGGGGGGGTGGGGAGAGAGAGAGTGGGGGGGGGGAGAGAGAGAGTGGGGGGGGGAGAGAGAGTGGGGGTGGGGGGGTGGGGGGTGGGGAGAGAGAGAGAGTGGGGGGAGAGAGAGAGAGTGGGTGGAAAGAGAGAGTGGGTGGAAAGAGAGAGAGTGGGGGGAGAGGGAGAGAGAGAAAGAGAGAGAGAGGGGAGCAAGGAGAGAGAGGGGGAGTAGGGAGAGAGAGAGAGAGTGGGGAGAGTAGGGAGAGAGAGAGTGGGGGGAGGGAGAGAGAGAGTGGGGAGAGGGAGAGAGAGAGTGGGGGGAGGGAGAGAGAGAGTTGGGGGAGAGAGAGAGAGTGGGGAGGAGAGAGAGAGGGGGGAGGAGAGAGAGAGTGGGGGGAGGACAGAGAGAGAGTGGGGGGAGGAGGGAGAGGAGGAGGGGGAGGGAGAGAGAGGAGGAGGGGGAGGGAGAGAGAGGGGGGAGGAGGGAGAGGGAGGAGGGGGAGAGAGAGTAGGGAGGGAGAGGGAGGGAGAGAGAGGGGCGGAGGGAGAGAGAGAGTGGGGAGAAAGAGAGAGAGTGGGGGGAGTAGGGAGAGAGAGAGTGGGGGGAGGGAGAGAGAGAGTGAGGGGAGGGAGAGAGAGAGTGGGGGGAGGGAGAGAGAGAGTGGGGGGAAAGAGAGAGAGTGGGGGGAAAGAGAGAGAGTGGGGGGGGGGAGAGAGAGAGTGGGGGGAGAGAGAGAAAGAGAGAGAGAGGGGAGCAAGGAGAGGGAGGGGGAGGAGGGAGAGAGAGTGGGGGGAGTAGGGAGAGAGAGATTTCTTGCGGCACAAACCCACGTGTAATGCCGGATGTTAGGGTTCTGTACCCGCCACACATCCACGAGTTGAAATTTTTTAACGAGCTGTGCCAAAGGCCTTGCACTCGGTGGATGAGGCTCAGGAGTGTTTCTATCAAGTTGTGGGTTGAGGGTACAGTTGTACTCTCCCCCCAGACAAACTAACATGGACAGGTCAATAGTGCTTAAAAAACCCGCTAACTTGTGAAGAAAAGCACTTCTTGCAGAGTTCGCACTAGGGCAGTATACATTAGTCGTGCAAATCTTTTGGTTACCGCTGACAAACTCCACAGATAGTAAATGGCCCTTGCAAATTTCTCTACATCTGATCTCCGATGGCTGGAGTCTAGGATGTAAGACTACTGCAACACCAGCCTTGGCATCAACGAAAGCACTGGAGAAAAAGTGACAACCTTTAAAGATATTACGCCACTCAACCTCAGAAGACTGATTTGCGTGCGTCTCTTGTAACATCAGCACATCAATTTTTTCATTCTGAAACATTTGAAACACCTGGAGGCGACGCACACAACTGCGACCACCGTTGATGTTTAAGGATGCTACTTTTATCTCCACTCTGTTAACTATTCATACAGTTCCTTGCCCACTCGAGTTACACATTTTCTTAGCCTCTGGAATTGAGGTTCTGACATGTTAACCTGATAAGGTTCACGAATCATGTTCTTTGCAGTCAAAATAAAATCATGCAGATTCGGAAAGTAGTCTTTGATTTTTACATGTCTTTTCCTGAACGTTTCTTCAAGGAACTTGATAACATTTTCTTGAGAAACCATGGTGATGGTATTGTCATCACACGCCTCACTCTCTTGAGCACTTGAAGCACTAAAGAGTGGAGTAGAAGAGGTTTCATCAGAATCGAGTGCTTCGTCTTGATCTGCACCTTTTACTACTATTTGTTGAACACTTAGTTTTGGAAACAGCAATTCTACAGGGTCAAGGACCTCCGCACTCTTTGCAGACCCTTCCAGATTTACCATATCCTCTGTGGCTATAAGTATGTCCCCCAGCTCATCATCCCTTTCATTTTTATCGGTCAGGGCAGGGTTAACGTTATCCTCACAGTCGCAAGGACTTTCCCCTTTATCTATTTTTTCCTCACTAGCAGATCCAGCTGCTAACTCGTCCGAGCGAGTTTGGTTATCAGGACAAGGACTTACCACATCCTGAGAGGATCGACTATTTTCCGGGTCATACTCAATCTCAGCAAGTGGTGCAAGCGAATCTTCCTCACGTACATACACTTCCGGTACCATCTCCATTACCGCCAAGGAGTTTCCGGTGTAGGCCTCACCCTGGAGGTCCTGCGAGCCTGACACGATCTGAATCTTATTTTGTTTTTCTTCGGAATCACAGGATTCATCACTTGAACGCTTCTGAACTTTTTTCCTGGTGTCCGCTACCGATACTTCCATGATATCGTCCGCACTGTCGTGTACAGTGGACGAAATGGGAGAGGGTTCAACCACTTTCATTCCCACCTTAAATGGAGGAGCGGGGTTAGTCACCTCACGTTCTAGATCTATCACTTCCCACTCCCCCCCCCGGTCAGGGTGGTCGGGTCTGGTGCTTCGCTCACCGCAGTAGGTGGGGTAGGTATGTGGGGTGGGGTGGGTAGGTATGTGGGGTGGGGTGGGTAGGTATGTGGGGTGGGGTGGGGTGGGTAGGTATGTGGGGTGGGGTGGGTAGGAGGGGTGGGTAGTTTACCCACTTGCACCACCTCCCCCCCCCCGTCAGTGTGCGGTGAAGAGGCGTCGCTCCTCACCAATCCTCCGCTTTCCTGCGGTGTAACCGCATTGGGACAGGCACTCCTCACATGCCCGTAAGCCCCACACTCGAAACACGTCATAGCCTCCGAGGAGGCATACATTTTGTATTCAAAGCCGTTGATTTTCACACTCAACACGACATTGAGCGTTTTTACATTTGCAGGCAGTATCATGTACACCACTCTCTTGAAGGACATGACATGTTTGAATCGATCGCAAACATTTCGCATCGGCACCATCGAAATCCTCGATACGACCTTACCGAACTTGTTTAATTGTTCACGTAAATCCTCATTTCTAATAAATGGCGGGATATTACTGATGTTAATCTTTACCGTCGGGGCTTGTAAAGCGAACACAGAGAGGAACGTGTTCGGTTCAATGAACAAGCCTTGTTCGACTACACTCGCTACCATGTGCTCCTCGGACAAAAATACGACGAATTTCTTATTCATACGAGAGGCAGCGCGAATACTGTGTGCACCAACGATGTTTCCAATGGCGGAAAGCACATCGTTAATTTCCACCTCGTTGGGAGGAACACAAGCTAGCCCGTGTTTACGAGTTAGCGATTCGTACGTATCAATGCGGAAACGTTCGCCCGCCATTCTAACTCGACCAAAGACTAGTTCGGAACCGAGAACCGAGAAAACCCAGTGATTGTCGAACACTAACAAACAGATCAGCTATAGCCTAAAGCCATTAAACACAGCCACAAAGTGAAGAAAAGACCTCCCCCCGGCGGCCATGCCAGACCGCCGGCTTAGGACCCTCTCAACACCGGACTGGGCGCTCTCTCTCTCTCGAAGACAAAAGTACAGAAAAGATGAAAACAAAACGCCAAGGCACACAGGATGGAAAAGGAGAGGGAGGGGTAGGGCAGGAGAGGAGAAAAACACACAAAGGACTCACCAGAACACAGAATAGTTGCTCACAGCCGCCATGACGCCACACCCAAATCGCAACAGCCAGCAGGGGCGACAGAAAGAGAGAGAGAGAGAGAGAGAGTGGGGGGAGGAGGGAGAGGGAGGGGAGGAGGGAAAGAGAGAGAGGGATAGTGGGGGGGGAGGAGGAAGAGAGAGACGGGGGAGGAGGGAGAGAGAGGGGAGGAGGGAGAGAGAGGGGAGGAGGAGGAGAGAGGGGAGGAGGGAGAGAGAGGGGGAGAGAGAGGGGGAGGAGGGAGAGAGAGATGGGGGAGGAGGGAGAGAGAGGGGGAGGAGGGAGAGAGAGGGGGAGGAGGGAGAGAGAGGGGAGGAGGGAGAGACAGCGTGTGAGAAAGAAAAGAGAGATAAGTGAAAGGGAGAAAACATCAGATGCTTCTAACTCGAGTTATGATATGCAAAATGATTTCAAAGGACACATTAACTTTGTCCTGTTGAACCCAAAATGGAATCAGTTCATCCTTGTTTCCACTTCCAGTCCATACTTGTGCCAGGTTTGGTTGGAATCCATTCTGTTCACAGGTTATATTGTGGGAGTGGGACCAAAGATTTTCAATTAACGGTCATATGAACATAGAACTTTGAACTTTGACCCCCAAGATCTACTATCTTCTAAATACAGATATCAAAATATCAAAATCTAAATACAAAATCATATTTTTGTTCGAATCCCTTTAGCAGTTCACAAGTCGTCACTGTAACAAAAATCTGCTCCGCACGGACGCACGGACGCACACCGGACAGCCGGACAGACAACTCGAAAACATAATGCCTCCGGCGCCTTCGGCTGCACAGGCAAAAAAAAAAATGGACCAAAACACAAATAAAATTATGCGGACAGGCAACCATGAAGGTAATAGGGTGGTGCTTCACATTCATGCATTATTCTCATACATCACCGTGGATGCTAGAGGGCCAGGTTCAGGCTTATACAACGGTGAGCCTCCTGCCCAGGATGTAATTTAGTTCAGAAGGGAGATAAAGTGCAGTGTAGAAGAGGTAAAGTGTGGTGAGAGGGATAAAGTGGTTTATATAAGATGAACACACATGAATTATTGCTCAAAACACAACCGCTCGTGAGAAAAAAACATCATACCATAGTTTGATCCCAAAATAAAATGGGTTTTCCGGCTGCAATCGACGCAAACGGATTGGTCGACAGACCAATTGACCATACCAACGGTTGAGGTCACAGGTCACGTGACGAGATTCAAGCTTCTTCTTCTTCACTTCAACATCTACCGTGACCAAGGCAAGTGAATTCTCGCCGAAACGTCGACTCGCCGACTAGCAAGTTCACGTTTTTAAAAATTATAACCTTTTGGTGATAAAATGGTTTTGTTTCTACCTTTTTCCAGTTTTGTAAATGGCAAGTGAGGTGCGGAGTGATGAGCATGGTGATTTTATTGTTCTTATCACCTCTTGTAAGCCCTGCAGAAAGGTGTGTGCTGCACCCTGACAATACTACAACATCAAGTGTACCATTTTGTGTTATAGGGGAAAAAAATATTTAATGTGTTAAATCAAATTCTGATTCTGATGTACTATTCACTACATGATTTGCCTTTGCCTCCCCACCAGTAGTTTGGACAAGAATGTGTAATTTGGCCATGGTGACAGCGTTAGCTCAATGAAACTTTTCAAAGGAAACCTTGGGTTCTCTCAGGTCCACCAAGCCATGCTGGCAGACGGGACATCCAGTTTAACATCAAACGGAAGGACTGCACACACATTGATGAATTACCCTGCCGGTGAAACACCAGGATAACAGGGATTTTTGTTGTTGTTTTTTGTATACAAGATCGAGGCTCATGTAAGAGCTAACATTAATCACAAAGAGACAAACGGACACATAAAACATAAGATAAAGGGAACGGGAGACAAGATGGGGAAAGAGGGGGAAGCACACAAGTACAACAGTAGAGAACAAAAACATCGGGAGATCTGTGGGAGGGACAGGGCTTGGGGGGAGGGGGCATGGAAGGGGGAGGGGGGGAGAGGTATAAAACACATGGACATTGCTAGGACTTCCAGGAAAGAAGTCGGAATTTCAAAAAAGTGGATTTGGGGTGAAATTAGCGGTTGGAGAAAAGATCAATGTTTTGGATGGGGGA